>NC_087201.1:60315756-60318256 GCF_015104395.2 Macrobrachium nipponense | reverse complement strand
TACATACATACATACATACATACATACATACATACATACATACCTTGGCATACTAACTGGATAAAATGAATAGATATCCATCCAAGGAGTACGATAACCCACTGCGTCAACCATATAGAATATAATCGTTTTAAAGTTCATTGGTTTTGATCACTTCATAAAATCCATGATATAACGCCCAAATAGAACAGCGGAAAGTCATCGAAGTAGTGCCTTTTATTCAGTGGGCGTTTCAGAAGTGCAAAAAGGGAGCAGTGGTAGGTCAAACTTAGGAAATGTTACGTAATGGAACCCATTCAAAATAATTTATTGTTCTCTATGTATAAATCGTCGCATTAAGCTGAAGGCATCAATTATTTTTAAAGATGAAATCATAGATGAAGTGTAATCTATGGCAATTTTTGCAGGTCATAGAGAGATCTTTTCCCTATCCACGAAAGCAGCCAGAAGGATGCTATTAACTGTTTTTATGAAATAGTTATATTCTCAGGGAGTAAAACACTCGTTTCCTCCTCCTCCTCTCATCTGCTCCTAAATTACTCCATCCAGTCATAACTGACAGTTCGTCCATTCATGCAATTAATCTTTATGAATGAGTCGACCCATTCAATCAACAAATCCATCCATTCAATAATCGCCTCCATTCACTTAACCATTATAAGTAGCGACCACAGGTCCCATGATGCCCTACTTATACGAGATAACAACTACCATTACCTACCACTCCTTACCATTTACCAACCATTACCCATCCACCGAAGCTATCCATAAGGCACTCATGGTCAAATTCCGGAGCCCTAACAAACCTTCCCTACCGTCCATCCTTCGGAGGGAGATTCATTCGTCATGTCGACTGTTTTCTCGAGTCCTCTTCAAGGGAAATACTGTCGTCCTCCCTTCTCCCCCCCCTTCCCCAACTCCCATACCATCACCCAAAACTCCTCCTCCCCCTTCCCCCATCACACCCTCTGTAATTTCGCTCTGATTTAATGGGATGATAGGGCTTTCGGATGCCAGGGGCCAAATGGAATAATTCTATATTAGACTGTCATCACTTATGGAAGTTGTTTCTCTGCTTCCTGACACTAAAAGTCATGATGATGGAGAGAAGAATGTATTGGATGACAGGATGGTGAACGGTGCTGAATAAGGGGATTAGCTACCAGGGCCATAAAAGTTATGAGTCTATTCGCGGTAACGATAGCTGTTTAATGTGACGTTTCAAGTAAAATATTCGTATCTGGTCAAAGCGTCAATTGTCATTTTCGTGTTGTCTCCCGCAGGTTACAAAAATGCGTAATATGATAGCAGGAAATCTGTCAATAATTCATCATTAACCCTTCGCGGTTAGGGACGCTAATTAGGGCGACTTTATGACAGCGAGTCAGAGATGAGATCCCTTGTTTGTCTCAACGATTAAAAATTATTGATTTAATTCAATTGTAACATTACTGACTTTATGATTCGGGTAATGAATTGTATGTTGCGCTCTCCGGTCCTTCAAAGCTTTGATATTTGAAAAGGTATTCATATTCATAAAACATTACCAATATGTGGCATTGCACAAAAGCAAAGCTTCTAGTGTCATGAAGACTGATTGTCAAAAGATTATTATTATAATGGGTATTATTGCGGGATCATAAGTGCTGAAAGTATATTGAGTAAATCTAACTATAAAAGGAAATACTCATAAAATAAATGCAAATAAGCGAAACTATATGGTAAATAAGATACTGCTTGTTTTCGCGTTATTTTCTAGCATATGTGTTAAATGTTAAATGTTTACGTGAATTGAAACTAATTTCAGTGAAGTCGTTATTCACTGATAATCGAACTGTATTACATTCCTCTTCAGCGAATACCAGGTTATATAAAACACACTCTTAATTTCACGTGAATTCGATAGAATTACTACGTAATGAAGAAAAGAAAATGTTCTGTTGCATCACAATCAGCTTATATATCATTTAGCAAGTGTTCGACATTTCCACGTAATGTGTGTGTGTATGTGTGTGTGTGTGTGTGTGTGTGTGTGTGAGAGAGAGAGAGAGAGAGAGAGAGAGAGAGAGCATTTAACGCTTTACAGATTATTGCTACAAAAAGACCTTAAGATTAAAAACAATTCAGTTACGAAGTGTCCGTACCATTTTCTGGCCTATGCTTACAAAATAAATGTCTCTGATTCTACAGTATCTCATTTTGAGATCATAAACTATAGTGTAGTTCGCTTAAGCTTTAGAAAATGCCACACATATATATGCTAAAAAAAGCGAAAACAAACCGTATCTTATTTCCATATAGAAATAAAGGTATTTAATGAAATGTATCAACGAAGAATTATTGAGCTTGCATGCAATTTCAAAAGGAGGGCCAGTAAGAAATATACTACAAATAAAACAATTTTTGTAAAAGACAAAGAAGAAAATAGCACTGTATCCGAAAAAATTCAGGACTTTTATTATACAGGTAAGCAGCGATAACAAATATTCTGTACCAGGAA
>NC_087201.1:60283256-60313256 GCF_015104395.2 Macrobrachium nipponense | reverse complement strand
TAGCGGAGTTAACTTATTCCCACGTGCAAAAGATATGTGAACCATATATATATATATATTTTTTTTGCTTGCTGTTCAGAACGAATAACATGATACAATACAGCTATTCATTGGTGGAAAGTGACTCCGAGCGCATGTACCGAGTTCGTAAATGTTAGCGTTTCGTTAATATATAATGAATTTCGTCATGTGAATTTAAATTGGGACCGACTGTATATTTAGTATGAAAATCAGTGAATTATTGGTCGTATAATTATGGTTATCGCTATTAACTCTATTAAAAGAAGCAATAAATATAAAACGTGATATTAAGTATCTGGGAATTACTACTTTATGCGCCAGCACTCAATTCATGTTAATTAACGGAAACTCATTCTTGCTAATTTACAATTCGAACATGAATATTCGCTAAGAAGGTAACACGAAGTTAAGTGACAGTGACCGAAGGAAGTAAAGAGTTAAGATAAAGAAAACCGTTAAAAAAAAAAGAATGGACTTACGAGTGCACTAACTTAACTAGACAAAAGTGAGGGTGTTATAGGCTTACCGAGACAAATGAGTGGTTGGTTGGTTGGTTGGTTTTGATTTTTGGCAAATCCCAACCCGGTAAGGTCCACACGGGAGTTGGATGCGTGACATGGACCTCTAGGCACTTCCCTGACAACATCGACGGAAAACGATTACGGAAGAGCAGGAAACGTAGATAAAACTTGGTTGATAACTGGTAGATGATCAGGTCTCTGATCCGTTAATTCAGCTCTCTCTCTCTCTCTCTCTCTCTCTCTCTCTCTCTCTCTCTCTCTCTCTCGTTCGTAGGTTGTGCCTGGATTGGAGAGTATAGCTGCTGATCAGTATTGTTTTTTTTTTCAATGCTGTTAAGCACATTTCTAAAGGCAGCTCTCTCTCTCTCTCTCTCTCTCTCTCTCTCTCTCTCTCTCTCTCCTCCCTGCATCGACAATACAGAATGCAACCGAATCTGCTCTTGAAATTTATTCACAAAGAATCTTGAAGAGGAAAGTTCATCATCAAGCACTGAAAATAATTCTCTTCTGCTCAGACTTTATAAAATGCCACATCTCAAAGACTTTCAAGGGAACGGTTTACTTCAGTGTGCTTAGTATATAATCGAAATTCAGTCCTGATCCTATTAGATGCTGAACTGAAGTGAATTTATTCGAGAATTAGAGAGACAGACTGAATGGCGCATTCAAGGCAATATCTTTTCTTTCTTTAAAACTTCAGTTGAAACTCCTTATGGACAAAGTCAAGTAACTAAAACCCCAAGATGGCTTCAGCGGGAAATCTGCCTGCAGAGAGAGACCTGCTGTGAAAAAATGTAATCAATGATTAAATATGAGGGAATGAAAATAAACAGTTCACTTGAATTCAGATGTCAGCATTCTGTTCTCGCTTCAACATTTGGAGAACAGAAGACTCCCCAAGTTAAGTATATCTTAGTTTCACCAGACCACTGAGCTGATGAACAGCTCTCCTAGGGCTGGCCCGAAGGATTAGATATCTTTACGTGGCTAGGAACCAATTGGTCACCTAGCAACGGGACCTAAAGCTTATTGTGGTATCCGAACCACATTATATCGAGAAATGAATTTCTACCATCAGAAATACATTTCTCTGATTCCACGTTGGCCGCGCCGAGAATCGAACTTCGGACCACCGGATTGGTAGCCGAGCGCGAAAACCACTCGTCCAACGAGGAACTAGAAGACTCCCCAACTGCACTAGGCAAATTATTCCACAATTTAGTTGTAGCAAAAATAAAACTGCTAACAAATTTAGAAGTATCGAACCTGATGCTAGAAAACGACATACTGTTCGCAGCAATAGCTTTCCTAGAACTGCGAGGAATAGCAGCTAGGTTAGAGAACGTGGAGTGCAACAAACATAACAAATTCGCTTTACTTTTATGCCACAAGTCGACATGAAGAGGTGGGAGAAAGAACTTGGCTGATGACATACCTCTATCCAAGAGTTTGAGATGAAAGTCAGCACCGGAAGACTACATTGGAGGACAGTGCTCCAAACAAGGAAGAATGGAATTGTTAAAAGCACTTGGATATAAAAGCTTCAAATAAAAACATTCGAAAACATTACCCTAAGATACCAGCTGATGCCAACTCTGGCAAACAGAGGAAGCGATATTACGTTTATGTTTCTCAAAAGTCAATTTCTCATAAGAAATTACACCTGAAATCTTAAAAGAATCACTGACATCTAAAACCTTACCAATTCAATATCAACCAGGATGCCTTAGCTTGCTGAAATCTGTTTTATATTAACATGTGATACTTTCTCCCATCACTGTGAAAATTCAAATTTCAATTGAAATTTTCTTCTTTTTTCATTATATTAAACTTATTTCGTGTCCCCTCTCTTGCTTTCTGATGAACATATCTGTGTAGGAGTCGAATTTATGCTGCCGTTATTCTTAGCTTGTATTACATTCATGAATCATGATTGTGTTTGGTAATGACAAGATTAGTGAAAATTTACTTAAGTTAGTTTCACACTTTTGTTTTGCAGTAAAAATGACAATGAAGTTGCAATACGTTCAGACACTGAATTGCTGAATGTTATCCCATAGTTCTGAGAGAGAGAGAGAGAGAGAGAGAGAGAGAGAGAGAGAGAGAGAGAGAGAGAGAGAGAGAAAGTTGACCATTTGAAGTCTTCATTATTATACATATAGGACTGTGTAACCTCCACGACCTTGGGATGCGTGGTTAGAGAGAGAGAGAGAGTGGTGTGTGTATATATTCTGGCTTTTTTTTGGGTGACCTGTGGGCGTGAAAGGGCATACACTTGATACGTCATGGGCGTGAAATAGCGAGGTTTATGGGTGGCGTGGGTGCGATATCGTGTTCACTCAGGTCAAAGTCTATGGCCCATTTCACGAATTTTTTCACACGTGTAGCGACTATTTCGCTTTGGTCAGAGGACTGACTCTGCGCACTCGACTGGTGTCCTCGGGTTGGCTTCTCTTCTATGTAAACGTCTGTGACCTTGTGGCTCTTACCTTCACTTGCTTATTTGTAAGGAAAAAAAAATAGAAAAAATAAAAAGTTACGTTTTCATTAATGGCTCTATGAACACTGAGTATTGACGTTTCTTAATAAATCAAATTCAAGTATACGGCCATTACCTGACACTGATAACCGTTTCTCAGTCGTATCACATACCTGATTATTTGAGACACTTTAAAAACTATAGGATGGAAGATATAGGGATTTGCTTTAACACTAAAATCATTCATGCCCTTTCAGTTCATTTTTTATGTAATCATAAACATCTCTGTATCATAAAAAATACCCTTTTATGTATTATAAGAGAATCTTCGAATATAGTGCATTTTTTAAAAACAGTTGTAAGTTATATCGATATCCAAATTTAGCTTCTATTGGATTTTGAAAAGGAGCGCAAAAAGATATCACTTGGGAATGTCTATGGAAAGCCCTGGATAATGAGGTTCTTTTGATGCGAAATGCTATGGTAATAATTCGAATGGTCGTCTGTCTTCGTTGGATTTTCAGAAGTTCAAACTCGGTACATGTGGTTTTTCGTTGAGCAGGCTCACACAGCGCTCATTTCATAGTTTACAAGTTTTATCTTTTTTTATTGTATTTATTATGTCTTATTTTTTTCACTTTTTCTCCAAGATTGGTATCGTTATTTTTATGGAATTTTTTCTAAATATCATATTCTAGCTTTTTATTTTGTTTTATTAGTTGATTAATCTTTTATTCATAGAAATTTTCCAAATAAGCAAAGGTTATACGCCTCCTGGATGCGATTTGGCATCGTCACCATCCTCGCTTTGGGAAT
The DNA here is from genome assembly GCF_015104395.2 of Macrobrachium nipponense. NCBI lineage: Eukaryota > Metazoa > Arthropoda > Malacostraca > Decapoda > Palaemonidae > Macrobrachium > Macrobrachium nipponense. The sequence goes on along the minus strand of NC_087201.1, from coordinate 60,309,419 downwards.
TTTCAAAATCCTTGGCGTTGATCATTTTTCCCTAAGAAAAAAAAATGACAATACATCATCGGTATCTTTGTGATGGACTAGTCCATTACTAATTACCAAATTCCGACTGCTTATTCATACATCATTGGTTACAGTAATTTCAGCAATTAACATCCATTAAGATTTCAGTAAGATGCAGTATAAGAAGAAAAGCAAGCTTATGCTGCTGCATAAAATGAATCACCGTGGACAGATTCCTCTGTTGGTCTTTTAACTTACTTAATAACTGTCAACAACGAAACACGATGACTCTATTATGACTAATTGCCCATTAAACAACAACGCTTTCTTAGGAAGTGATGGTTGATTTTCTTCCGGTGAAAATGACTTTGGGAAACCCAAGATTGAAGCCAAAATGTATGGATTCACTATCTAGAGAACTCTAGGAAACACCAAGCACTTGGCAGACTTTGACATCATGACTTTCATAAGATAAAATAGGAGGGATGAAAAAAGTTGTTCGTGAATCCTGATGTCTGCCATTATGAGAATATTGAAAGCGACAGTTTCTTCTCTGCCATCACGAGTTCGTAGAAAAGATCAACGGAATTGAAAAGACCAACGTCAATTCTTCCATGAACATTGATGATCATAAGTACCCTTCTAAGGTCATTTATCGAGGAGTTGCTAAAGCGTGAGACATAATGTAAATTATCTAAATCAAACAATAATACTTCTGAAACGGAATTTTTTTTTGCTGCAGTTAAAGTAGCAGGTGCCTAATATTTTTCATATATTACTACCTATTAGAAGGGTCCTTGCAATACTATTCAGGTTTGACATTGTTTTTTTAAGGAGGATGGCACCGAAAATAGGAAAGTTAAGCAACGAAACTTAAAAACTGAACTGATGCCTAAACCACCTGAGGAAGAAGGTCGTGCAGGTTTCGGAGTGGTGGTTGCGGCAACTTAATGAACAAAGGGATTAAGTAGAAATAATAAAGGAAAAAAAATGATGAAGAAGGGATGACTTAGTGACTTTTGGTAACATCCTTGAAAAACAATGAAAAAAATATGGTACTTTTTTTCTTGCCAGATTAGTTTAAGCCGATCGTTTTCCTATGATACCCTTTTCTTCCATGAATTAAATATTTTAAAACTCTAAGTTTCATCAACGTCTACAAGGCTCTAATAACACATCTTAAAAATACCTCGTCGAGGCCTTACCGGTTTGGTGACATACATTTTACTGGAACGATGAACACTCACGTCTGGATATTTCCTCGCCTCTTAAATTTGTCTCTCTTTTCCTTATCTGAGACCCACAATAATCGACTAACAACTAAGTATATAATCCACTTCCTAGTCCGGCAAAGTCATACAGGCTTTTAGGGAACGAGTCCATTCGTCCCTCCCTCCTGATCCGGTTCAGGAGTAGAACACTAGTCTAGTTGTAAGCTATACTATATATATACATATATATATATGTGTGTGATATATATATATATATATATATATATATATATATATATATATATATATATATATAGAGAGAGAGAGAGGAGAGAGAGAGAGAGAGAGAGAGATTGAATCAAGTAATGTAACACTATTTCTTGTTTCGTTTCAAATAGTATGTAGTTCAACTGAAACATATCATTCACGCCTGGCCTTTTATTTTTTAAACTATTAAATTTATATCATGTAATAAGAGGAAAAAAGGCTTAGAACATTAGAATTGGAAAATGACTGACAGATGACCTTTCAAAAGCAAAGCAAATTCATGTAGACCTCAAAACCGTTCTATTGTTTTGTTAGTAACATTTTCTTTAATATTAAAAGTTTAAACCTTTCAGAAGACTAAGTATAGCTTGTTTCTTAATAGCAACGAGGCGGCGAAAACGGCTGGTTAAAAAATACTCGAGTTTGTCTTTTAGTTGCTGTGTGTGTGTTTGTGTGTCTGTGTGTTTGTGTGTGAATGAAATCAGGAAATCCTTTAATTGTGATCATAACCGCTTTGGTTTATCAATTGTCAACAAACTGTCAAATTAACATTTACTTGTTATCTTTTTCAAACAAAATACTCACTTTACGAATGAGTGAGAAGTACAGAAATACAAATACGTAAGGATTATTACGATTCTGGAATACTGGCGGGGATAAGTTGTTAGTCCGCTCAACAGATGGCGCAGCGAACACCTCTTATTGGTCACTGGCACCAAAGCCAAAGCTGCATTCATCTCGGCCGCTTGAATCCCACGAAAGATCGAGCTTTCCTTTTCGACGGCCTTATTGCTGTCACCGACAGACTCTTTATTCCTTCATTAATCTAAAAGCGAGTGTCTACAGAATTTAGATGCGAGGGTGCGGACGTTGAACTTCATGTAACTTTCTTGAGATTTTTTTAAAAGAATATTCTTTACCTTGATTTCGTTATTTTTACGTAAACATTTTTATCTGAGAACGAACGCAATTATATTCCTTTCGAGAGCAGAATGTGTTGACCTCAGCCCGTTCTCATCCATGCTATTTTTATGTTTACAACTACGTGCACATAGATATTTTAAAGAACAGGTGATGCTATGCGCTCACATAGTGATTTATATGGGTACACTATTTGTATGTTCGCTTCACTTTCAATGAAAAAGTTCCTATTTCTTAGTGTTTACTTTTAAAATCTAATGCTAAATGGCAAAGTTTGCTTCATTCACAGTCTCTCCCACGAGAGGCAGTTGATACTTCTACATCGCAGAATTTCATATTGTTTCGTTTATATTTTCTCTTCGACTTCATTCTCCGTTGCGATTGTCACTGTTTAATTCTCTTTTCTTTTTTCCTTTTCATTTCTTGACTATTGGAAATCACGTGGAATATATTAAGAGACCCTCATTTACAATCTACACATATTTAATCGTGGCCGTAATTTTACCTAATTTGAAGGTTCATTATTGTTCTCGTTACTATTTTGAATCAAATAAGACGAATCTTTTTAAACAAGGAACCTTGATATCAGCGTAACCGACGATAAAACATAATGGAAAGATGTTCAAGTAACGTAGAGAGAAAAGGAGGAAGAGAGAGAAATGTTTAATATTACTAAAATAATTTCTCATTGAGAGAGAGAGAGAGAGAGAGAGAGAGAGAGAGAGAGAGAGAGAGGTGGGGGGAGGCAGTGGCGATCTTTGTGTGCACATGTATGTGATGGAGACTAGAGGCGGGGGTTGGTGGGGGGGGGCGGGGGAGGTGGGAGGGTTGGGAGCGGGGACCTGGTCGCCCTGGAACCACCCAGATAACATCATGCCTCACGACACTCCCTCGGGCTGTGCACAGACTCACACAAATACACACGCACGCACACGCTTGGCACACGCACACACACGTCTGGCACACGCACAGACACGAAAGTCTAGTACGTATAAAAGGGCTACAGGCTATTAGGCCTTGTAAAGAAAGATTCTGCTTTCCAAAGTTGTAAGAAGTTACAAGCAATGAATTAGTGGTCAAGGATAAGCGTTATTCGGATAAAGTCAATGCGTGTATGTATTGCGATGAAATGTTTTAACTGAAGATCAGTAGCACTGGATGGCCACACGAACAATCCAGCAACACACTGGGCAGTTTTAAGTCATAATAAAATCTTATTTAGGCCTAAAAACAAATGAATAGTGGACACACAAAACTTTCAGTGCATAAGCCATTTGCGTTTTGACATGGGACGTAACATCGTTGTCAAGACGGAAACATTTTTTAGACGTCACAAAAATTCATTCTTCAAAGAAATTACTAACCAACAGGGAGAGCGCACAATACAGCCAAAGAAATTAGAATAAAAGCCAAGCAAACAGAACAGGAAACGCGGAAAAAAACTAATAAATAAACTGAAAACCAAGCGAAACCACAAGTAGGACAAAGCTCAGGACTAAGAGGCAAGCTGAGTTCTGTAAATTTATGCATACATCTGTGATTAAGAATTGTGCATATATTGAATACTATTTAAACTTTAACAACAGGGAGCCGAATCTTCCCAAGCGAAGGTTACATATAAAAAGGTGTCCGATCAATTCGTCCCTGGAAATTCGTCGTCGGTTAATTTGTCCCCGAACGATTCGTCGTCAAGTCAGTTCAACGTCAGTCAGTTCGTCGACATGAATAAAAATGGAAAAACAAATGTCCGTATTCAAAAACGTTCATATCAAGAAACATTATAAATAAAAATTTGAGTGTGAGCAATTACCTTTATAAAATAAATGTTTTGTCTTGAATCATATTTTTCCATGACATTTTTTATACGCAAGTTCAATCTCTGTACTTTTTCTTGTGGATTGGTTCGTCTCCTTGGATAAATTTTTGTAATTTGGCACTGGTAAACTTTTCCTCACATTTAAGCACATTAGTGTGTTTCCAAATATTTGGATTGCTCATATTCAACAAACATCGATGCCAAACATTCCATACAGTTAATGGAAAGGGAGGTTCAAGTCGTCGCCTCCTTTGTCCGATATAATTATTTCAAAATAGGATGAAATTGAGTGTGGAATATCATCATCATCTACGAGTTGTTCACATCCATCTAAAATATCATCAACAGGCAGGAAGGCAGGGCAACAAAAGAGCGCATTTTTAGACTACAATTATCATTTTTGTGATATCTGTATTTCAGTCCTTGTACAATATGCTTTTACGCATTTTGTCCTAAATGAAACTGGCGGTATAGCTGGAATCAGCTTGCCTCCAACGTTAAGCTGTGCAAACGGAGGAATTTGCGACAATGTACAGTCGTTTAAATTGTCAACTTCACTAGTGATAATTTGGCGAGGGGCATCACGAGATGAAACAGACTTACTTTAATATTTGAAACCGTGACCCTTGCATTTACTCTGCAGCAGTTGAAGCGTGATTATGGACCCAATTTTCGTAAGCTCTTTATAGTTTTGATCAGTATGAAGTTTTGCGTTGCACGTATGATTTTTGCAACTCCAGTCTATCGTAGATCCATCAGCAATCCGCTTATTTTTTTGAAAATATAATTTTCTTGATTGGCCACTTTGCTTTTTCCTTTTTCTGAAGTTATGATCTTGCAGGGAGTCCTGTTGGTGGGTAGACGCACTGGATAAATCCGACTCGATTTTCTGTATTTCTTCTAAAACCTTTTATTAACAACTGTCCAACGACAATTTTAGTTCTAAAGCCATTGTTCAAGACTTGCCCTCGAAAACTGCATTTAGGGTATTTTCTCCTTCACTTCCATGTCTTGGGCAGGAATTGACTGAAGACGAATTGACTTGACGACGAATTGCTCAGGGACGAGCTGTCTTAGCACCCATTAAAAGATCGAATATTTCTTACCATACACCAAGGAGAGAGAGAGAGACAGAGAGAGAGAGAGAGAGAGAGAGAGAGAGAGAGAGAGAGAGAGAGAGAGAGAGAGCCGACTAATACAGTAACCATATGTTTAGTTTTTAAGTATGCACCGCTTTTTTTTTTTTTTTTTTCTTTTTTTTTTTACCAAATGTGAAACAACCATTTATCTTAAATGCCCCAGAGCACAGAGAAGATGTTAAAAGTTAATTATCCCTTTTCTAGAGATGCGGAGTCAGAGGACAATTTCTATCTATATATTTTAGTTATAACAACAGAAGCTCTGAAGATACCGTATCCACAGAGACCCCTATCGCCCTCATTTTTTTTTCACGCTGTAAAGTTTTCTTCAGCAATAAAGTAACACAAGCGCTCATAGATCTATAATTCTGTCTAGTTTATGATTTTTACTTTATATGTAGCGTTCATAGAAAACAATTCTTTAATTACAGGATTTCTTCCAGATGTAAAGACTGTAAATTCACTCATGATTATCGTTTCCCACTGCTTCTAAGCGTAAATTTTTCATGAGTTCATCAAGTCTGTGCTTTGGTGCTTTCTAGATGAAATCTTCAGCAGTTACCAACCAGGACTTTGAGCCCCTCGATATTCTCAACTTATTGTTTTTTTGTTTTCATCTGTGCTTCGTTATTGTTTTAGGAATAACAATATGTGTACAAGATTCCTATGGAAATTGCTACTAATACAACTTTTATTACAAGAACACTGCTTCTATATTGGAATTTGTTTACCTTTTACTACTACTTCTGCCACCGATGCTGCTGCCACCAACAATTGTAAATGGCGCGTTCTGAATTCGTACGTGATTGCTTCGAAGTATATTTATACAATGCTCCTAACTTTCATCATTTTAACCACCATCAATATCAAAAGTGTAGGAATCCCACCTCACGATTACCTTTCAAATGGCTGCAAGCTTTCTGAATTTTAACGCCGCGTTGAAAGTTATCCAAGAATTCACTTGTTAAACCGGTGCAATGTGAATGAAGTCATTTTGTAGTAAAATGCACTTGCCAATTATTAATTGAAACGAATAACTCGGGCGGCGACCTCTTATAATCGTTCTAAGAGAGTAACATTGTAAAATACGATATTTCACATCTAACATATCCCAGCATCTAGTCCCTTATTTCGATATCTCTAAGTATGATACAATATGATTTATATAGTTAATTATTCGGTTTTGAAATCAAAGCTATATTGTTAGAGTCAACCATCGTTACCCACAGGTTATAGCAATTAGTGATTTACTCTTAGTCTCCGTTAAGACCTGCATCTTATTTACTTCACATGATGGAACTAATATAAATAACAACCGCTATATCATTTGCATATAATATTACCTTCTTCCGAAGTAAAGCAATCATTCTCAAGATTAATATTGGACCGTCCTGTTCTTGAATGGAAAGAAGTGTGTATATAGATAGGACCTATCTTAAAGCGAATGTTACTGAGTAAACAAAGTTTCAGATGACAAAAGGGAAGCAGCTTCATTAAACATCAGTACACAACAGTTCAAGGTAGGATTATTACCTTGTATGGGATGTCACCGTCGGACACCATCAAGTCAGTCGTTGCTTATCTCATCTGTCACCTTGGTCAACTGCCTAACTGAAGAAGATTGCAATTGCATTTGTACTGTATTCACTGTGCTCGACAATCTCCTTTTTTTCGAGGCTCTAGTGTAATGAATACGTCACAGGAAGAGTCTCCTTAGGATTTAAAATCTCCGTTTCTTAACTATGATACTGGGGTAAGGATGGCAGGCCAATGTTTCTGCCCCGAGGATGGACGGGGAACATATGTAGTTGCCAACAATAATCGAAGTATCTTCGTCGGTCATCCGTTAGTATTAGCCAGAACCACTACTACTTTGATGAATGGAAGGATAATGGTACGAACCCCTACATGAATATATACATAGACACACACACGCACACATATGATATACATACATAAATATAAATATATACATATATGTTATATATACATATACTCGTATATATATATACTCATATATTATATAGATATCTATATATAAAGTAATATATATATATATATATATATATTATATATATATATATATATATATATATATATATATATATATATATATATATAACTACAGAGGAGAGAGAGAGAGAGAAGAGAGAGAAGAGAGAGAGAGAGGGAGAGCGAGAGAGAGAGAGAGAGAGAGATAAAAATTACAAGCCTATAGGTTATAGTGTCAAACATATCTTATGCTATAATATCGTTATTCGCAAAACATCAAATAAACAAAATTATGGAAAACAGAACAATTCAATCTGGACCTTTGTAAGGCCAGAAGAAATATTCAAAACGGCCCGTTGAATGTATTGAAATTCTAACCAGTTCACAGCAAATAACTGATCAGAGAAAAAGGAGGAGAGAAAAGATCTTTGAAGACAATGCAGATGTTAAAAGGCACAGATAATAGGAAAATATTAAAGTAAGCAAGCATTGTCATTACAATACACAAGTTGCACAAATGCAAGAGATACGGAATGAGAAATGTACGTTTTTAACATAATTGAGCTTTGTCGCTATAATTGTTATATTTAGATATTTAGTTACATACATTTTACTGGAATACTCTTCGAGGTAAATTTTGGCGTTGGTGACCGTAGATATGCGACGCAATTTGAAACTGCATACAAATCATCATAGGCGACCAACCTAAACAACAATGTCCATCTCTAATATGGCAAAGAAGCCAGACACAGAATCACCTACAAGGAATTCGGATAAAAGCAAAGGGAAAATGATAGAAACAAATGAAAATACAAAAAAAGCAAATAAGAGAAATAATGAGGTAGGGGCAAGGGGATTGAGGCACGACATCTTGACAAAGAATGACAGAAGAAACACGATGACGGAGGCAGAAAATTGGTAATGGAGCTTAGAAATTTCAAGCAATTAAAGGAAATATGAGAGAGAGAGAGAGAGAGAGAGAGAGAGAGAGAGAGAGAGAGAGAGAGAGAGAGAGAGAGAGAGAGAGAGAGAGAGGGCTAAACGTGTAGACAATGCAAGAGAATGGAGAAAATGCATTATAAGATTTAGAATACAAGGAACAAGAAACAGGAAAATTATACAGAGGACATTTTTCAAACTTTCTTGCCACTGTCATCCATAAGTAGACGATAAACAGATTAGATTTCATTAGCATTTCGAATTCGGATCATATTCTGCATCTGGTTACTTGGTCCAAAACTCAGGATCAGCCCTTACTTGAAATTCTTTACGAATTCGTTGGAAGTTTTTGGCAAAATCTGGATCAATAGCAAGTATTCACGATGGCTAGAGTTTTATTTTGGTTTAAATGTCACCGATGGTAGCAGAAACATGTTCACTACATTTATTTTTTCATCATCATCCTCATCATCACCACTATTACTGTTGTCTACGACTGATATGATCACTGATTTTATTCTAGCTGTAGGAAGAAGCAATTACACTTTCTGTGTCAGCAACGTTTACGGCACAACTCTTCTTTCTTACGAGGCTCGACATTTTTGTGACTCCTCATCCATCGTGCCTGTGATATTTATGTATGTTATAATTATATATAATAATATATATATATATATATAATATCTATATCTATATAGATAATAAAATATAATGTATATATATATATATATGCTTGCGTGTGTTTGTGCATGTGTAAGGAGAGAGAGAGAGAGAGAGAGAGAGAGAGAGAGAGAGAGAGAGAGAGACGAAGCAGTACCAGATCAGAGTTGCATCATCAGCAGAAACCCGTTTGTCAAAAGTCCCGTGAGCTGAATGACAGCTGCGTCGTTCAGCGAAAGCTGACCAAGAGAAGGCGCGAATGGCGCGGAGAGGCTGCGAGTGTAAGGCAGAAGTAAAGATAAACGTTTATGATGCGCGGAGGGTGTTTACTGCTCATCGGGTGTTGTGCCCAAGAAATCGTCGTTTGTAGCATCATTCATCTTGACGTGAGGGGTCCTCAAGGAAGCAGCACTGCGCCGAAAAACCTGTTTCGAAGTCGGTCATAATGGCGTGTTGCGTTATCTTTAATACCACAGTGATCGTCTCCGACGCTATCCCCTGACTGTGATGGTGACGCTGATGACGGCGATGATGATAGTGCTGGTTTGTAATCGCTGCGACTTTCTGGGGGCTTGACAACATTAGCACTCCCACTTCCCAGGCAAAATCCACCGGTTTTGACGGCGATTTCGCCTCGGATCATTTGCCATTTTTGAGGGATGCTACTTGATTGATCCTGCGGACTGAAAATTGAAAGGCCGTCATCTCATTCTTCGGTCTTGTTGTTTCAGTGGAATGAGCGGATTCGACCACGTCGACTATTTTGTAAGCTTGTATTTTGTAAACTTCTATCAATCCTTCTCTTTCCCATTTCGAAGCGGAAAAGTTGAATGAACAATAACAAGTATTTCAGAATGGAGGTCTTACTGGTGTGATATGGTCAATGGTTTTTACAAATGTATGGTTTAACCATCCGCAATTTTCCCTTGATTATACGGGCCCATCGAAGCAAAAGTAACAATAATAATAAATAAAAAACCTTTAAACGAAATACTATAAGAATTATCTCTGTGTACAAAGAATCTCCTAAACGTCATTTAGACGCTAAAGTGTGAGGCTGATGCTATCAAAAACGTAAATTTCATCATTATATATATCTCCTCTACGGTACTATCACTGCACAAATATACACATGTACAGATTACGGTCAATTTCATGTTATACATGAATAGTTTTTGTAACTGGTATCAAACATTATTTCTCATTCCTTGGATAATATCTGGTTATTTCATTGTGTGTAGTATAGCACTGTTTGCTACTGAAAATGGAAAACAATAAGTTTTGGTGCAAACCAAGAAGCATCTTTTCAATGTCATCCTACAGGAACACTGAAGTTTGTCCACTGGCGTCACTGCAGTTGAAAGACTTGAGTTAGAAATGCTGGACGATCTCTAGTTATCAGCCATCGAAAAATGACATTTTGAGAGGTTGGATAAATCCTGGGAAAAATCAAAATGGAAATTGTGTTATTACAATACGCTTACGATTACGTAAAGTATAACTAAATAACGAACTTCAAAGATCTGTTAAGCATAGGGAGAGGAGTATGCATATAAATATACTGATATAATTATGAATCATCATCTTTTACAAAACGAAGTAACCTTTCTTCTTTGTAGTACCGTCTGTCTATTTTACAGAATTATAATTAGTATTCGAGCCTGCACAGTACTTGGATGGGTGATCACATACTATGCCAGGCGCCGTGCACACACACACACACACACACACACACACAACACATATATATATATAATCTATATATATTATATATATATATATATATATACACACACACACACACACACACAGATATATATATATATATATATATATATATATATATATATATATATAAAACCTGTATCTTGAAGAAATAAATAAGATAATGTCAGTTACGAACTTGAGTAAAGTTTACGTTCTTATAGAGAATTAATTTAGTTAAACAGAACCAAAGCGGACATACATGAGCTGTACACATGAGATACTTTGCTCACCTCACCTTCGCTAAAATAAAAATGACTGCACGCTGTTTTGTACCGTAACAATGACGGGCAATAGCAAGCATAACGCTGCATAAGGCGAACCAGTTTTACAATCCGCAACAATAATGCAAGCTAGGTTTTATTTAGAATTTACCAATAAGTTATGACAATTTACCTTTTATACTGACTGATCAAAAACGTGCAGAAAGTATATATTTTCCACTAACCGTTACAAGAGAAAATGAAACGGCATAAACAAATTTTGCGAATAAATTACGAATGAGCAAGATAGAAAAAAAAAACTAAAAAGGCAAAAAAGTGAATTAGTTTGAGATGACGGGACAAGAGCTTGATTGACAGGAATAATTACTAAGAGACAGCACTCATCCAGGGAAAACATCCAAATTTTTAAGATTAGAGGATGTAGTCCAAGGCTGGGTAAAGTCATTTAAGGTTAAGTTGGGCAAGTTTCTACAGATAATGTAGTCATCCTTTGTTTTTCCTTTTCTCCTTGTTCCCCTGAATTTTCGTACGTATTATTTCCATTCAGAAATCTAGGTCTTCTTCCATTATCATTTCCTGAAATTTCCAGCTTTGCTCACGAGTGTAGTAGAGTAAGATTGGTTAACTTCCTTTCAAAACTCAGTAAGATGATATATGAAAGGAATCTTAACAAACTGCCCATCTTACAATCTAATACCTTCTGTTTAATCTTTTTTATTCTTCTGTTGTTTTAAAAATTTCATATGGATCATCGCAAATAACGAATGTGATGATTCTTGAATGTGAACTGCAAAGATGTAGCTTTGGCTAATAATTTTTAATTCAGATTTTTCGACAAGTCTGCCCAGCCTGAATTTTGCTTAAAATATTGTATTATTTTCTGCGACAATGACTAAGGATTCTGTAATGTTGGTGAAGAGGCTGGATCAAGCGAATGCTAATTAGCCGGAGAAGCTTTTCATAATCTGACTTATTTTTTAAATATAAGTATCATAAAGCCAGGGAACTGTCGAGTATAAATCACTGATTATTTCTGAAAATCTATTGGTGCTACCAAAGATAAACAATATCTACATCAAACACTTAAAGACTGAAAAAGTAGACATACACATACAAAATTCAGAGATAGAAAAACGGAAGATCGTGAAACAACACCGGCAATTACACTTTTATTGGAAGGCCACAAAGTTAATAACCACTTAGAAGTTTATGATCCAGTGGTAAAAACAGATGCTTTTAATATGCCCACACGCTGCATGATCTGGGCGCGACACCCAACCAATGACTAATTGACAGGAGTTACTTCTGACAGATCGCCCCTACATCTGTCGAGGGATGGACAGTTATTTAGGTATACAGGAGATAGATTGCACACGAGGGTAAAGGGCGGGCAGGCCAGCATGCAATCAAATGGACCAGTGGGAAATTGGGAAGAATGCTTTCGGGGGAAGGGCAGATGGGGCAGACCTTGCATGCGAGAATTAAGGGCCAGAGGAAGAAGAAGAAGAAGGAGAAGAAGAAGAAGAAGAGAGAGAATGCATGTGAATTATGTGAATTCTGTATGTGAGCGACAGAGAGGGAGAGTGTGAATGTATCTGAATTCTGTATGTCTGTATCCTGTCAGAGAGAGAGAGAGAGAGAGAGAGAGAGAGAGAGAGAGAGAGAGTTCAGAGGGAGTCTGGGAAGAGACTTGAGACGGAGAGGGTGGAAGTATAAGTGGGGTGCAGGTATAAGGGTGGTCATGGCTGGGCCTGTTAGTGGATGGCTGATGGTATCGCACCTCACGATCTTCCAACACCGCACCTTCCATGCCTCTCTCTCTCTCTCTCTCTCTTCTCTCTCTCTCTCTCTCTCTCTCTCTCTGTTCTTTTACAGCTTACCTCTTATCAATCTTTATTCGGCGTGTCATTTCTCACGTTATCTTTTTTTTTCTTTCCGGTAAAATGTACCCAGTCTTCGTTTGCTTTGTTGGGCGATTTCTTCTCGTCCATTTCCCGACTGCAATGGACTAGTGCTGTTCTCATGTTCTATAAGGTTTAAATGTAAAAATGCTTTTCCATTTATCGCAATAGTTTTTTCCCAATCCTGCCAGAAATATATAATAAATTACTTTTATTGTAATTAATTAAATATTTTTTGCTGTTACCTCTTTTCAGTTTGATTATCACTTCCTTTCCTTTTTATACTTCAGCAATTACCTTTGTGCAGCAGGGCTGACAGTCCTACCCCAGTGCTTGATCAAGCATATCAGCCCGCTTGCAGGTACAAATTCATTTGATTTTTACTTACGAATTTAGTCTCTTGATAATCAGTGCGCCTCTCTCTCAATCTTATACGTTCTTTTATCTTTTGCTTCGTTTCTGTTATTCTTTTCATCTTATTTTTATTTTCGTGATTATTGTTGTTGTTGTTTTTGTAGCGAGTGCTTTGAAGTCATTGCAGATCTGGAATTCATAAGATGTTTACTCTTCATTGTTGTTGAAATCGTTTGAGACTACACTAATTATCCATCCTTTCATTTTTCGGAAGTAAGGTTAGCATTTTTATTCAGTCTAATTGGGAAGAATTCACTTAGAAATATTCCCTCATCAACCTTCATTCGAAGGACTGATGTGTATAGAGATACCACAAAGTATTGCAGTGCTCTCACTCAGAAAAAGATTGTATTATGTCGTCTTAACTTCAGTGATCGTAAGCTTTCATATCTCATATAATATTATCATTCGTATCATTCGTAATATAAGGGGGAAGTCTCCTTGAATCTCTGTCTCATTAGGGAAACGAAGGATAGCCATACCATGTCATTTTTGGCTCTCGGATAATCTGGCAGCGTTTGCGTCCTTTGCAGATTCGTTCCTAGACCAATGAAGCATTGAAGTCCCTATGACGTAAGGCTAAAATGTCGTGGAATAATAGTTGACTGATTCACCTTCGTTTCACAATACACCATACACTTTATAACTGTGAAAAAACTTATTCATAATCTCTTTCTACTTTTTTTATTCTTTGTTCAATTGCTGACAGACGCTGACAAAGGTTGCTAATTCTCTCAGCTATACTTGTAGTCAGATGCGTCTCTTGGCGTTTCACAATACATCATACAATCTATAACTGTTAAAAAACTTATTCATAACCTCTTTCTACTTTTTTTATTCTTTGCCCAATTGCTGACAGACGCTGACAAAGGTCGCACAGTCTCTCAGCTATACTTGTCGTCAGATGCGTCTCTTGGCGGTATATACTAATCAAATACGAGATAGGTTAATCGCTTTTTATTTTTCAGAGTAGTGAATTGTTACTTTCATAATACCTATGAAACCACGTATTTTGTTAATCTACAGTATAAACGGTTTGCATTCAATAGGCAAACTGATGAATTATCCGTTTGCGGGATTTTATGCTATCTGGTTGTAAATATTTTTACAAATAACACCCAGTAAACGATGATCATTATCATCAGAATGAATGAATATTGATGGTCACGATGTGGGTCGTCAGGTATGAATGTTCCGTAGATTCCAGGTTGAATATTGGTGGGCCGGAAAATAGCCAGCCAATTAATTATGCACGATTATATCTATCTATCTATATAGAAAAATCTTGCAGCATCTTGTTCAAGCTGTAGGGGACAGAACAGGGCAGATGATGAAAATAAACATAGTAGTGGCAACGCTATGGAATTGGTGGTTCTTCGGGATTGCATGGACAAGGTGTGAAGGAATCAGTGTCTTCTTAATACTTGCCTGGTCGATGATCCCCGAGTAGAGTAGTACTACAGGGCCGTCCAGCCCGTTGCGTGGGACCCAAAAGTGGTCTTTTTAAGTTTTGGTGGTGGGCGGCCTCTAATCAAAACAAAGAAAAATATGTTCCAGATTTTATAGTAAATCATTCGGAAGAGAAAATATATATCTCTATAAAAAATCAGTGATGAATTCAGTAATTGTTCTATACAGCCGTAGTGTATTAATTTATTCGTCCTAGTCACGGAGAAGTATATAAATTAATGAGGAAAATACTATTTTTTACTTCTTAGAATATATGAGTATAAAATATCAAGAAGGGCAAATTAATATTTTGTTTGATGTAAAATGACCCACAACAATAAATTTGTTCGGCTTTATTATATAAGCACGTGGAAAAAAAGTGGGGCGATGGTGTCGGGGCCGAACGCTCTAGGACAGGTTGAGACATGTAATAACAACGTAAGCTCAATACAATTCCTGCAGAAGAAACTTGATATAATATTTCTTCTGATAAAACATGAAACTTCGGTGGGAATGGCACCAGAACACGTTCAGTCCTATAATTAACACTTGACATAATTAAAACTGACGCAGTGTTGAGGTGTCAAAGATAATTCTAGCATATGATGATACATTAGTTCCAGTCGATAACATGGAAATTATTTTTATTCTGGTTTCATTCAAATAAGTCCCTCCCTCTACCAGGTATATCAGTGGAATAAGTACTCTATATCCAAGGTCTCTTTTACGGGTGTTAAGATTATATTAATCTACCCATTTCATTTCCATAAACTTTTCATTCTTCTCACTCTACTAATCTAATCATCCTATCCGTATTATAAACAAATTGCAATACATGGTAATTTACGCATTTCTATTTGACATTAGCAGCCCAATAAACTACATTTTCTCCAGTCCTAAAGAACAGTACGATTAGCTTTCAGTTTTCTAGACTTTTATGTTCTTCACCATAGGAGCATTTAGATGTTGCATGTTAGAAACAGTAAAGGGTTCGATGGAACCTCATTCATTCTTTGAAGACAAAACATTTCTTTCAGAGAAAATATATTGGAAAATAATTAGTCGTCAAAGAATGAATTATGCCATATGAGCAACATTCATAATTTTTTTTTACTAATAGCATTAACTTACTGGTAATGGAAACATTTATTATATTATTGTTCACAACTCTGAACTTTAAGTCATCCCACTGCTGCTCATTTTAAACAATTTTCTTCCTAATTTTTCAGACTTTGTTCCTAAATAATTTCAAGAATTTCGAATACAAAACATTAGAACTAGAAAGGAAATAAGACAAGGATGACCAACAAAGTTCAAAAGATGCCAATTATTTTTGCGAGGTGGGGATGAGACAGAAAACTTGGGAAAAGAGAAAGTAACCAAGTGGTAACATGCACGGTTCAAATGATTATTGCAACCAACAAATGGGTCACAAAATGAAGAAGCCACCCAATAATATGATGGATAGATATTTGCCCAGATCCATCACAAATCAAATTAGCCCTCGGCTGCCTTCCTATCGTGGCAGGAAAGGTAGGTTCTTCTCCAACAGGACAGAATGGGCTAAGGATTGTCATAAAAAAAAAAAAAAAAAAAAAAAGGAGGTGAGTGGTTTCGAACTGAACTGCCCTAGCCCTTTGGCTCTTTCATAACCGAAGGGACAGGAAAGCAGGGATGTATCTAAACACTGATTACTGTAAGAAACTGAGATAATTTCCCTCTGAGCACATAAAGATTGTACTTATGTGAAGCAAATACTGCATGCTGAGAATTTGTAACTGAATAAAGATTAGAAGAAGTTTGGCTGTAAAACCGCCGATTTTATATAATATAGCAATTCCTTTCGCTTTGTCTGCTTGGAGTTTTTTTTTTTATTTTTTTTTTATTTTTATTTTTAGTAGACCTATTTAATGTTTACCAGTTCTTGGCTGCTTCGTTATCTGCTGGTTCTTTCGATTTTTTGTTATCTTCTTTGTCTCCTAAGCTTATTTAACGTTTTTGGGGTAGTCCATTTTATTTAACTAGGTCTTGCACTTTGCCAGCACTAGTCTTGCCCCTTGATGAGCCGGTCCATTTTGGCTGACATATTTACCCTGGGCAATTACATACAGCAAGGGGAACCGATGCACATCAGTAGATTCACATCAACCGTGCATCTGATATCTAGGCCAGTCCCTTACGGCATTCCTGATTGGCCGTTGATAAGCCAATCACAGCGCTGGAAACTCTCAGTCTTTCGAGAGTGTTCACATAGGCAGGATGTATGTTCCACCTCACCTGAGGGATACTTTTGAAAGACATATCCCTCAAAAGAGGTGGAACATACATCCTGCATATGTGGATTCTCTCGAGAGACTGAGAGTTTCCAGCCCTGTGATTGTCTTATCAACAGCCAATCTGGAGCTTCCTAAGGGACGGGCCTAGACATCAAATGCTCGGTTGATGTGAATCTACTCGTGTCCACAGTGGAACAATTCTTACGAGCCTTGCTCATGAAGGCATTGCTGGATTTGTAACCGTTATAGCATGCGTGAGCGACCAAAGGTGTCCAGTATCGAGATTTTGGTTTATCATTAATAATAGTCTGCATGTTTCCATACACCTCGCTTAGTATACACATGCACATGTGTAATTAGAAAGGTGAGTAAACTGAATGCTTAACCGTCATTCTTTGTTACCTCAGGACGTTATATTTTCCTGAGAGAGATATTGGAGATGGAGGAGGGATAGAGCCGGCGATTATGGACACCACTGGCAGTATATCGTAACGCCCATTTTCACAAGTTTTCCGAGTAGCACGCTGTTTTGTGTGGCGGTAAGTGTCCCTGGACTTTGTCGTTACCGTTTTTATTACTATGCGAACGAGTTTATGGGAGTGTTCGTTTACATGGCGCACCGGATCTCAGTATTGCTTCCTTTTCTATTACACGGAGAGAGAGAGAGAGAGAGAGAGAGAGAGAAAAGGAGTTCATATGTTGTAAAATATAGAAAAAAACAGGCAGCATGCAATTTATTTCTCTTCGAACCATCGACGAAAATGGTCATTATTCTCTCTCTCTCTCTCTCTCTCTCTCTCTCTCTCTCTCTCTCTATCCGATGATAATTCAAACATATTCGTGAACTTTTGGTAATTGTCAAATATTCCGATGTACTTCCCCTTGGCTCGTGCAGTCTTTTACTTTTGTCAATTCGGCCACAGTGTTACATTGCAATTACATTAAAACTTGTTTCAGAACTCTTTGTATCAAGCCATCCGGTTCATTTGCATTTGATTTAATTACTTTTACTAGTAAATTAGGGTGTTAGGGGGGTGGGTGGGTAGGATGAAACCCCCATTATGAACCATCTTAAGGGACCCTGCTATAACCCTGCCAAGTTTCATTCATCCCCATCGGACCAGCCGTTTGGCCGTGATTGAATGGCAGACGGACGGACAGACATAACGCCCATTATAGTAAGATATAACGTTTAACATCTTCGGCAAAGACCAGAGTAAATGAAAGGAATACACTATAAAAATAGATAAAGAAAAATGATAATCTGTTTCCGTAGTTTGGGTTCCGAAATCGTAATTCATCTGCATACTTAAATGAGGGTTTAAAAAGATCGAAATGGCAATGCTTCAGGACCAAGGAACACCAGAGAGTTAGCGAAGGGAAGGTCAGGAAAACAGCATCGCCAACAACGAACTTCATTTAGCATTATTATGGTGAATGAATACTTGGAATGAGCGCTGATAAAAAAGAAAGACTGCGTCAGAATCATGGTTTGGTGACCTTTCTCGTTGAATGTGGAATGGAGGATTATTTCTAATTTTGAAGTAGTTTCACTAGTCTTAATCGTTATTGTTACTGCTAATATCATTCATATTTAGTATATATTCACATGGAACAAGTGAAAGGAAAGATTAACAAGCTTCCACCGAATAAAACGTCGATATGTTAAAGAAAGGGGAAAAATCCGTGTACAGTAAACACAAGCAAATAAATTTGGTGGATATAAAAGAATAATTATCGAACGAATAAGAAACACATGGGGAAAAACTCTGTACCTGGTATAAAGATAAACTAAGTACAATAGCTGTAACAAGGTAAGGGGCCGGAAAGTTAACTTTGCGTATGAAATGCTTGATCATCAGCTTCCTTAATTAGTTAGGTGGGATGCCTCAGTCTGACTGGAAAGGATACTGGAGGCTTGTGTGACACAGTGAAACCTCATTTTGACGGGGTTCTAACCCTCTGAAGCAGGGGTGGCCAGACCTTTGGACTCCGAGATCTACTCTAGAGACTGAAACTCTTTTACGATCTACCATATTAGTACATAATCTCATATTATTACGCGGGGAAAAAAATTCAAATTGCGCCATAGTACGATAAAACATGAGTACAATTGCCTCTTATATATATACTATATATATATATATATATAATATATATATATATATATATTTAATATATAAATTTTTTAAATATATTATATATATATATGTGTGTGTGTGTGTGTGTGTGTGTGTGTGTATGTATGTATGTATATCTGTATGTGTGTGTGCGCTTGCTTGCTTGTGTTTTTGCTTGTTTATATAAGACTGTGGGGGAACAGCGATCGACCAAACAAGTGGCCTCGATCGACTGTTTGGCCACCTCTTCTCTAAAACATAATTATCGACGAATATGAAGCTGTTACTAAATCTGATTTTGCCCAAAAAGTCAAGATCCAGGATGTTACCGGTTGTCAAACAAGAAAACATCACTGATAGCACTAAAGCTCTGAAAAAGGTAAAAACGTCATTTTGGTTGAAACTGGAATCGCTAAGAATCATACTTAGCATAAGCAGCAGAATATTTAATATATTTTAAAGTTACGTATAATGAGATCATGGAGTGAAATGTAGAACTACATTTCGGGAAACAACTTAATGAGAACTTTAAAAAAAAAAAAAAAAAAAAAAAAACAACAAGCCATTCCATAATATCTTGGTTTACGATAGTTGAGGGTCATACCGCAAAAATAATACCCGCTTTTATTTATCTCCTTTTATCTAGATGTCCGCATAGACTGAAACAGGATTTTCGGTTTAGAATACCTGAGAATGGAGATAAATCATCTGCATACTATGCTATTTTAATTTCAAGCCCAACAAGGACATCATTAGCAAAGACTCAACAGAGGAATGGCCTTGGAAAACTGGCCCGTGAGGCGCCGGGTACGAATTTGGTTATGTTGAGGAAACGAAAGAGGAGACTTCGGCGAGAAACGTTTTCCTCTTTAGAACGCAGATGCTTTGGAGGGAGAAGTGCTGATCCGGCACTACTGGGACAGACCAAAAAGGCTACGAGATCCATAAAAATTAATAAAAACAAGATACGAGGAAGTGTATAAGAAATATGACTTTTTCACGAGAATGCAATTACTGAAAAAAAAAATTTGCTCAGGAATTTACTGACCAAACCAGTCATCAGATTATTAAGTGAAGCAATAACTCTTAATCTGCATCCATCTATAGTAACCCAAATCAGGCTGAGAGTAAGAAATTCAAGCAGGCCAGCTAGTGATCTGTCATAAAGCTCAATCACAAAATACAATATGTTTTGAAACCTTCAGTATCATATATTTCTTTTTGTGAAAATTCTTTAGAAAACGAGGAGGAGGAGGAGGAGGAGGAGGAGGAGGAGGAGGAGGAGGAGGAGGAGGAGGTGCATGCGTGGGGCCCGGCGGAGAAGGAGTCATGCCAAGTTCATTAGAATCTCGTGTGTGAGATTCATCAGTAGTTCCATCATCTCATGGCCGAAGGGAAGTTATGTTTGGGTCTTGTTCCTCAGCCGGCAGCTCTTGTTCCAGTATATCACCAGCTTGTTCTTGAAAATTACCGCCGTGTTCTTATATATTACCGCTGTGTATGACATCGCCCGAGCACAATGGCCTACGCTTATCATAATAATTGAGAATCTAGTCGGCTGTACACCATTCACTACTTAAGGGGTTTTCGTCTCTCTCTCTCTCTCTCTCTCTCTCTCTCTCTCTCTCTCTCTCTCTCTCTCTCTCGTCTCCATCACACACGCTCACACGTACACACCGAAGTGAATTGCCAAAGCTCTATTATGGAATTTAATTTAAACTCCATTTCGGGGATGCGTAAACTTTTATGCTAGATAGTAATGCCGCATCAAAATGATCCGTCCCGGCTTTTCATTCCGAAAATCTCAACTTCATTTTCTTCTGAACACACAAGCAGCTCTTTGAAATCCTGGAACGAAAAACGCAATATAAAACTAGAAATCCAGTTGAGATGAATACCGTTTACAGTTAGATTCATAAGAAAAACAAATTTATATTGGAGACTGTAAAACAGGTAATCTACTCACATGTTCTTAGTGAGCCAAAAGTTCAAGAAACATCGTCAGTGTCAAAGCGAAAGAACAAAGATAACGAAAAAATCTTGAGAAATACTTATAATAGCGCTGGGGTATGAAATGAGACGTGTATTCTCAAGTGTAAATATTATGTGGGATAAATTTCTAATGATACATCTAAGTAGCACACGATTTTCCATTGTAACCATTGGATGCGCGTTAATGTCTACTGCATCACAACAGTGCGTCTAAGAACAGCAACGAATCTTCGAGAATCTCATATGAATTAAATGTCACTGTCTTTATTCCCATTCAGTATTAAGTAATAAGTTTTGCTCTAGAAGACATAAGTAAAGAAGCTTCTTATTACTTGCTTTATGCAGATGTTTTATTAAAAAGAAAGGAGTGAGAAAATGAAAAGTAGAAACGGCATTTAATCGATATATACCCGTATTCAGACTTCTGATGTTTTAACTTTACGATGAATATTTAGTGTTCTGTAAGAGAAAACTATCCAGATGGCTTTGTCTGTCCGTCCGCACTTTCTCTGTCCGCCCCCTGATCCTAAAAACCAGTGAGGCTACAGGGCTGCAAATGGGTGGGTATGTTGATCATCCTCCCTAAGATCATCTACCCATACCAAATTGCAGCCCTCTAGCCTCAGTAGTTTTTATTTTATTTAAGGTTAAAGTTAGCCGTAATCGTGCGTCTGGCACTGCTGTACGACATGCCACTACTGGGCCTAGGCTGAAAGTTTTATGGGCTACGGCTCTTAGAGAATTACACGTTGTGCAGAAAACTCGATTGCGTCGTAGAAACTTCGGCGCATTTTTTCTTGTTATGAGTGAGGCCATACGTAGGCTGACTGTCGAATCGCGTCACAAACAAAAGACCTTACGAAGTAAATTCAGTCTCCTGCGCGGATTGGAATAACAGGACTCAAATTCCCTGGCAAACTCCCTGCATTCCTTCCGAAAGGTCTCCAGCTACGAGTGACCTAAGATCCCCCTTTCAAAGGCGAGAAAAGACCCTTGAAATTTTAGTCACAAAACTTTTGTTACATTGGTACTAATACTTCTCTCTCCGTTACAATTTCCATTTCGTCATGAAGCGGACAAAGAGCTACTTCGCTTAAGAAGGCGTCATTTCCGTATCCAATACAGACCAAAGAAGAAGAAGAAAAAATGAAATAGTTCTAGGATGAGGATGTAAGTGTTTGGGTTTTCTAAAAGATTTTAAGTGGGGATGCTAATCCCCCTTGAAGACGGATTCCTTCAAGGTTTATCGCACCCCTACACCCGGCTGTTCTTAGTCCTTCTCTCTCTTTTGAGCCCAGTGTTTTACAAGTTTGATTGCCCTTATATCCGCTATCATATTTTTATCATTTACACATGCGAGAACTGCTTATCCTCCTTATAATCTATAAAAGTCATCATTTTGTTCCCTTAGGTGCAATACTCTTAAAATATTTGTCTTTCACTATGGGTAGCCTCGGGAAAATAGAGAGAGAGAGAGAGAGAGAGAGAGAGAGAGAGAGAGAGAGAGAGAGAGAGAGAGAGAGAGAGAGAGAGAGAGAAACTATCATCAAATGAGCCTCCTAGAGGTTCTACAAACGAAAGGAACTCTCATTACCTTCCTGAAAGAAACCTTATTTTCTCAAGGAGGTCTAAAGACGCTGCCAGACTTTTTTTCCCTTTTATTTACGTCAATGGGTTTCGTGGCAGATTAGGGAAGGAGAAGGACCACCATCTCTCGGCTGTGATCATGTTCACCTTCGCTTTACGTCACTGTATGATTTCAGAGATAAGGAAAATGCTCACGAGTTCTATTGGTAATTCACAGTATAAAAACAAATCCATGACTTTCAGTCCAAGATTGCGAACAAACAACATAGGTAATTATTTATGAAAATGAAAAATTCTTTGATCATTGCATTTTTGAATAAATGTCCTCCCAAGATGCTTGGCCTCTGTCAAGCTGATCTTCCTAATCGTATGACGGTAAGTGAATCTGGCATTGTAGGAAGTATGAAACCTTTCATTGTTTCATTCATTCTGTCATCTGATCAACATTTATATCAACTGACTGAGATCTTATCATTTTTTAGATTCCCATTTGATTTTTTGGGGAAGGTAGGGATTATATCGACACCAGTTGTCTATCGAGAGAACCTGAATGAAATCGGAAAACAATTCTATTCTCCAAATAATAAACTCAAGACGTTGCCACTCTAATCAAAAGAACATTCAAGTTATAAACGTACTTTACTTGCGACAGGCTGTGCTGATAGATTAATGAGACACAGTAATGAAACATGAATCTAACTAATACAATAGAACGCTAACGCGTAGCCATGTAGTGTCGGAAAAATATTCGACAGTATAGATTTTTTTTTTTTTTTTTAAGAAACCGGCGACTTTCAAGCAAACAAGATCTTCATTCTCGCTCTTTTTATCATGATTTTTAGAAAAAAACAAATAAGAAAAGTATTTTTCGTAAGTTTTTTTTTTTTTTTTTTTTTTTTTTTTTTTTGCGTGGGCTCACATTCAACGAAAAATCCTTTAAGAATAAGGAAGCTGCAATTATTCTTCTACATCAGTGGTTCTCAACCAGGGGGCGAATTCCCCCAATGGGGGAATTTCGGAGTTTCATGGGGGATTCTGACAATGGATTTTTGATATCATTTGTATATTATTTGGAATGCAATGCACCTTTTGTGGCAGACAATTTTGGAAAGGGGGAAGGGGGGGCGCGGGTGGCGGTGGGTGGAATGGCATTCTGACATACGGTGAAAGGGTGCATGGGCCAAAAAAGGTTGAGAACCACTGGTCTACATCATCTCCGGGAATACCAGGCTTTCCACCATGTTAAAGTAAAATACAGTTTTTTCACTTCTGTTATTAGCGCATTTCCTCTTTTCTTTGGATATTTCTTAACGCATGTCTTTTTCCTAAATATGAAATTCTAATGGTTATTCTTTATGATGTCGGTAAACATTTAGTTCCTATACATCGAGATGCTATACAAAGCTTAAGACGGAAGCAGCAAAACCCATGTTAAGAGCAACGTTTTCCTTGAACGTGGAGGTACGTGCATCTCTTACCCTTCCCTATATGATAAGTATAAATAATAATCTGGGATAAGGTTGATAAACCTATCCCTCATCACCCTGGGGAACTTGGGCAGAATCATTCAGCAAGGCGAACAAGTAATTATAGTAACATACCAAAACATACTCAAATAATGAGCTACAACAATGATACAAATCTGTTTGAAAATGCATCCAGGTGTTTATTTGTGAATACATGCACTCATCTGAGCTGTCAACAAACGTTGATATTAGATATTAATTCACTAATGTCTTTTATACATTTGCGTGAAAGTTTTATGCTTTCTTTCAAGAAGTTTGAATTCTGTTGTGTTTGTTACTTATCCAGCGAACTGAATGGAATGTAATACCTAAAAGGAAAGAATAATTTAAAAAAATATAAGGCACCAGATATCTAAATGCCAATTGAAACAACATGACCCAGTTTCAGTGTTATTTATCTGTCCTTCATCTTAAATCCGTAGCTACAAATGGGGAAATAATATATGGAAGCATAGCATAACTACAACAAGAAGGTAATGCATCAGGAAATGCTGTTGTAGGGTAATGAACAACGTAATATATCTTTCTAAGAAAAAATTAGTTCTTAATATGCTCTAATACTAGAACATATTTTTCGAATGGAAATAGTATGGAGGCGTTCTTCGACGAATGCCATCATCTAATATAAAAAAATCAGAAAACCACGTGACTCGATATAGTATGTAATACGGTCTAAATTCTAAGAAATCTAAACAATGAATAGGTATGACTGACTCGTAAAGAACAAGAGAATAACTGAAGCAAGAAAAGTGTTCCGTCGTCCCAAATGGGACCTTGCATTTCAGCTATAAGGGTTTAATTTTGATGTCGTCAATGAGAGGTGCCTAACATTTCTAACGAATACTGAGACAAACTTCAAAAGCTGTCTAGGTAGGTAAGGTCATTGTGAAATGACACAAATTCTGTTAAAGTTTTTTGAGATTGATAAAAATCTATGTTTTACTTGAATTTAAGAGCGATGAATCATGGCCGCCTTTATTTGTCATGAAAAAAAAAAAAAAAAATAGGGGCTTATGGGCGCCCAGTGATCTTTGGTGCATTCCCTGTGTTCACTTGTGACCAGCTCAAAGTATCCGAATTCCATCAACTTGGCTTTGACTTCGCTTTATTTAATTAGTTTCTCTATTTGACCGGTGGGCTTTAAGCCAATTTTGGAATAACCTCATATTACCTTGTATAAAGTGTGCAAATAAATCGGTAGGTATATACCAGTAACGAACCAACAGGTTTCATTTGAAGCAAGAAACGACGATGAAGCCAAGTAAGGCTTGGCAGGATGAAGACGTTCTTTTTGAGTGAGTTTGCTGGGTTGGGGGGATGGGGGGAGGGACGTCCCGAGAAAGAGGCCGTAAGCAGACCATTTTGAGACGGTGTTGAAGCCTCCATAATACAGGACGACGAGAGGCACAAAGGACCCAAACCGCAGCACTAGAATCATAGGATTGGCCCTGATTCTCCTCTTGACCCTATTCTTCCTCCACACTACTCCCACCATCTCCCCAAGTGCGACGCTCCTAGGGGCACTTCCTGTCCCCATCCCCCCTCCCCCCATTACATACCCATATGACAACTCCCCTCTCTCTCTTCCTCTCTTTCTCTCAGATCTGATCTCCAGTATTAATGTAAATTTTGATATCGCTTTTTGTTTTTATTCTAGAAAATTAATGATTACGTTCGAAAATTCTACGGGGTGTAATTGGCATAAAGCTTAATATACACTTAGGGCACGGGGTAAAGCATTCCAAGATACCTCTGTCTGTCGGTATGTCTGTCTGTGTATCTATCTCTCTCACATACACACAGACATACACAGTTATATGTTTTCCAGATTAGAAACAGACATTGTCGACCATTATTGCTGCCCTGAACCTGGTAAATTAAATTTTAACTTGCGACTGAATATACACCCTTGAACTTTGTTTGCAAATGTTTTATTTGAAGTTTGTGATTATCTCCTCGTGACTG
>NC_087201.1:60233256-60278256 GCF_015104395.2 Macrobrachium nipponense | reverse complement strand
AAATGCCACGAGTTACGAAGCGCGTGATATTAATTTACTGACACTGTCATACCTATGAAATACCAGAAATTTAATTACGGCTAATAAATTGAATCTATAAAATGGAAACGGATTTTCTAAATACCTATAAGTCAATACGTGCCATTTTCCATAGCATTCGTGACAAATAGAAGAGATTAATATTACCCGCTTGATTTGAAGTGACATCCTTTAGAAACCTGGAGAGGAATTTTTGAAATCCGCAATTACGGAGGTTGAAAATGATCAGAAATAAAAAGGTACATTTTCTTACTGCCTGAGATCGAGAGAGAGAGAGAGAGGGAGAGAGAGAGAGAGAGAGAGAATAGGAGGGAGGAGCCAGTATGCCCACATCTCCATTAACCTCTGTAACCTCGAACACCGTCTGGACTATTGTGGTCTCTTCGGCGCATCCTACCTCCAGGATGCCCCTCCAACTCCTTCCACACGGGTCCAATCCACCCTCGCCATAGAGCTCCACCCTATCCTACACCCTTCGCACACTACTCAACACCCTCACACTTATTATCTCTCTCACTGTCTGTTTATATTGACACTTCTTTTTCTCACTCAAGAGGAGCGAAAAATGGGCGACTGTCCGGACGATTGTCCCGCATAACGTCGGAACGGCCTAATTGATTCTAAACGCCCCGGGAGGCTCTCACTGACCGGCCTCGGAGGACACACTAGACACAGCAAAATTATTCTGGGTGTTTGGAATTATTGTTTCGTTTTCTTATTTTTTCCCCGGAAGGGGCAGATGTCGGAACTATCTGAATAACTAAACATGTAAACCCACCAAACTTCGGAAGATCCCAGCGTCCTATTATAAAGAGAGCTTTTATTATCTTAAGAACATTTCAGTCATTTCTCCCTGTTGCGTCACTGTATAGAACTAGCTTTGTTATGTAAATGCATTCGAATCATTTTCGCCACGATTACTCAAATAACAAATTGCTCTGCCAACCAAACGACAAGTTCAAACTACAATAATTTTGGTTAGAAGTTAGTGATTTCAGTGTGGAAAATAAGCGCACAAACACGACTTTTTTTGCAGCAATAAATTAAATTAAAAATTATCAATGAAAACTTAGAAAACTATATTTAAAAAATTGCATACAATCTGTTTACAACGAGAACAAAATCAGATATAGTAACTCCAGGCAAGGCTCTGAAAGAAAATTTCACGCAAACCTTGGACAGAAATATTTCAAAGGCCTTGAATAAGTATTTAAATGACATCTAAAAAAAGAGAGTCTGAGACGCTTTTCAATTAGATTTCTGAATGGGCGATTCTCGAGATGTTTTTCTGCAGATGTCACTACGGATTGGGCGGAAGGATAGGTAACAGCCATAGCCAACGCAACGTGCTTTTTGGATCCATACCAGGAGAGGAGTTGTTACATGGGGCTTCGATTCTTTAGTTTACCTACCTATTCACCTGCCTACATGGAATGATACGCACACATACGTATATATATATATATATATATATATATATATATATATATATATATATATATATATATATATATATATATATATATATACTATATATATATATATATATACATATATATATATATATATATATATATATATATATATATACTATATATATATATATATATATATATATATATCATATACGTATATATATGAATAATTATCACATCACCGTGATTCATACAAATTATTCGAGCTACAAAAGTCCTTTAAGGTCTAATTACGCTCTCCCTCGGAATTGATTTATTTTCATATTTATCTGTAACCGAAGGGGGAATTTTTTAGTTGGTAATAATTTTCGTCAGTGAGGTAACGTCACTGTCGTCCGGACTTCGTCCCTGTCCGCTGGACGGTGGTTCGATCCCATGAGGGGAACGAAATTATTATCAACTAAAAAATTCCCCTTCGGTTTACATATATGAAAATATATAAGTTCCGAGGTTGAGCGAATTAGATGCTAAAGGACATTTGTAGCTCGAATAACGTAAATATATATATATATAATATATATATATATATATATATATACATACATACATACTATATATATATATATATATATATATATATATAATATATATATATATACATACATATATATATAGTATATATATATATATATATATATATATATATATGTATATATATATATATATATATATCCTATATATATATATATATGTATATATATATACACACATATATATATATATATATATATATATATATATACTATATATATATATATATTATATATATATATCTGTGTGTGTGTGTGTGTGTCGTCAAGAGAGAGAGAATTATCCTCAAGAACTGAAGGCGTTTTGGCCATTATTTTTTCCTCTGGCGCTTTTATATATATTTCTTCTTCCTCTCTTTTCTTCAATGTGAGGGAAGCGAGGAAAGTTGAATGCCAAGTTTTTAAATGCATTATATTGCATTTCAAACTAGGAGAACTGTTAGGACAATTCACCTGTTTGTTGTTGTTATTAGATTAAGAAAGTTGGCGGAGTACCAGAATAGGTTCTAGCTGTGGTAGATTGGTTTAGATTCAGATGTCCTCATGCCCTTATCATGGCCAGCACTTGAGCATTCCCTAAAGGCTGCCTGAGTTTGGGGTAAAATGTGGAAGGGACCAACAGGCCTATTGTGGATCTTTTGTCTCTGTCAAAGTGCAGAGACAACCTGAGCTCGATCTTCGTTAAAGTATCATTGCCACAGATGAACAGAGAGGTCGCGAAATTTCTCAGTATCATGATTCTCGATTGGATGATTAGGCGGCAGAGAGAGGTACTCTCTCTCTCTCTCTCTCTCTCTCTCGGTTCTTTTCTATACACACTTTATACACACAAACACACACATCTATATATATATTTTTTTTCAACATTGAAAAAAAACAACAATGAAATGGTCTCTGCCACGTTTATATTTTAACCAGACACAACTTACAAACCCTGGTCAGCCATTCAGCTACATTCTTTATATATATTTCTATATATATATATATATATACATATATATATATATATATATATATATATATATATATATATATATACATATATATATATATATATATTGCATCGCATATAGCAGAACGGGGTGTGTGCAACTATTCTGGAGTATCACCACTGATCATTGGTATTCGATCACATGTGGTTGAACTTTCCGGAGCTCTTACTTTAATGGATTCTTGGAAATGTGCGGCTTACAACTTTTTCCATCAATACATGAAACAAAGTAGGGCTTAATACTCCACTTTGTGGTGTACCCAACTCCAATAACATTAACTTAGATTCATGACCTTGGAAACCACACTGGTTTTCCTTCCACTTTAGATAGCCATGTATCAACTTTAACGATAAACCTGTCACATCTTTGATTCCCAGTTTTTCTAGGATTACCTCACCATTTGTCCTATCAAAGGCGGCATTAAGCTCTACAAAAGCCCTACATCTGATACTCTATTGCTTGGTACTTTAATAAAACAATCTGTTATACTTTTGTTTTTTTCTAAAACCAAACAAATTATCAGATAGCTGTTCTCTAATAGCATAAATTAACCTATTGAAAACAAGTCTTTCCATCAATTTACAAAAGCACGATGTCAGAGATATAGGCCGATATTTTCCATTACTCATTAAATCTATCTTCCAGTTTATGGGTAACCTGCCTTTTGCATAGGGCAAATTAATTAAACCCAGTAGCGGACTATCATCCATGGTAATAAAAAACACCACTCCTTATTTGACGAAATCTTACGATAACATCAACAGTATCAACAGAGGTTTTACATGTCGCATCTTTTGCTAATCTGGCAGCAACTTCATTTAAACATATACCTACCCTTGTGAGAAGGTTTCCAGAAAATGTAACATAAAAACCATTCTGTTCTATTTCGTAAATCAAAACCTTTAATTGCTCTACCAAATCACCATTAGAAGGTTCTTGACAATTCAGTGCAAGCAAAGCTCTCTACGAATCGACAAAAATACACACATCTCGCCTTTGACCTCCGAAAATTTCAGTCCTTCGTGAATTGCATGTAACCAGGCTGTTGTTGAAGAGCTATTATTCTGCAATCGATTAGAAATCATCTCAACAGCAAATGTATTATCACCAAATTCTCGTATGACAACTCCTCATCCAGCCTTCACTCCATTAACAGACCCATCACAATATGAGAAGCATTACATCATGATAAATTAGGTAACAACGGTCAGAATACCTGTTTTAACTCATTAGGATGACACTCACTCTTTTTGTAATTCAATTTCTGTATACATATCTCTACCTTTGTAGTACATAGCCATGGCTTGAAAGGTCTGACCTTTGTTCGGCAACTGAACACAGTACTTCACAACAACATTACTTAATGTGATACAATTTCCGTGAATAGCTGTTAGCTCGAATTGGAGCATTAAACCTTCCTGATGACTTGGCAACAGGAAAACCTCAAAGCAGTTGCACTATGAATCAGTTGTTGGGAGAGGGTGGAAAGTAAGGAGGAAGAAAGAATATGAAAGGAGGTACAGTAAAATAAACGAAAGGGGTTGCAGCTAGGGGCCGAAGGCACGCTGCAAAGAGCCTCAAGTTATGCCCATAGTGCACCGCATGAGGTGCACTGGCAGCACTAGCCCCCTACGGGGAACCGATAACTGAGCCCACTGTGCTAACATAGACCATCCTTAAAACCGGAATGCCTGTTCTCTTAGCTCCGTTTGCAAGCACTTGTAATGGTCTAAGTCTCGCCAGACAAAGATTTCTAGCGTAGTTTATTTCGAACATGGTCTTTTTAAAACTTATATACATCCTGAGATACTTATTACTGCCCACTGTCTCGATTACTTTACTAATAAGTAATAAAAGAACTGTCTTTCTGTCTACAAGTCTGTATTTTGCTCCTGTTTTCATTTATAACCAAACACATATTTTTGTAGCTCCGCCATTGTTAATGAGAAAGTAGCATAAGAATCACATTGTATAAGAATATAATCAGCATAAGTTACAATTATAATTCTTATATATAAAGAACAGGGAAGTATCTCAGTACAGCTATAAGCCAAAAGAAGGCTTAGGTATTTCATATAATGGGAGTGAATAAACTAATATAAATTTGAAGGAGTCTTACCAAAAGAAATTTAGTCATCGCCACAATAATTCCTTTAATTCAAATTAAGTCTGGACTACATTTGGGCAGGTTTCAACGACCCATTACGGAGAAACAACAAGTTTCTCTAGGGATTTTCTGTTGATTCTTAACGCACGAAAGGAACTACGATACTTATGCGGGAAAAGCAGAGCAGTAAATTGAAATATAAGCGATCTTTTGCGTTAACTATTGAATTTCATGTCAGATTAAATTTTCGTAAACAGAGAGCAGGTTTTATTGAGCAAGGTGTTCATCCGTAATTCAACAATGAAACTGTGAATGTGGCGGTAATCTTTATATCTTTACAAAATCATGTCCTAAAACTATATTTTTGTCCGCCCTCCTCTTCTAAGTAC
This sequence comes from Macrobrachium nipponense, assembly GCF_015104395.2. NCBI lineage: Eukaryota > Metazoa > Arthropoda > Malacostraca > Decapoda > Palaemonidae > Macrobrachium > Macrobrachium nipponense. The sequence continues at coordinate 60,272,724 of NC_087201.1, read as the reverse complement.
TTGTGCATGGAAAAACATATTACTAGATGTTGTATACGATTATGCCATTCTGTGATAATAATCTTGAGCCCACATTTCTATTTTGTTATTGAATGATGCACGCGAAGAAACAAAAAAAACTAAAATTCGTTATGCATATCCATTAAATTTCAAGAGAAAATTCAGTCCTTACTACCTATTATCATACACAAAGGAGAGAGAGAGAGAGAGAGAGAGAGAGAGAGAGAGAGAGAGAGAGAGAGAGAGAGAGACGTAAAAGCTAAGTAGAAGCCTCATACAGGCAGATAAAAAGAGACAAACTCGGATAAGCAACGATATTCAAATAATGGCAATAATTATATTGATCGTTAGAAGTGTGTAACTATGTATGTTCTGTCAGGTGTGATGTTAACCATTTTTTGAAGAAAACAGTATTTTTTTTTCATTTACAGCAGAACTATGTAAATCACCAGTCTATCATTAACAAGCGGTCCATGTGCCACACTAATCGCTTGAAATACCTTGCTGCACTTAGAAGGTTAGGACTTAGATTTTTGTCAAGCATATGCCAGCCTAACACTTTGCAACCGTATTGCGAGAAGATTATTGCTTGTCATTTGAACGGACCGCGCAAATTTTTAACTCAAATACTACACCGAGACAATAAAACGATTAGCAGCGATAGCCTTATCTCCGGCGGATCGACGTTTCACCGAGGCCAGGTCATGCTTTTTAGACTCTTAACCAAATGAGCAAAAAATAAAGGGAGGAAGAAATAAAGAATGGCTCTAGGCTTTGTTGAGTGACAAGTCGTGTGTGGTGGCATGGCTAAAGCCCTCTCCATGCAGCATAATAGCTTCATTCAAAAGCTTTTGTCCTCCAGGGGCGGAGCTCTTTTGTTGGATGGCTGGGATACGCTCTTTCCCCGGACATGCAAAGGAAGCTACATTTTTGAGAGAGAGAGAGAGAGAGAGAGAGAGAGAGAGAGAGAGAGTGAGAGAGAGAGAGAGAACTACTCTATCTTTTAAGAAAGTTATTCATTCAAAAAGCGGATCTCATAGGTTCAGTTATCCAGGCATTGACATTTTTCTTATTTTTACAAGAGCTTTCTTTTTTCTTTATCTCTGTACCTGCCTCTCATTATCTTAAGCATACACGATGTACACGCATATATACATATGCACACACACACACACAATATATATATATATATATATATCTTTATTATATATATATATATATATATATATAATATATATATATATATATATATATATATATATATATATATATATATATATATATATATATATCAGTCGATGCAAGGTGAAGGACAATCCTTTATTCCCATTATTTGTACTTTATTGTCGCGACGTTTCAAGACATAAAAGTCCCATTATCAAGCTAAAAAAAAGATAAAACATAAGTTAAAATCATAAACTCGGAATACATACTAAAAGATTAAAAAGTTTACAAATATAAAAAGCAAGTACAAGAGTAGGGAGGAGTCAATACCATAAGGTGCTGTAAGCACAGACCGAGTGACAATTGGGCGGGCCGGTCAGCTTCGACTTGAACTCACGAGAGATACAGAGGTGATGAGGAAGACTGGGTGTTTAACTGCGGAACGAGTTGTTTAATGAAAAGTGATTCTAAAATAGCTAAATGATGTTCGTTAGGGGATTGGCCTATAATTTTAAAATCTTTGTAATTCAAGTCATGTTTACATTTCTTTGTATGCTCGCGTATACATGAAAACTCAGGATTAGTTAATTTGACACCTGTTCTGTTCTATAACTAACGCCTCGATGAGAATCTAATCTCACTTTGAGTAACCTCCGTGTGGAGCCGACGTACTTCCCTAGATTACATCTAGGGCAATTAAATAAATATACGACTCCTGAGGTCATCAGTGGACTGAGTTTCTCCTTGTTTGTTTAAACAGAGATCTGATATTCATTGGGTTGCAAGGTATTAGTTTTAATTAAATTGCAGGAAAAAACTTTCTATTGACAGTTTCAATTCATGGTAGAAATTTTTGTTATGATAAATGGGACTCTTGCAAACAATCGTAATTTTGCACTGTTGGCATTTTAATTTTAGGGTGGAAGATATTTTGTTCAAGAATTTGTACAGGTGTTTATAAAAAAGTTTCGATGGAAAGCAATTGTCAGTGAAATATTGGTGGAGATAGGTTATTTCATTGTGAAAATGATTCCAGTTAGACGTTATGTTAAAAAGCCCTATGAAAGAGGGTAGACATGGAGTTTAGTTTAAAATTATAAAAACAGTTGCTATAAAAATTCGATCCCAGGCCGGTAAACGTTTCCTTTCTAAAAACCGTGGTGTTAAAATGATCATCATATCTAAAAACGGTTACATCCAAAAATGGCAGTTTATTTTCCTTTTCATATTCAATTGTGAAATTAATGTTAGGATGTATTTCATTGGCATAATCAAGAAATTTGTCAGCCTGATCTTTATCTCTGAACAATAAGAAGTATCATCCACATACCTATTATAAAAAATAATGGATGGTAGGCCAAAGGACAGTTGTCCAGTATGCGTTCCTCCAGGGAGCACATAAAAATGTTTGCAAAGGTGGGGCCCAAAGGGGATCCCATCGCCATACCATCAACCTGAATGTAGGCTTTGCCATTAAAACAAAGGCTGTGTCCTGCACAGCGAGCTCGAGCAATTTTCTAAAATCCGTAAGGTTAAAATTATTAAAAGTGGCATCTGGTCAGTAAAAATACGACTAACAATAATATCAATGGTTTCTTCTACCGGTACATTAGTAGTCTCTTTTTACTAATGTACCGGTAGAAGAAACCATTGATATTATTGTTAGTCGTATTTTTACTGACCCAGATGCCACTTTTAATAATTTTAACCTTACGGATTTTAGAAAATTGCTCGAGCTCGCTGTGCAGGACACAGCCTTTGTTTTTAATGGCAAAGCCTACATTCAGGTTGATGGTATGGCGATGGGATCCCCTTTGGGCCCCACCTTTGCAAACATTTTTATGTGCTCCCTGGAGGAACGCATACTGGACAACTGTCCTTTGGCCTACCATCCATTATTTTATAATAGGTATGTGGATGATACCTTCTTACTGTTCAGAGATAAAGATCAGGCTGACAAATTCTTGATTATGCCAATGAAATACATCCTAACATTAATTTCACAATTGAATATGAAAAGGAAAATAAACTGCCATTTTTGGATGTAACCGTTTTTAGATATGATGATCATTTTAACACCACGGTTTTTAGAAAGGAAACGTTTACCGGCCTGGGATCGAATTTTTATAGCAACTGTTTTTATAATTTTAAACTAAACTCCATGTCTACCCTCTTTCATAGGGCTTTTAACATAACGTCTCAAACTGGAATCATTTTCACAATGAAATAACCTATCTCCACCAATATTTCACTGACAATTGCTTTCCATCGAAAACTTTTTTATAAACACCTGTACAAATTCTTGAACAATATCTTCCACCCTAAAATTAAAATGCCAACAGTGCCAAAAAAATTACGATTGTTTGCAAGAGTCCATTTATTCATAACAAAAATTTCTACCATGAATTGAAACTGTCAATAGAAAGTTTTTTCCTGCAATTGAATTAAAACTAATACCTTGCAAACCCAATGAATATCAGATCTCTGTTTAAACACAAGGAGAAACTCAGTCCACTGATGACCTCAGGAGTCGTATATTTATTTAATTGCCCTAGATGTAATCTAGGGAAGTACGTCGGCTCCACACGGAGGTTACTCAAAGTGAGATTAGATTCTCATCGAGGCGTTAGTTATAGAACAGGTGTCAAATTAACTAATCCTGAGTTTTCATGTATACGCGAGCATACAAAGAAATGTAAACATGACTTGAATTACAAAGATTTTAAAATTATAGGCCAATCCCCTAACGAACATCATTTAGCTATTTAGAATCACTTTTCATTAAACAACTCGTTCCGCAGTTAAACACCCAGTCTTCCTCAACACCTCTGTATCTCTCGTGAGTTCAAGTCGAAGCTGACCCGGCCGAATTGACACTCGTCTGTGCTTACAGCACCTTTATGGTATTGACTCCTCCCTACTCTTGTACTGCTTTTTATATTTGTAACTTTTTTAATCTTTTAGTATGTATTCCGAGTTTATGATTTTAACTTTTGTTTTATCTTTTTTTTTTAGCTTGATAATGGGACTTTTATGTCTTGAAACGTCGCGACAATAAAGTACAAATAATGGGAATAAAGGATTGTCCTTCACCTTGCATCGACTGATGTCTACTGGTTGATAGAAACCGCCTTCAATTTTAAACTATATATATTATATATAATATATGCACATATATATTATATATATATTATTTATATATAACTATAATAGATATATAATTAGATATATGTATTATGTATATATGTTATATACATACACGTATATATCAGGTTATAGGTTAGTTTTTAAAATTTCTCTCATATTTGTGATTCATTGCAGAAGAAACTAGGCATTCCTGTTATCAAGCTTTAGTTAAACTCACCAAATTTCAAAGTAGTGAACGACTACATGGCTAATTTGGCTGCCTCAAAGGTGTTCCTAAAATTCTAGGTAATTTACATTTATATTTAGCATGTCCTGAAAGGCGCTTTAAAGCGTTATCACGTTAATGTTTTGGTTGCTTGGAGTTTTAATCGAATATTAATGCAGAAAAACGCGTGGAAAAGTAGGAAAGTTTTGAATCTGTACTTTTCCGACTTATTTGATGTTCTGAAAACATTCGTAGTGACCTGCTTACTGCTTCGACATCATCACATTTTCGAAAGGTCCATAAATTAACATCCTTTACCTCAATATTTCTGAGGTGACCAAATATTCATAATTACCTACAGAAATGCAGGCTTGAAAGTATATATATGTTTGACAATACATAAGTGATGAAATCTATTAATATATCTAATTATTTTTGGCGGCAATTGGAATTGGAGAGAAGTATTCGTCTTCTAAAACCATCCAAACTTTAAAGTAAATTATAATTAACTGGAAAATTTTTGTTCAGAGCATCTGTAACAGCCGTGGGCAACAACTACGCGTGCCAAATGTGTCAGGCAAAGGTTAACATATAATTATACGTTACAGCAAATACATGAAATCCCTGGTCCTCAGGGAATATGTGAAATGACCAATTCGCTAGGAACATTTGATCCCCGAGGGCTAAGTACTAAACACGATGAAGCAGTAATTAACCTACACTGTTACGCCTTGTTTAGTACTATAGTAGAGTAGATTCACATCAGCCGTGCATTTGATGTCTAGGCCAGTCCCTTACAACGCTCCTGTTTGGGTGTTGATAAACCAATGACAGGGCTGGGAACTCTGTCTCTCTCTCGAGAGAGAGTTCATATAGGGAGGATGTATGTTCCACCTCTCCCGAGGGATGCTTTTGAAAGAAGCATCCCTCAGGAGAGGTGGAACGTACATCCAACTTATGTGAAGTCTTGAAAGAGTCAGAGTTTCCAGTCCCGTGATTGGCTTATCAACAGCCAATCAGGAGCGTCGTAGGGGACTGGCCTAGACATCAGATGCACCGGTGATGTGAATATACTATAGCCTCTGGGGTCAAATGTGTTTCGTCGGGTTTAGATACTGGCATTAGTAAAAATTATATCCCCTCCATTTCCTTCATCTGCATTTTATTTAAGAATAAAAATGAAAGTATATTAAACAAACGAGCAAAAAAAATACGTGAACGGACAAATAAGTGTGCTTGTCAGCTGACACTGGGGCCGAAGCCTCCGAGTTTCCACTTAAGTCAGTCATAAAAACAACACAATTCCTCCTTCTGTCAAGTTTACGTTAGCCCTATGCCAGCACGTGCTCTTGCTCATAAGAGTAGCTCGTAGTACTAGACTGTGTGCGCGCTTACGTAGCTGTCAACTGTCCGTTCTAGCTGAAAACAAATTTACAAAAATCCATGTCTCTCTGTCTCTATTCTTTTTTTATAAAAATAAATGGTACAGAACGACTGTGTACACGCACGCACGCGTACTTAAGCCCCTTCCACACGAGGGGCAAACACACGACGGGCACTCTGATTTGCCCGTAATTCTCTCGCTTTTCAACAGTGTTACCAGACCAAACAATCCAAGGGAGGCAGTAGTTACAGGCAGGCAAGCCTTTGACTTGGACCACACTCGTGATCGGCATCCACTCACAAAATTGGTAACAGTGTCTGCCCGCCGTGCATTTGCCCTTCGTGTGGAAGGGGCTTTACGTGTGTGAATTGAATTAGATTTAAATCCATCAAGTACCAGGCCTGGGAGACCATATGGAGCTATGTCATGCTGATTATAGATACAATATGGTAATTGTTCTTGGTTGGTAGGTTTATTAGATGAAGAATATTTATTTGTTGAAGGAAGCAGATTGCGCGTTCTATGGAGAAGTATTGTTTCGCTGAGAAAGGTCATGAAGGCGAGGTCAGGCTGGTCAAGGGTCTGTTACGTGGGACTGGGGTTGCTGGGGCGGATGGGTCATATACGATCTGGAAAGAGGGAAAGGACAAGTTGGACACAAGGTTGGAGGGGATCCGTTCATTAGGTCGGATTAAATTGAACTGAAAAAAGAATTTAGGCCAAAGGTCATTCAGCGCTGAAACGGAAATTGACAGTAGGTAGGAGTGAAAGGTGTAACTGGCGAAAAACGTCGCAGTTGCACTATGAATCGATTGTTAGGAATCGATGGAAAGTAAGATGGAAGAAAGAGAATATGAAAGGAGGTACTGTAAAAGGAACGGAAGGGTTTTCAGCTAGGGGTCGAAGGCACCCTGCAAAGAACCTCAAGTAATTCCTACAGTGCATCTTATGAGGTGCACTGACGGTACTCACCCCCTACGGGACCATCAGGTCGGGGTATGTGAGGTTTCAATGGCCAATTCGTAGTCGAGCAAGTGATGGTTCCCATCGTCTATTCGTGTCGTGTGTGAGAGAGAGAGAGAGAGAGAGAGAGAGAGCGAGAGAGAGAGAGAGAGAGAGAGAGAGAGAGAGAGGATGTTAACTGCTAAATTAGTGTGGTTCAATGAAGACTAAATTGTCCTTAGTTTCCCCACCGACTTTTGCTTTTAAATAGCCATCTATTGCCCTGGTATATGAATAAGAAATATGCCGTAGAAATAAGTTTTTTTTTATTTTGCCTTAATGACGCAAGGTTTTAGATGCGTAAACACCAATTAACAGTCGAAGTTCAAAGACTTTCTTGGGAAACAAAAGTTAGAATTTTTGTGCAACTCCTTAGCTTCTGCTAATTTAGATCCCTGCAATTTCAAATTATTGGTAAAAAAAAAAATAAATAAACCAGCCCAGGACGGCAAACTCTCCAGCCAGGTCAGTTAAAAAAAAAAAAAGGTCATAAAATGCCCACCATGATCATCATACTCGATGCATTGAGTAGTATTGCACAGGTAGTAGCATTGGCTACAGTTTATTTGCATGGAAGTATACATCCAACCAAACTAATAGTCATTAACTAGCGCGATCAGCAGTAAGCCCTGACCACACTACCGGGCACAGCCCGACGGGCAAACGCTGTTCCCATAACCCGTTTCACTGTACTGGCTGGCAGAGGATGGAGCCAGAACGATGAGATTGTCTGGTAACACTGCTTCAGAGAAAATACAAACAGCTGGAAATGCCCGACGTGCATGCCCGACAGTGTGTTTGTATAGTGTCTTTACGTTGCATGGAACCAGCGGTTATTCAGCATCGGGACCAACGGCTTTATGTGACTTTCGAGCCACGTCGAAAAATACACATCTCTCACACCTCAATGGAATGCCCGATTCTCTCTCACACCTCAATGGAATGCCCGAGAATCGAACTCGCGGCCACCGAGGTGGCAGGCCAAGACCATACCGATCACGCCACTGAGGCGCTTACTCAAGCCGATGGAATTTAGAGATACTAACAGGTCACTCGACAGAATGATCGCAGCCTCTGTTGCTTTACTATCATCCCAGTTTCCTTTGAAGCTTATAGGTATTTATACCGGTATGCGCTTATAATAGTTTATGGAACAAATTCTTCAATTCAGGCAAGGGATTTTTATTTGAGAGAGAGAGAGAGAGAGAGAGAGAGAGAGAGAGAGAGAGAGAGAGAGAGGCGTTCAGAGTGACATTTAAAACTCAACTTAACTAAGGGTAAAAGGGACCTTGTATATCCTTCATCCTCTATTAACTCAAGGAGGAAAAGCCTAAGGTAGCATAAAACCCCAACTACATAGACCCAGTCTTATAAAGTATCAAAAGGAAACATTCAATACACTCGAGGCATCAAGTCAAAACTCATTAGGGATTATCTCCTAAAAATAATTTGAATTGAAAAAAGTTAATTATGATTGACTAGAAGTATGAAAACTACAGAATCTTTAATATGTGTTATTCCTGGTCTCAAGAAAGGTCTTTATGTCTTCACAGCAGTAATGGGAATCGCCGAATGGCAGGTCAAGTGTTTTCAGTGTACAACAATCTTTTACATAGGTCATTAGCCTAGCCATAGTCGATCCTTAATTTGTTCCTTATTCCCCGTACCATAAATACTAAAATCTCGTGTTAGTTTACGGTCAGAATCTGAACTATAATCCATTAACAGGAGAATGACTATAGGAAAATTCGCAGTAATATTAACTTCCTCTGCGGTAGCCGAGTACTAATTAGCTATAGTTAGTCGCTTTTAGTTTCAATTAAGCCATTGGGCTTTGTATAACTTCTGTAAATAAAACTGCTAAACCGAATCATGACACCGATCCAATAACTTTTTGTTTTTAATAAATATTTTTGTACCACTTACCATACATGGTATCAAATATCTTACTCATTAAAGAATTTAGAGTATCATGTTATAAATAAATCAAACCAGTTCCGGAACTAAGTAAAATATTTCAATAAATATGGTCAGCTACTACATAAATGCACTCGTTCTGTTTAAAATTATATTACGCTTAAAATATATACTGACTAATTAAAATGTAATTGCCGTTGGTGAAGGTAAGATGTTCATACATTCATAGTATAGATAATTTAAAGCAGTTTATTGCAATTTAAAATAGCTATTACACAATTGAAAACATTGCAAAATGTATGCTACAAAACATTGCAATCTAAGCCAGATCCTCAGTTTCTCTCCTCAGTTTCTCTCCCTCTTATTCTGCTTGCATCGTCTTAAAAACATTTCACTAAGCTTACCCTGTGAATAAAAGAAAATGCCGAATAAAAAAAATATATTTTAAGAGCATTACATTAAATTTGAACATTAGGCATTCAATGTTAACCAAGATGAAATAAAACTTTCACTTTAGATCTACATTTTCACATAACTTACGAAGCCTCTGATAGAATTAAGAGAAAATTACCAAACAAGTGCATTCAAACAAAAGGTTACAAAGCCCCTGAAGAGCGCTTCCAGAAAATTGCAAATCGAAAGCTTTTAAACTTATACACTAACGTTACAAAACCTTAGACTGGGGCCTAAAAAAAATATGAAGAAACTGCTTTCAGACAATTAAGTTTTAACCAAATGTTACAAAACCTTTGACTAAAACCTCTTAAACTTTTGAAACAACAGCTTTCAAGCAAAACTTTCCAAAACCTCTGATCAGGGATTCAAGAAATTTGCAAAAGAAATCCTTTTAAATGAAAGGCCACAAAGCCTCCAAGTGTCCAGAAAACTGGAGTAAAAGAATTGCTTATGAAGAAGAGGTCAGATTGTCAGGACTATTAGGTAAAAGAATAGTAGTAACAATCTAGTGATAGTTTTAGATACTGGGAAGTGAAGTTTAAGCACAATCCTCCAACTCTAATAATGGATGGATGTTGAACTAACTATATTCTAGTTCACTGTATTATCACTAGCATTAATCTTATCCAGTAAAGTTATATCTTTAGACTGTAGACAAAAATATTTAAACTGTATGGAAACTTTACGTTACATATTTCAAACTATAAAAATTTCAAACACTAATGAAAATGACTAAATATTAGTTTTCAAAGCAACGCGATACCACAAAGACTAATCACAGAAGTTAACGTTCTTTAGGTGTAGATTAACGTTCTAGATTAACACTCTAAAAGTATGGATTCATTAAACTTTAACTACAGTTGAGCTTGGGTTCAAGTCCAAGATCTTAAAAATAAGGAAAATTAATTACAAACTTTTTATGACTGAAACATACCCGAGCCTAAAAAAGGTCTTTCACTATCCAAACTCAACCTTAAAATAAATAGTTATGCACTGTCTAAATATCAGAATTTCAGACAAGGAAAAATTTAGGTTTAAAAATTAGTAAAATAATCTAATAAAAAAAATTGGTCACTTAACTAATAAAAATGGCTAGACTAATACACTTTACACCTAAATGGAAAAAATAAATTAAACCTCCCATACACCTGCTCTGTCCATAGGTTATAAGACCTATGGCACAGGGCATGGGAGGGGTCTCCACCCCCACAAGGGCACCGCCCCTGTAGGGGTGGTAAAAAAAAATTTTTTTGATGGTTCATGCACATCTTAAGTGTCACTCACCTCAGTTTTAGCAAACTGAATCTTGAACCAAAACCAGTCTTGAAGAGTAAAGTACATTTTTCCCGCAGGTGTAGATACCGAAGTTATCCTGACGTCACATCGAACAAGGTTCGTCGATCTAAGATCGACCGTGTGGACGGGCTTAAGCCCTGTTTTTATTCTAATTTTGGGTATTACTTTCAGGTGTTAGTGAATCAGTTTTATGAAGTTAACTTATTCAACTTCTCTTGGGATAAAACTCCTGCAATAAATAAGATCATCAAGTCAAAATTCTCAACCCAGGATAACATATTTTTACTCAGTTTTTTAAAACCGAATCTTGAACCAAAACCAAAGTAACAGTTTTAATACAAAAAATGCCTAAACACGAAAAATCACCTCCCCCCAAAAAAAGTCTTTCGATATATAAAAAAAATAGTATACTAACCTCCGTGGAAGGTAAGAAGTTAACAGTTGTTAACTAATAAATTCCACTATTTTATGTTAAAAAATTAGATTAACCTGACCTTTAAAGAGATTTCGTATTGAGTACAGAAAAACAAGACCCCCTGGCCTAATAAAAAAATTATGAATGACCTTCATTACAGGAGAAAAATAAAAAAGAATAAACTCACGAATTCCGATTAAGCAAGGTTATTTAAAACAAAGAATGTGTTGGCTTGGCTAGCAGAGTTAAGAGGAACCACACAATTATTAAGGAGTAAAAGTGAAAAAATTGAAATATTAAGCAACGGTAAACGAACTTTTCAAATAAATTTCTAACTTATGTACATAAAATTATCAAAACAAAATACTGGAAACTAACAGCAACCTCAAAAGTTAACAGAAGATAATACAAAGAAATCAAACTTACTGCCATCAGGACCTGGTAATCTGCTTTGCCACAACTCCACGTAGGTCTCTCTGGAATTGAATGTACACCACAGCGAAGTTCCACGCAGATATATTAAACGATCATACAGCAAACAGTAGTGTCTTCTCCAATGTATCCAGGAAACGTCCGTGAAACAACCGATTCTCAGTTCAAACAGCTTCGTTGACAAACTGGCGACAAATGACAACTGAAGTTCAACTTCTCACACAGTTTGTTTTCACTGAAGTTAGGTCTTGTTGACGCTACCTTCAAGGTCTCCATGCCCAGGCAAGGATCATTTATAACAGAGACAAATACATCCCCCGTTATTGTTTGTAATGCAATTGGACAGTTTATTGGTGCTGTAGCGCCGCATATTTGATAATTTGCCGTGGGGCTTCCTGGTTCTTCGACAAAAGAAAAATCTGATTCAGCTATCGGGAAAAGAGCGAAAAAATTTCAGAGCTCGGGCATTTGGGAAAACTTACGCCATTCTTTATTCTCTCTACTACTCTTTCTTACCCACAGACGGTATCAGGACAACTGCCCCCGGACGCATTTTCCCAGAGATGTAGCCGAGCACTGGGACCTTCCCTGAAAAGAGCGGGACGCCATATCTTAAAAACTAACCATTGAGTTTTCTTGAAAGTAATCTCATTGAGTCTCCCACACCCAGTGTGATGCAAAGAACTTTACCTTTGATACGGATGTAGTCAGTATTGATTTTAAACTGTTTGCTAAAACCTTTGCTATGATTTTGTAATCTACTTTTAACATAGTTATAGTTCTCCAGTTATTAAGATCATACTTATCGCCATTCTTTGGTACAAGCTTAAAACTCGCTTATTTGAGCCTTTCCACACTTCAAATTTAGTAAAATGAATACCTCAGTTCTTTCATAAATACGATTTTTTAAAACCCCACATAGTTTTGTAAAATTCGACAGCTAATCTATCCATACCAGGGCAGTTTCCATTTTGCATTACACATAGATTTCCAAAACTTTGTCTCTGTTACTTCATCCTTCAGGGTTAAATTTATGTTCTCACCTATGATAGTGTTCATATTTTCAAGAAATTCATATCTGAATTGTATAGATTTTCATAAACCTCAAATATATTCCTTTGTATAGACTTTGTGTCTGATACACATACAGTGACATACGTACACCCTCTTTTTCACACATTTAACAATACTTGTTTTTACATTCTTTTCTTTTCCTAGCAAATATGTATAGATATTTTTTCACCATTCATTCTTTCTTTAATTCTAGCTCTTATCTTAACCCCTTCGCATATTTCATCTTCAATCAGAAGTCTACGTATCATAACACGGAAACTTCTCACCATCATCTGTCATCTTGCACTCGGACGGAATGACATGTCAGTTAGGTTTGATGGAATAGCATGAGGAGGAACACAGACAGCTTGTTGCACGACGAATACGTCTTACAAGTGGTACTTACATAGTTGAGTTGAGGCACCATTTAATATTGACTGAATTGTTTGGGTAATGATTTTCTGTGCGGTTTCTTGGGGGCTAATAGTTGCCCTCTTTATTTCCTGCCCTACAAACAAGACTTCATGGCGGCTTATGTTTGCAGCATGGGTGTGATCATTTACATGGCCAACTAGACTGTTAGTGGTTATGTAATTAGTAACAATTTATCCGAGAATTCTTTATTTATGGATGAAACTACCTGTAACTATTTTTAAATGACTGGGAAGTAATATAACTGTTTTTGAAACTTGTGTGTAAAAGGAGCCAATGTCCAGGGGGCCAGTTATCCTATGGGGCAATTGTTTGGTGGCAATTGTCTGGAGGCAGTTGTCCAGAGGGCAGACAGTTTCTTATCTGGCCTCATTCTGTCGGAGTTCCGTGGATCCGAAGATCATTTGACATAATATTACTCTGGCAGAGGCAATCGAAACATCATACGGGTTATCCTATATTAATTGGCGAATTCACACTATCATAGCACTCAGCAAATAAGAAAGTCTAAATTTTTTTTGAAAGTCTTGCCATTTCTAGTCCTGATGTTTAGTGTACAAACTGGCAGCTTCAATTGTGAAGGCTTGAAAACAAATATTTTGAAGTGCATCTTGACTCAGATAACTTGAAATCATCTCTAGCTAGTCTTGAATTGACTCAGTTGCCATAACTTTAAAAGAATAAAGGCGTTTCTATCCTATATACTTCATAAGACCGTCTAACCAAGAATGTTTGAACTCTGTTAATGACAGAGTTTTCGGTGCTAAAGGTATCACTTTTCACACTACTTTGACAAAAAGTTTCCATAAATTGCTTTGTAATCTAAACAAAATAAAAAATGGATTTAATATTGTACTCCGATATAACAGCGTGATGATAAAGGAAGTTTGTAATAATAATATAATAATAATGAAGAGGATGTTGAGATGTATGCAAAAACCTTTGATATGAGTTTCTTGAAAGAATGAACACATCCACATTAGAAAATCCGTATTTCGGGACAATGCCTTATTATGCGCTAGTGAAGGACGAGGCTGCTCTTTCGAAAACGTCATCAAGGCCAGAAGTGCACGAGCCACTCTGTGGCGCCACAGAGTGGCGTCTTTGTGTGTCGGGGATGTGGTTCCCATAGGTTTCCAACTTTATAGGCTAAGTCGAGCTCATGAGTGTCTGTGGCGAGCAGTCGCTGATCCCCGCTACAGCTTATAAACAATGGAAACCTATGGAAGTCACATCCCAGCCACACACAGACGCCACTCTGTGTACTCTTGACCTAAATCATAGGAGTCAAAATAAAAATATACATAAGGTTGTGCAATTGGCTTTCATTTCCCCTCATGGAACATTTTCAATCAGCATTAGCTGTGCTGTAAAGTACTTATTCATTGATTAATAAAGAATTTTTATTGACAAGGAGCAATTTAAATGTTGCTAACATTTGTGTCAAATTTTATTTACGAACTTCCTTCCTCAAACCATTTCCGGTGCTGTGTTGGAAAAATGATCAAATAGCCTAGTCATTGATTTGCCTCCTATGCCATGGGTTTATAAATATATATATATATATATATATTATATATATATATATATATATATATATATATATATATATATATATATATATATATATATATATATATAAATAATTCAATGTAGCACGAAAGTCCACGTGCTGGAGAATATCATAAAATCCTCGTAAGAAGGCGAAGTAAAACACGGGACTTGGAACAAGTACTTTCGCAGTTCACATTACATTTTCAAGTTCACACTTTGCAGATGTAGAATAAAATACGAAAGCACTTGTTCCAAGTCACGGTTTTCACTCGCCTTCCTACGTGGATTTTATGATATGTATATGTATACAGTTAATATATATATATATTCTATATTAGTATATATTATCTATATATTTATGGATTATAGTATAGCTATATATATATATTATCTATCTATATATAATATATAGTATATAATAATATATATATATTCATATTATATATAATTATATATATATAATGTGTGTGTCATATCACATTACCATGATTCATATACATACATCGAGCTACAAATTTCCTTTAATATCTAATTCACTCTACCTCGTAATTAATGTATTTTCATATATGTTAACCGAAGGTGAATTTTTTAGCCGATAAGAAATTTGTCGGCTCACGGGCGCGAGCCATCGAACCCAACAAATTCAGGACGTGCACTCCTGATATATATATATATATATATTAATATATGTATATAATATATTATATATATCTATCATATATATATATATAAAAGATAATATATAGATATCTATATAAAAATGATTTTTAAATTAGAAAATTTTTTTTGAATAAAATAAAAAATATAGTATATATATATAGATTTATATATATATAGATATATAGATGATATAGATATATGTATATAATCTATATATAATTATGATTATATTAATTATAATATATATATATAATAATTAAATAACATAGATAATATATATATTATATAGAATATATATTCTATATATTATTAGATATATACCAACATATATCTATATCTATCTATATATATATATATATATATATATATATATATATATATATATATACATACATATATATCTATATATATATATATATATCTATATATATATATATATATATATTATATAGATTATATATTATTTCTATATCAAAATATATATATATAATATATAATAGGATATATATAGATATATATATATATATATATATAGACATAATATATATATATATATATATATATATATATTATATATATATATATATATATATATATATATATATATTACTTATATACACACCTAAGCTGAACAAGAAGCCATAAAACGCAAAACCAAACAATTAGGGTTAATGTATTAATAGTTTTTTTTAAAAGTTTCCTCTTAAAAAATAAAAGGACGATGTTGCATTTCGCGTAAAGGAACGGTGAAACTCCAGGGTCCTTGGCGCTGACGTCAAAAGCAACCGAATTCTCGATCTCGATTCTCGACAAGGAAATGGATGGATTAGATACTCAGTTTTCTCGTCGGAAGCGCGGAAGTGTAGTATCGTTATTTCGTTGTTCAGTGATGGACGTGTGACACTGTGGGGATGTGAATAATTCCTTGTGGCCTAAGTAAAGAAGACTGCTTGGTTTTGCCATGGTGAAAAAGGTGGCTTTGTCTGGTTGTTTGAATGATGGTTACGTGACTTGGTGGCGGTTCTCATCGTCAGACTTGTAAGTTTTTGTGGCTACGTTTAATATTTTATGAATTTTAATAGTTTACTCCAGTTTTGTCCATATACCTTTTAACGTAATATTTCGTTGGTGTATTCACTAAATGTAATGGTTTGTTATAAGTTTATATTTGGACCTGTCTCATGAACAAAGCTTTTTAGATAAGAAATATATTTTTTAATATTTTCCTATGCGGACGAGATTAGATGGCATAATTTTTTTTTTTTTTGAGAAGAATACTTGGTGTTTGTAATATCTAAAATTTTGTAAAGCTTTAGCAGTCGTACAGGATTCTTGTTAATTTTCCATCCCAGGTTATAAAATTAGGATAGTCTGTTTGTAATTGATGTACTACAGCGATAATTGTTTTTCAGGATAGAGACTTCTGGTTAAAACTGCTACCAGGCTTTCGAGGAATGTGAGGCTCTTTGCCAAGTAAACGATGCTCTTGAAGTAGCCGAAGTCAAAATTCGAAGGGAAGAGGAACTTTCATCAAGCTACACAAAAATGGACATATTAACCAGTGTTGGCTTCATGAAACCCAAGTGTGACCTGTCGATCAACCAACCACTCCCACAACCCCAATTTATTATTTTTTTTTACCTCCACCCCTACAGGGGCGGTGCTCCTGTAGGGGTGGAGGCCCCCCTTCATGCCATGTTCCGTAGGTCTTATGACCTATGGGCAGGGCATTGAGGGGTTCATTTTTCTTTAAAGGTTTTAAATGCATCGGTTTTTAAAAACTAACTTGCCTTAACTAAATTTTAGTTTAAGAATTGGGTGTAACTAATGCTTAAATTCAACACTTAAATTTTTATATGAATTTCATATTTAATAAAGAGCTGTTACATGCCTCTTAGTTTTTAAAGTGTTTGCATTATACTACTGAATGTTGGTAATATAGTATGGAGCTTAACGTAAGCTTAGAAATGTTTCCTTAAATTGAAGTTGGTCCTCTAATTATAATTTGGAAAGTTCAGTAGTAATAAATATTTTTGTGCCACTGCTTAAACTGAAATTTACTTTTTAAAAATGGGGTAAAAATATTAAGTTATTGCTTTAAACGCATAATCCAACGTTGTTTTTTATTGATTAAAACTTAAATTTCTTCCATATGTTAATAGTTCAAATTAAGTTTTATAACATTAGTGATGTTCGTGCTACGAATACAAAGACCGTTTTCACTCTAATGCAATGGACAGACCTATGTTTAACTAATAGTTAGCAGAATTTGCTCCAGTAATGTTAGTCGCTGTCTGAGCAACGACTGGCAGATTATGCTATACCTTTACTTGATAACCCTTGCAAATTGACGCTTTGCAATTTCCAAGGCAGCTTCTCGAAGTAGATGCTTTCTCCACCGTCGTTCCTTTGGTCTCACTTTGCTAGTACTATGGGTACTTCGGTCCCTTCGTTTGCCAGCAGTTTGTCTGCCAGCAATTGTTACTTTGGTTAATGGGTTTATAAATGGTTTGTATAGGAGAAAATTTGGTCTACAGTGAAGGCTTCAGTTATGTCAACCTTATTTTACAACCTTTCCAAGAATTTTGTTTGTATTTTATCATAATTAATTTTTCTGGCGCATTTTTTTTTTGCTTTGCAGGATGTATACTGGAGCAGCGTTATTAAAGACGCTGTAAACTATTCTTATTCAAGAACTACGGTCCCCTATTTTGAATGAGGGGAGGATGGGGTCTGGCGGTGTTACTGATATATTTAAAATTATGCCAAGAGTTGTTCTGCATTGATGGGTCGAAGGCATAATGCAGTTTTTTGTACTTCAATAAATGGTATTAAATTATGTACATGTAAATGTTCTTACTTTCACCAATAATAGCTCTCTAACTGGTAGTTTTTGCCATAAATTCCTAATCCTCAAACCTTTTTATAAGGAGTTTCCCTGAGCTCGGTAGTTTTAAAACCTAAGGTTTTACAATACTGAGACTGATATAATGGATCATTTTATCTTTTAAAACTAGAATTCTAACCATATATACTATAACTATGTAATACTTCAGGAAATAGTGGTTTACTTTTTTCCCCACTTTAAACTACTAGTCTGGTTTTCATAACAGGAGGAAAACTGGTTTAATTTGTTCATTATTGAAAAGTTGAAACTTTTATAATAAAGGCCTAGGAATTTATAATGATGAAAAATATGAAAAATTAATATTTTTTTAGTTTTAATTTCAAACTAATCTATATCTGCCGTGTATATCAAGAAATTGGAATGAAATTGGAAATCGCTGATAATTAGTGTCGTCAGAAAGTAAAGTACGTTTGACTTTTAGTATATGTATTTAATAGGCAAGTACATAACTTTTAAGTGCATAATTTATAATTAAGGTTTTACAGAAAACCTTCATACATAAACCTTAATTATAAAGCTTTATTTGCTTACAAAAAAGGCAGCAAATGGTAAATTTAGATAAATATATGTAAATATGTAAAAATATGTAAATATATGTAAAAATATATGTAAACCTTTCTTAATTACAAAGATATATGGGACAAATTTATTTAAAGCAAACATAGACAAAAAGCTAATATATTAGTTGGACGGCAGTGTTGAATGTAACTACCACTTGGAGCAGAGGGTTTGTTTATAGCTTTAACGAACAATAAACATTGACATACAGCTTATGTCAGTATGGTAACCGACGACGATCATCACGATGTTTAAGTTTGAAACTAATCCTTAAAGCAAAATTAAACTTTCAACGGCAAGTAAGTTTTGTCTTTGATTTTTTGCGGGAATTAGAAATGGAAATTACTATTTGCCACCCGTAAAATTAAATCTCTTAACAAAACTGATTCTACGTTAAATTACCGTAAACTCTCCATTGAAATTCTTTTAGGGGCGATGTTATGTTCGGGAGCCAATAATGTTTAATAGAATATGGGATTTACGCCAAAGGCTACGACCTATGAAGTCATTCGGCACTTGATGGAAATCGGCACTTGATGGAAATTGACACTTCAGCACTTAATGGAAATTGACATTAAAAGTTTGAAGTGGTAACAAGAAAACCTCACGGTTGCACTACGAATCAAGTGTAAATAGGGTGAAAAGTAAGTTTAAAGTCAAAGGAATGAAATGGTAGTAGGTAGGGTATAGGGAAAGCTGCTAAAAGCCTTAACGCCTATAGTGTATGCACAGTATTAGGTGCACTGACGACCCTACCACCTTATGCGGCCAATAATGAAACTAAAAAAACTGCAGTTTTCTTGGCTATATACCATGTTCCTAGGAGATAAACTTTACAGGCCATCTGCAATAAACTATCGATGAACGAAGTCCATTTTTCTTTAATGTGGGTCGATAACATTAGCACATGGTTTCTAAGGCCCCGTCCACATGGTTGAGCTTTGGTCGACGAACTTTGTCCGATGTGACGTCAGAAGCGGAGAAACGGCGGGAAAAGTCAGAACTTTGCCGCATTTTCTCCGCTTCTGACGTCACATCGAAGAAAGTTCGTTGAGCAAAGCTCGGCCGTGTGGACGGGCCTTGGTTACTGTTGACTGACCCATGAAACTATCGTCAACCATCGTTAACTATCTTTAGATTTATTTTTAACGTTCATTAAGCAATGACACCAATCTTTTGTAGTCTTATGAAAGCAACTGCGATATCCTCACTAGACCTTAAACTGTACGCAGGTCATAGAGGAGATTTTCTTTCGAATTTTAAGAAAAAAAAGTTACAAACGGTACATAGTTCAGCATGAAAGAGCATACTGCTAATCGATGCTCATCTAAATTTGAGGTCACACTTTAAATGGAGTGAAAACAGGACAAAATCGCCTAAAAAATGTAGCTCCCAAAAAGCAATACGTAAATGTGGATTCGTTAAAAATGCGTTTACACAGTTCTGTTAAAAGGACTTGATTACTGTCAGTCTCGGTGGTCTACTAAATTATATACCGAAGCAATTAAAGGAATCAATTAACAATGCCGTGCAAGTGACACTTATTAAAGCAAGAATAGCATAAGTGTTTTGAAGTACATAGTTTACTCAGCAGACACTGAAAAACTATTAACTGTAAGTGGCGAACTAGAAGGGTCGCACCTCATGCGGTGCATTGTAGGCATTACTTCTGGTTCTTTACATTGTCCTTTCGGCCCCTAGTGGCAAACCTTTTCCTTTTCACTCCTCTGACTGGACTTCCGTCCATATTCTCTTCCATCTTGCTTTTCACCCTCTTCTAACAATAGTTGAATGTGCAATTGCGAGGTTGAATCACTTGACGAATGACACTTATTTTAACTAAAGGCCTGTCCACACGACCGGGCCTGATCGGCGGACTTCCCCTCTAAAGGCCTGTCCACACGACCGGGCCTGATCGGCGGACTTCCCCTCTAAAGGCCTGTCCACACGACGGGCCTGATCGGCGGACTTCCCCTCTAAAGGCCTGTCCCCACACGACCGGGCCTGATCGGCGGACTTCCCCTCTAAATGGCCTGTACACGACCGACCTGATCGGCGGACTTCCCCTCTAAAGGCCTGTCCACACGACCGGGCCTGATCGGCGGACTTCCCCTCTAAAGGCCTGTCCACACGACCGGACCTGATCGGCGGACTTCCCCTCTAAAGGCCTGTCCACACGACCGGGCCTGATCGGCGGACTTCCCCTCTAAAGGCTTGTCCACACGACCGGGCCTGATCGGCGGACTTCCCCTCTAAAGGCCTGTCCACACGACCGGGCCTGATCGGCGGACTTCCCCTCTAACGGGCACACTTGACGGCCAAACCGTCAAATTGCCCGATGGGTCTTGTAGCAAAATCACCATGGTGGTACCCGATGGCTTGAGCTTCGACCCTGGCAGACGTACGTGAACCATATACATTTCTTTTACTGAGCCATTATTTGCACCATATTCTTTTCTTTTTCATCAAGCACAAAGCAATTATCATGCTACACTATCTTCTTCTTTGCGGTAGGCACCATGTTTATCGTACCGCACTGAACACACTACTGGCATCGTCGGGCACGCCCACCTCTCCATCGCCTCACCCGTGTGGACAACATTCACGGATAAGTCCGCCAGAATTTGCCCGTCAACCCTGGAGCACACCGATCAGGCCCGGTCGTGTGGACAGGCCTTAAGGTCGTTCTAAGGTCGTTGTTGTTTTAAGGAACTTTTACAGTTAGCAGTGGCGGACTGTACCTTCATCTCGAGTGATGATTTATAGCCACAGGTTGACGGGATAGCAATGGGATCACCTCTTGGTCCCACGTTTTCCCACAGTTTTGCGCTCCTTGGAGGAGGGCAAGTGGGAAATTGCCCCCTTCGTTTTTATGCTCTTGTGTAGAAATGTTATGTATGTTGGTGATAACTTTGTTCTTTTCGAATCTGCTTTTCATGCAGATCGATTTCTCTCTTACATTAACGAAATACACCCCAACATTGAATTCACGTTAAAGAGAGAGAAACAATAATCAACTACCTTTTTTTGGATTTATTAGTATTTTCGACATAACGATAGTTTTAACACTTCAGTTTCTTGGGACTCTTACAGGCTTGGGTTCAAATTTCTATAGGGCTTGCTTTTATAATTTCAAACTTATTTCGGTTTCTATTCTACTCCAGAGGGCTTATACTTTAACCTCGTCATGGAAATCATACCATAAAGAAATATAGTTTTTACATAAATATTTTACAGACAACCGGTTTCCATCTCATGTTTTCTGTATATACTGCAAAAATTTCCCGAAAACGAAACTACCCGATTCTCCCGTTATTAGTAAAGTACCGAAAAAAACAAACCTTTTACAATAGGGTCACTTTTTAAATTTGAAGATAGACTGTCCAATAATGAGATCTTCCCTCGTGTATAAACATACGTGCCCCCAAGAGTAATTCGGGGACATACGTTGGATCGACTAAAAGATTGGTGAGTGTCAGGGCTGATTCACATGAAGGTGTTACCATCGCACAGGTTGCAGAGAGTCAAATCCTGAATTATCCAACATCAGAAATCATGGAAAAATATGTAAAACCAATATCGAATACTCTTGACTTCTCTGTTTTGGGCCAAACAACGTTTTCGTGAACTGCACATTTTAGAATCCTTATCCATTAAGCAGTTAGTATCCAAGTTGAACTCCCATTCTTCTTCCCCAGTACAGCTGTATCTGGCTTGAGCCGCTTTCTTTCTTGCGTCTCGTCTCTCTCCTTTTCTAGCCATTCAGTCTTCAACTTTTGGTCCAACAGGTGCTTTTTCCTGGAATTATTTTGCTTTTTGATGTGCGTATATGCACATAATATGCTGGGACTCTTGAATTATATTCCATGTATTTAGAATTATACTTTTTTTTTAACCTTGAGAATGTAACAATGTCGTTACAAATTGCGTCGGCGTAATAACTGCTTTACCTATTAATGTCCGACCTTCACCTCGTCACCCTTACCAGATGTGTTTCCAATATCTGTCTCATTTATACATTTACATGATTATGTATGTATATATATATATATTATATATATATATATATATATATATATATATAGTGTGTGTGTGTGTGTGTGTGCATAAATATTGGAGTGTATTTTTCTTGACTTATCATTTTATCTTATTGATACATTCAACCAAAAATCATATAGACATTTATATAAGACTGGGTAAGAACTCAGACTCACCTTTAGGTCATTAATTGATGACTTTCTACCAATATTCATTTTTGATAATATTAACCCTCGGGAACTTCAAAACACATCATTCATACAGGTTTATTCGACCTTTTGTATGGACATTGCTGCCTGGAATGAGTAGTGGGATTAGCAACCTCATATATATACTCGTGTATTATATATATATATATATATATATATATATATATATATATATATATATATATATATATCTATATATACATACATACTCATACATATATATATATATATATATATATATATATATATATATATATATATATATACACATATTGCGTGTATGCATGTTTACTTACTCATACTGAAATGATCTGTGTGTCTTTGTGTTTGTGTTATGGCTGTACAAAAATGGTAGAAATTGGTCCCTGTTTACGACTTTTGGTGTGGAATTTGCTGCTATACATCACAGTTTGCATTTTATTCACATTTCAGGCCAAACATTTAGTTCGATGAGTTCGCCGACTCTGAAATGTGAGTCCTTGAAGCCATGAACTTGTGAAACTGAAAGAACTATAACCATCAACTCCGTAACTTTGCATAAAAATAAGCTTCATCCATGGAGATGGATTCTCTAACAGCCTCATGTCCCTGCTGTTTTTTATCTAAGTTTAACGTCCGCATTTGCCATCAATGGCTTCATAGATCTGGGCACGTACACTTGAAAAGGTTGTCCGCCTCTGATGATCGATAATCTTTGGATGAAAGTGAGTAGCGTGTAGTCTTTTCATTTTCCGTATTTCGGGAATGTTGAGGGAAACTCGTCTTTTTCCATCCTTTAGTATTGGTGAAAGATAAATTGCATGATCCACCTATTCTGATCATTTTATGAAGCCCTTTTAGACGGCATTATCCTCAGCCTGTCGTCCTTTTTACCTCCATTTTTACTCAATTTGTATTCAGGCCTTCAGAAAGGCCTGAGCTCGGTTGAACCTATCAAGAGACATTATCATTACGATCAGGGAGATGCTTAGCCGTTCTCCTCAAGTCCTTGTTTACCGGTAACGTTTATGGGGGTCTCGCGAAGGAGGTCCTTTCGGGATTTGCCCATTTAGATAATTACCCGCCGGTGGAGGAGTCTCCGCCATTCGCGGCAAGAGAATTTAAACAGTCGCATCTTTTATGTGGCTTATAAAAGCGAGGATGACCTCACGGCCGAAAAATGTCTCTCCCTTGAATGCTGTAGAGGAGAAGAGAGAGGCTTTCAGAAAAAAGGCAATAAGCGATTCGGAAGGGCAGGATCATTTGCTTGAAATCATCTCGGGTCACACCTATCACGACAAATCCCTCCCCAAGGAACAGGCGTCAACGATTCTGGCCGCTTTAAGAGGCCACTTGCGAAAAGAGCTCGATGAGAAAAGTAGTGAGAACATCACAAAGTAACATCTAAATATTTACGTGTGGATTCATACAATTATATTAACACAACATTATTCATAGGTGACTTTAACTTACAAAGTATTCGAAATTTAAGTGTGGAACAGACATATTCGTCTCTGTGGTCGAAGACAGGTTATCAGTTGTTGGGCATAAGGCTTTTTAAAGATGGTTACTACAGTATTCCCAACAAACACTACTTGCATTCAAAAGAAAACTGAGGCGTACAACGCCCCGCCGGCTTGGAAGAAGGATAATCACTTGACATTTAAAATCATAAATGAACAATGCATATTTACGTAGAATGTAACGAGAAACGATGCGCTAAAGGCAAGCTGAGTGATACATGGTCTATTTACGTGGCGATGACAGGATAATGACGCCCAAGTGATGGGGTCGTGATACCTGTTTACATCGAGTTTACATCTTGTGACGGAGACTTGAAAACACACGTCAGGCGAGGAATAGTCTTCCTCGACCCTGGCTGGATAATGAGCTCGTGTGGGTTTCTTTTTATTGGGAAATTAAAACAGAATTAAATCATTTGTTGCTTTGTGCGATGTTCTCCCCACTTTTCTCATAGAGTTCTTTTCGCAACTGGCATCTTCATGAGGCCAGAATCGTTTATGCCTAATCTTTGGAGAGGGAATTATCGTGATTGAAGGTATAACTCGAAATAATTTCAAGCAAGTTGATTTTGCCCTTCCAAGTCGCCTGTTGCCTTTTTTCTTCCCTAAGGCTGTTTCTTGTATTCCTGTGACTGCCTGTCCAGTGAGGGAAATGAAAAATACGTCTTTTCAGGCTGCAATTTTTTGTTTCAAAGTGGACGTATATATTTCACTTCAGTTCACCTTGCTAACATATACAGAGATAGATGTTACACTTGAGAGAGAGAGAGAGAGAGAGAGAGAGAGAGAGAGAGAGAGAGAGAGTGATTAAATATCGTTTTTTATTTTATTTATATAGATTTTTGGCATTACGCCCAGTACAGGGACAACTAAGGCCATTCAGCGCTGAAACGGAAATTTACAATAAAAGGTTTGAAAGGTGTAACAGGAGGAAAACCTCAAAGCAGTTGCACTATAAAACAATTGTTAGGAGAGGGTGGAGAGTAAGATGGAAGAAAGAGAATATGAATGTAGGTACAGTAAAAGGAATGAAAGTAGTTGCAGCTAGGGGCCGAAGGGACGCTGCGCAGAACCTTAAGTAATGCCTACATTACACCGAATGAGGTGCACTGACGGCACTAGCCCCCTACGGGGGATTAAACATTGTATCAAGGGCTGAAAGCATGTCAGAGTAATAGGTATCTACATAAAAACTCTGGATGATAATTAAGAGAAAACGACTGGCTGAGCGATTCAACTGACGCGCTTGTGGTAAGTTTTTCTTACGAAAAGGGATGACTATTTCAGAAGGATGGGTATAAAAATCGAAGATATAAAATGAACGTTTGGTTAAAATAGGATTTCCATGACTCCTCGGGTTTCCAAGAAAACTACTTTGATTACTACCCTTGAGACTCAGTGCATTCCAGCGGTAAAGTTTCGCTAAGTACTCAGACCAACAGCCAGGCGGAAAAAAATTTCTCTTTACGAGGAGACTATTTCTATTATATTTATACCGAAGTATTTAGAAGCAGTGTGACCTCCATGCTATTGACAAAGTATAAAAGCATCATGAATTCTGCTGAACTAAGTTAGCATCATGAATATTACAAATATGGCACTGTATGACTTATCAAGTGATACATCTGCTAACGTATTGGATTTTACTTCTAGCACATTTGATCAGTTTGATTTAAAGAACGATTCTGGCAGCAACGCTAAATAAGTATGAGTCTGTGAGCCTAATGAAAGAATATTACTAAATAACATTACTAAAGAAAAACTGTCGACGTCTGGCAAAAGCGAAATTAGCTTTCTATTCCACACCAAGAAATAGGGACTCCGACAACAGTAGACGCTTAAGCAAGCATTCAGCCTAGAAGTCTTTAGAAGGAAGATGTTGACGAAGATTTTGGAAGATGATATTCTGAAGGGAGGCTGGAAAGGCCATGGCGATGAAAGTGGAGATAGCGGAGAAGAAACTGACTGCATTATTTTCTCCTTCCTTGGCGCGTGCCCGAAAGGACCTCTGGAGATGGCCACCCACGGTGTCGAGCCAAGAGGTCAGGCCAGGACAGATGCTATCGGAATTAGAACGCCATGGAAACAGAGCTTTTGGGCGGCTATGATAGCCCTCTCTCCGGGGCTCGTAGCCTATATGCATTTGGGGGGCGTTTGTTACGTTTGTGTGAGTGTGTGTGACACGCACACAGTTTGTGTGTATGTGTGAGGGTAACTATGAAGAACGTTTCACATACTCTTGCAATATCTAATTTGTTGTTCAATGTGGAAAACCCTATTGTATTTATGTGAAAAGACTCGAATTTAATTTGTGAATGTAATCATACTGGTTGTGCATTTCAAAGGCTATGGTGTTGTCTTCTGAACTTTGAGTGCATCCACTAGGCAAAGAAATACGTACAGTTCTGTTGCGCAGTGTTGTGCCATGTCTTTGACCTGTATATATACGTGTATATATATCTATATATATATATATATATATATATATATATATAGAATACTTGATCAGAAATATATAAAACATGATACTGTGTATGAATTAAGGTAATGCCATGGAGGAAGCATTACATACAATACATACATTATACTATATAATAATATATATATATATATATATATATATATATATATATATATGCACACACACATATATATATAATATAATAAATAGATATTATATATATATATATATATAATATTATGCATATATAATATATATATATTATATATATATACATATAATATAATATACAAAATGTATATACCATTGTAAGGTTTCTGTATGAAGGCTAGTACAAGGAATTCTACTGGATGTAGACAATGTTCCTTAGAAAAAATAGTTACGTACCGTATGTGAAATCGCTCTCCGATATAGTTATACTCTTGCTGTACAGTCGTCTTTGAATTAGGTGAAGGAATTACACTGTTTTAACAAGATGTTTATCGATAAGCAACTTACTGCAAGTCTGAGACGTCCGTCAGTCCGTCTTTGTTTTTTGAGGGAAGACTTTAATTTGCTACTTTCAATATCTTGAGGATTTTCATGCGTTGACTCAGGACGGTCAAAATATTGTGGACACATTACTGTGCGCAGTTCTGAAGCATTACCAAAGATTTATTCTTGAAACTGTACCCGTATTTGATAAGGCTGTTCCATTTCTTGTTAATAATCGGATTTCTTCATTATTCAAGAAAAAGTATGTTGATAAATGTTGTTCTTTATAAGAAATACAGTTGTAATAATTTTTAGCAGATTGATATTTATAATTGAATGTATTGATATTGTCCAAATCAATCATCTTTTTTGTGTGTTAAGAGAAATGAAACCAGATAGCAAACCCGATTTAGTCTTGATTACGCAATAGAATATAATTTTGTGAATTTTTCCTCTTTATTGCAGGATGGCAGGGAGGCAAACCACTCACATCACATATTGTTCAATCGAGAGAGAGAGAGAAAAAAAGAACACTGAGTTCTGTTAAGAGTTAAAGAAGAGAACATATCTGCAAAGATCACCAACTCGTTATCGCCACACGCAATAAAGGTATGATGTAACACTTGACAGAGAATGAATTTTTGAAATACTTATGGACAATAACTTTGAAACTAGGAAATAAAACGTTATCCCCAGCATTTTCTGCTTGATACTATTGGTGTTTGTCACGTTCAGCTAATTTGCCAAGAGCTTCCACTCTTTGAACGTAGGTGCCTCACTGAGCTATACCAGTTGTAAAAATCAAAATTGTCCTCGTTGATTGTATATGAGTACGATGACGGCGTCATCTGCATTCACACCGATGGACGGAGCCATTCATCATTCGAGCAACTCTGTTACTCTTTTCGGCTAATCGGGGGCTAAGCCTATACAAACTACTTTGTTGTTGTTCTTGGTGTAGGGGGTTAGAATTGCCCAAAAAGGCCTTAAAAAGGTGTTTCGCGTTGAGTTACAGATACAGGAATCTTAGTATATCATATTTATGATTTATTGATTAGAGTGAAAATTTAAGAAATAAATACAGAACAATAATTATAATAAAATATAGCGTATTTATTTTAATTTTCGTTGGTGAAACAACGCTCTATTTGACTGTAGATTTTATCACGCCTTGTTATAAAAGAAACACTATCAAGTGTTAGAGAAATAGAACGAGGACCTCCCTATTTAGTCCCCTTTGCTGTGTAAAGTAAATTATGAACTACAAGCTGTTCCAATTTGGATGGGTAGAAGAGGGTAGTCTACCAGACCAACAGCTTTCGGAAAATCCTTGAGGTTCACGTTGACACCTTTCTTACTTACCATAATAATTTTTTTTATTTTATAGCCCTGAAAGTGAGCAGTTGTTCAAAATTCTACTATAAATTTTGAACATCAAGAACGATAATCATATTTATCTGAGCACTACATTAAAATCATGTAACATTTTAGCAAAAGATCTTTGATTTACTAAAGCTTTCCGAAAATGCTTAAGGATAAGAGCAATTAGTATTATATGGCAAAACAATGTCGAATTGTTACGTTAATAAAATGGGCCAGAATCTTATGAATGAAAGTCATTCCTGATAACTGCGGCAAAAAAAAAAGAAAAAAAAGAGGAGTTGCGGTTGCTGTCTGACTCCTCGAATTTTATTATGTCTGTTATATTAGAAATAGCATTCACTGATGGCGATTATTTTCTATTGCAAAAAAAGTAACAAATTATGGCAGAGAGAAAGAGGTACCTCTGCTCTCGACTTGACTCTTATGTCCCTATTCTAGTTGCATATTTGATTATTAGGATACACAGACCGTTTCGTGTTCGCGCTGATCCTTGAATTTCTTACCATACCTTTGTCTTTTGCATCTTAGCCAGATAGAGGTGTATTTTGATGTTTTTTTTATAGTTGTTCTTACATTTATATAATAATGATACTTACAATAATAATTTGTCATTCAATACTGATGGCTATTTCGAAGGTACATGCAATACGTCATTGTCATTGCTGACTTTGCTGTTCTAAGGAGTGCAATAATTCCTTAAAGCACTGTACAGGGAGCTGCTCAGTCAAGTGACGTTGAATAATTTGATACAGTGTTACTAAATGTGAAATAAGTTGTACTATTGATAAAGATTTTCTGGTGAGCATTTTTGTAGAGCTTTAGAATAAAGAAAGATCCAGTCTGTATTAATGGATCTCAGGAGGGCGTATATTACTGGAGGAAATTCAGTATCGTATGTTTAGAATTTCTGGTATGAATAAGATGATTAAGTGTGGTTCAGTTTTTTGATGCATGATCAAGCTGACAAGAGTAAAACTATTTCTGAGAAAGAAGTGTGACACGACTGCATGGAAGCCTGGAAGTGTTGTATAGTCAGAGAAGTACGTTACAAGTTTATTGGATATTTAAGAAAAAGAAAAAAAAAGAGAGCGTGAGTGAAATATTAATAGCCAAAATAGTAGAGGAAGGGAAAGTGTCAAGAGATTACAGTCACAACAACAGAAAAAGAACGGTGATAGACTTGAACATATATGATGCAATTTCTCTAGGGAAGTGGGGGGTGGGAGGGGGCGGAGGCAGAGGTGGGGGAAGCTGCCCTAAAATTCCTGACACTCCAAAGGGGATTCCGTGGCGCTATGGAAGAGATTCCTCTTTAGAAGGTCTGATCCAGGGATGGGACAATTGCCCATTTTGCCCAAAAACACACAAGGGGACGCCCAAGATACCAATGCATATTAGGAATAGTAGAATTAGGAACATGAATGGAATTCAAATCGGTCTGAAGATGGCTGCAGATTGTTCAGAAGCATGAATTCAAGTATTACGAGGAAGGGGCTCAGAGAACAAGAAAAGCCAGAATGATAGCAGAAGGTTAACCGAATTTAAAAGGTAAAGTTTTTTTTTCTAAGAATTAAAAGTTAATATGGGAATTAACAGTAGATATGGAATGCAATCGATAAAAAACAATTGAAATAATTTTTCGTGAAATGTGAACTAATGGGAATAAGTCTGAGCAACAGCGATGTGACGTTCAATTTCGCCGTACGTGAAGAGAGACCCCGATGAAAAGGTGCTGGGAGAGACAGAAACCTTGACTCCATCAATGCATAGAAACCATAGAGCGTCAATCACTGGGGTGGCGACCTCCTGGCCGAGTGGGTGACCTCGGGCAGCCATATTGAAAGGTCTC
Organism: Macrobrachium nipponense; assembly: GCF_015104395.2. NCBI lineage: Eukaryota > Metazoa > Arthropoda > Malacostraca > Decapoda > Palaemonidae > Macrobrachium > Macrobrachium nipponense. The sequence continues at coordinate 60,242,225 of NC_087201.1, read as the reverse complement.
CGTCCGGCTCATTGTACTATATTTTATTACTATTTATATTTGTACTATTATTATTTTTTCCTTTTTTACTATTATTATTATCATCTTTTTTATTATTACTATTAATATTATCATCTTATTATTACTACTATTAATATGATCATTTTTTATTATTGAAATTAATATTGTTATTTTTACTACTATTATTATTATTATTATCAGTGTTGCTGGTATTATTATTATTATTATTATTATTATTATTATTATTATTATTATTATTATTATTATTATTATTACTGGACCAAATTTCACAGAGAAAAATGACCTTACAATATCAGGTTGGCGTAGGAACGGTAGGCGTTTTGGTCAAGGCCTAAGCATCTCCTCTTGGAGCTAAGCAGTGTTTAGCATAAATGGTTCCTGTAAGTTTCAAGACTTTCTTTGCATACAGTCAGTAAAGACTAACTAAACAGTAATGCACAAGCGCTAAACATTAACATTTACAATACACTTACACTCACTGAATGCTCACACTTACTATATACTTACTAAACACGCACTTAATATACAATCACACTCACTAAACACTCACACTCAATAACACTAAACATTAATTGAATACGTAACACTCACTAGGGACTCATTATACGCTAAATGCTCACTAAACACTCATGAAACACTAAACAAGCAATGTACCCCAAAAACTGAGTAAACATTCACTAAAACTCAATAATCTTAAACATTCATTAAACACTAAACCATCACTAAACATTCACTGAACCCTAAATATTCATTAACCACCAAATACTCACTAAATCCTAAATGCTCATTAAACCCCTAATCACTCTTTAAACACTAAACAGTAAATCAACATCCACTCATCACTCATTAAACACTCACAATACATTCATTAAACATTCACTGAATGCTTACTAAACATTCACTAAACACAAACATTCACAAAATATTCACTAAACCCTACACACTCACTAAACATTCACTGAATACTTACACACTAAACATTCACTAAACACTAACATTCAGTAAACCCTAAGCACTCACTAAACCCTACGCACTCACTAAACATTCACTGAATACTTACACACTAAACATTCACTGAACACTAACATTCAGTAAACCCTAAGCACTCACTAAACCCTACACACTCACTAAACATTCACTGAATACTTACACACTAAACATTCACTGAACACTAACATTCAGTAAACCCTAAGCACTCACTAAACCCTACGCACTCACTAAACATTCACTGAATATTTACACATTAAACATTCACTAACATTCACAAAACATTCGCTAAAACCCTAAAGATTCACTAAACATTCACTAAGCACTAAGCACTCAGTAAACATCACTGAATACTTACACACTCCTCTGTTTAATTTGCGGGTTACAAGACATTTAAAAATGGCTGCAAGGCTTTGCAGCGCCGCCCTGGTATAAGACCGCCGAACTACGTAGTATTGGTATAGAGATCGTAACTCTAGGTATACAGGGTGTTTTGAAAATAGAGGCGCCCCCCCCCCCCCTCTACAGCATAAACTAAAATTAATATGGACAAAAACAAAAGTAATTCAGTACAGGTATTTATTTAAGTTTCTCTCTGAGTATTTAATCTTTTGTGTGGCCTCCATCTGCCTGTACCACAGCCTGCATTCTTGAGGAGTATGATTTCAGCAAATCGCAAAAAGCTGTGACTCAAACTCCATTTCCCTGAGCACTTCGGTCACCTCTCTTTGCAGGTCGTCGAGGCATGGTACACCATCATAGTTCACTGTGCGTGCTTCAACATAATCCTTTAAGATACTGCCAGTGTTTTCACACACATTAAGGTCAGGGGAGCTACCTGGAAATTCACTTGACGAGAAGAAATTGATACCACTTTTTCGAAGCAGCTCCTGTGTTTGAAGAGCCTTGAAACATGGTGCCTTATCATGAAAAAAATGTGACTTCTTCAACAGATAACACATTTTCAGGATCTTTGAGGAAAGGAAATACTCCACCAGTAAGCACAGTTTCTCTAAAGTATTTGCCATTCCATGACTGTCCTTTTTATTTGATGATCCACATTAAACGTTTGGCTGTGAAACAGAGAAAAATTCCCAAACATTCAGGAAATTTCACAACTTGGCAATAGCTCACATCATTGCTGATATCATCCAACTTTGCAGCCCAAATGATGCCATTTTTATGATTTGGCTTCCTGACTGTGTAAATGAAGAATTCATCTGATGCAGCAACATGGAGAAAGTCAGCTTCATCCCAATCTTTAAGAAATGAACTACAAAACCATGCATGGTCTAGTTGCTGAGTGATGCTGGGTTTGCTTATGACATGAAATGGCTTGATACCAGATTTTTCAACTCACGATATACAGCACTATAACTTCTCTTCTTTCCCCTTTTTGTTTATAGTTCAAGCGCCAATTTATGTATGTAGGTATCCAGCATCCCTGGCCTCTCTGAAGGTTATAGCCTGGATTCGGTCAATCCATCTGATTTCCTCCGAGTTGTTAGCCATAGCTGTATCTAACTCCATGAAATGGCTTGATACCAGATTTTTTTCAACTCACGATATACAGCACTACAACTTCTCTTCTTTCCACTTTTTGTTTCTAGTTCAAGTGCAAATTTATGTAAAGACTTTCTTGGTCTACCCCCTGCCTCAGCTATGATGTCTTTTGACTCCTGAGAAAGGATTTCAGGTCTTCCAAGTTTCTCACTCTTTTGCGATGACAGTTATATAAATTTTTGTTCCAGTTTCTTTTAACAAAGTATTCATCTCTTTTAATGTATGTAGCTATCCAGGAACGTGAAATGAAGGATGCGCCAGCATCCATGGTCTCTCTGAGGATTATAGCCCGGATTTGGTCAATCCACCTGATTTCCTTCGAGTTGTTAGCCATGGCTGTATCTAACTCCATCTCTCAGTCTGAAAATACAAGAAAAGTAAAATGAAAAATAGCTTAATAGAAACTTAAGATAATGTACTTGGAGATAGGCTATAGAGAAAACTTCATATTTTTCCATTTGTTCTGTTGAGGGGGGTGGGGGGGCTCTAATTTCGAAACACCCAGTATACTCTCTATGGGGGAATCCCAAAATGAATATATTCCACTTTGTTATGAACAATAACTAGTGGATGGAAGGTCTTTTGATAGACTGTATCTTTTCTTCACGTTTTGGACGGTCTCTTTTGTGAACCAGAAATTCGGTTTCCTCTTAAAGCCTCTCTTTTTATTTCCTGTTGTGTTCGATGGGAGAGGCTCTTGTGGAGGCTGAGTAAAAGACGCTTGATGCTGAAGGTTGGTTTGAGAATCTAATGGAAGCTTCGATTCGTCTCTTCTAGATTTCGAAGTCTTCCGCCTTCCTTGGAGGTAGACGGAGCCAGTGCGTTCGTTCGTTCGTCCTCCTTGTGTGTCTTGCAGGGAGCTTTCCGTTGGGATTCTTGAGGATTTGGGAAGCCTTTCCCTTCTGTTCTCGTAAGTAAAATAGTCATATTCTCTCTCTCTCTCTCTCTCTCTAAAGTTTTGCGTTTTTGATGGCAATGATGCCTCACTGCTGGGGTGTCAACACAGGACCAAATCATTGCAATGGGGTTTTGTTTAACCAGCAATGAGCGCCTTCCCTCTACTCATTGGCACCGCTCACCAAACCAGTATGGCAGTTCTTGGTGTCTTGCATCGCTCCAACTCTGAATTTATGTATATTCGGAATTTCTGAATATGCATATATTCGGAATTTGGAATTTCTTGGAACTGTGTTTACACTTTCTGTACGTCTTCTGGGGGATCCCAAAATTACTATTTCCCACTTCGTTTTGAACAATAACTGGTGGGTGGACGGTCCTTTGATAGGCTATAGCTTTCCTTCACATTTTGGACGGTCTATCTTATGAACCAGACATTCAGTTTCTTCCAAAAGCTTCTGTTTTCATTCCTTGTTGTGTTTGATGGGAGACTCTTGTCGAGGCTGAGTAAAAGACGCTTGATGCTGAAGGTTGGTTTGAGAATCTGACGGAAGCTTCGATTCGTCTCTTCAGGATTTAAAAGTCTTCCGCCTTCCTTGGAGACAGACAGAGCCAGTGGGTTCGTTAGTTCGTCGTCCTCTCCTCCCCGTGTGTCTTGAAGAGCGCTTTCCAGTTGGGATTCTTGAGGATTTGGGAAGCCTTTCCCTTCTGTTCTCGTGAGTAAAATAGTCCTATTTTCTCTTTCTCTCTCTCTCTCTTGCTTTTGACGACAATGATGCCTCACTGCCGGGGAGTCATCACAGGGCCAATTCATTGCAGAGGGGTTTTGTTTAACCAGCAATGAGAAGCCTTCCCTCTTCTCATTGGCACCGCTCACCAAACCAGTAAGGTAGTTCTTGGTGTCTTCTATCGCTCCAACTCTGAATTTGTATATATTCTGAATTTCTGAATATATATATATATATATATATATATATATATATTATTTATACACATTATCTATAGTATTATTATATATATATATATTTAATATTATTTATTAGATTACGTATATATTATTATATATATATCTATATATATATATATATATATATATATATATATATATATATATATATATATATATGTATATTCAGAATTTAGAATTTCATGAAACAGGGTTTACACTTCTTGTACGTCTTCTGGGGGATCCAGAGAGCGTCAATCACTGGAGTGGCGACCTCCCTGCCGAGCGTGTGACCTCGGGCAGCCATATTGAAAGGTCTCGGTCCGGCTCATAGTACTATATTTTATAACTACTAATATATTCATTTAGGAAGCAGACCGTCTCTCAAGCATACTTTATTAAAAGTAATGGCTATTTCAGCAGCGTTACACTTGTAGAGATTCTTCTCTATTTTTCGAATAGCGGCTTTTTCTGTGCTACTCAAACAGGCTAGTAGAGCGCCTATATAGAGGTCATGATCAAATACAATGTCAAAATAGGTGTATATATTTGAATTTTACAGATAAACTATGATACCATAGTCATCAAAGTCATTAACGATTTTTTCTCTCTCTCTCTCTCTCTCTCTCTCTCTCTCTCTCTCTCTCTCTCTCTCTCTTTCTTAAAGCGAGCTCCGGACACCACACCAAGATCAGTCCACCCTCAGCTTCCCAGCCCGTGGATGTCTGGCAGCTCCAGACGAAAGCTCGCTCTAAGAAAGAGAGAGAGAGAGAGAGAGAGAGAAAGAAAATCGATAAGAACTTTGATGACTATGGTATCATAGTTTATCGGTAAAATTCAAATATATTCACCTATTTTGACATTGTATTTGATCATGACCTCTATAGGCGCTCTACTAGCCTGTTTGAGTAGCACGGAAAGAGCCGCTATTCGAAAAATAGAGAAGAATCTCTCTCTACAAGTGTAACGCTGCTGAAGTAGCCATTACTTTTAATAATATGTTTATTATTATTATTTTTTTACTATTATTATTATTATTGTCATCTTATTATTGTTACTTTTAATATTGTTATTTTTACTATTGTTGCTATTAGTGATGCTGGTATTATTATTATTATTATCATTATTATTATTATTTGTATTATTATTGGACCCAATTTCACAGAGAAAAATGGCCTTACAAAAGCAGGTTGACCTAAGAACTCCAATCATTGTGGTCAAAGCCTCAGCATCTGCTCTTGGATCTAAGCAGTGTCTGGCATAAATGGTTCCTTTAGATTACAAGACTTTCTTTGCATACAGTCACTAAAGACTAACTAAACAGCAATACACAATCACTAAACATTAACATTCACAATACACTTATACTCACTAAACACTCACACTTAACCCACATTCACACCCAATAACACTAAACACTAATTGAATACCCAACACTCACTAGGCACTCACTATACACTAAATGCTCACTAAACACTCATGAAACACTAAACAATTACCGTACCCCAAACACTCAGTAAACATTCACTAAAACTCACTATATCTTAAACATTCATTAAACACTATACAATCATTAAACATTCGCTAACCACTCACTATACACCAAGCACTCACTGAACCTTAAACACTCATTAAACACTAAATACCCACTCAACCCTAAATGCTCATCAAACCCCTTAAAACTCTTTAAACACTAAACCAATATCCACAAATCACTCATTAAACACTCACAAGATATTCACTAAACACTCATTAAGCATTCACTGAACGCTTACTAAAAATTCACTAATCACAAACATTCACTAAACCCTAAACACTCGCTAAAACATTCACTGAATGCTTACACACAAAACATTCACAAAAAATAACATTCAGTAAACCCTTAACACTCACTAAACATTCACTAAACCCTAGGCACTCATTAAACATTCTAAACATTCGCTAAGCACTAATATTTACAAAAGTTCACTAAACTCTAAAAACTCCCTTATCTTTCACTGAATACTTACCCACTACACATTTACTGAATACTTATACACTAAACATTTACTAAATCCTAAGCAATCACTAAACACACACCAAACATTCACTAAACATTCCCTGGATTTGCGGGTTACCAGACCATTAAAAATGGCCACAAGGCTGTATAGCGCCGTCCTGGTGGGAGACCACTGAACTACGTAGTATTGGTATAGAGATCGCAACTCTGGGCTTATATATATAGGGTACCCACTATGATAGAAACACATCTATGGAGATTTCTAAAGACTTTCAAGTAAAACATAAGTCTGGAAAGTCCTTTGTCTGCATTATCTATGCTTTCTCTCGGAAGAGGAGGTTACAATAGTGATTCATCTAACAAGTTGCTACTTTTTCCCTGATTGCCTAAATGGGAAGTTATGCAATCTTGTCTTGTCACTTGTAAACTTCGGGCCAATTGGTGTTATCCTCGAAGCTGAGGTTTCCAGTACTTAAGAGAATGATATATAAAAAAAAATGTTTGGTGGTTAAGAAGTTAAAAAATCTTAGGGAGTCTGCTTTCGTATTAGTGAAAATATATCTAACCTGGAGAAATTACTTGACTTAATATGTGGTCTAACAGGCAACATTGCAGCAAGTGTAAATGTACTGCAAAGACGAAGTTTTGTCACATTTTTAAACATCGCCTGTTTTCCGTATGAGGATATGGCTATGATTCCAGGTCTCTTATTTTCTTCGATTTAGCAATCCCCTCATATCAAGGAAATATTTCAGGTGATAAGCAAACACAAACATACACCCACATATATATTCGATTCTCTGGCATTCCATTGAGGAGTGAGAGATGTGTATTTCTGGTGATAGCAAGTTCACATTCGACGTGGTTCGGAAGTCACGTAAAGCAGTTGGTCCCGTTGCTGAATAACCACTGGTTCCATGCAACGTAAAAACGCCATACAAACAAACACACACATATATGAGAGGTTGAAGACGTTCTCATACCGGGGCTCGATGAATTCTGTAAGTGATGTTTCCAAATATATATCTGTTGTTCTCCATCTATATAATAAACTGAAAAAAAATAAATTCTTTTTTGGTAAATTTAAATATTAAAATAATTTCGAATGACTGGCTTTAGTTACCGAGTTCTTCTCCGGTGTTACTTATGTTAACGTTTTGACCGTTTTAATCCTCACTATTTTTGCTGTTATTGGTCCTGAATGTTACGGTTATGATAATGTGAGCTCTCCAAAGTTGCTGCGATGCTCTTTTTAGACTTGACATGCCATTTGCAAGGGAACCTTGACAATGGTTTTGAGTGCAGAGTAATTCAGAGAGATTTTAGTGCTGCTTTCGATTTAGTAAATCACAAGGCACTTATTCATAAACTTCAGAATCTTGAAGTTGGTGGATATGTTTTAGGCTTACGTCAAGATTTCTTTACAGGTAAGCGGCAGCGAGCTGCTGTGGAGAGGATCTTAGTGAACCAAGACCTAATGTGTCTGGAGTTCCACGGGGTAGTGTTCTTGGTCCACTGTTGTTTTAGTGTATATGTACAAGTGGCATGGTTGTTGGCCTGGAAAACTATATTGTTCAGTATCCCGATGATGCAACACTTGTGGGTGTAGTAAAGTCTCCACTTAGCTGCCCTCAGCCTCAATCGGGACATGACCGGGTCAGGGAATGGTGTAGTCGGTGGGGTATGAGGCTGAACTGAAGTAAAACGAAAACGTTACTGATCAGCAGATCTTGTACAGATTTCGCACCCCATCCTCCCCTTTAGGTCGATGGAACTTTGCCGAACGATTCTGAAACTTGAACTGTTCTAGGTGTAACCTTTGACTTACACAATGAAGGTTTCTGCAAGTGCCGCACGAAAGTTGGGTATTGCTTGTAAGGACTCATATATTTATAACAGTCATTTGTACTCCCTTTACTGGCATACAGTTGTCAGGTTTGGGTGTCTGCTTCTGCCAGAGATTTTTCTCTTTGAGATAGCGTCGTTCATGGTGGTAGGTTTCGGTTTCCGAATAGCAGTAGTTATGACTTGGACCATCGACGGAGGGTCTCTTGTTTGTCACTTTTTCATAAATTGTATTTCAAGAGAGATCTTTCACAATCACAATTGATCTCTGCTGATCCCCTTTATCTGCCGAGAACAACCAGATTCGCTGAACAGCAGCACCAATATGCAGTTGTGCAATTGGAACTTGAGAAGTTCAAGCGAAAGTGCAATGCATTACTAAGCTAATATTATTCACCTTTCATTTTAATACCTTTGATCTATTTATCAATTTATTTTTTTTCCTTTTCTAATAAGTGGGATCTCTTTTTTTCAGTATTTCCCTTTACCTCTCTTACTTCTTCCTTCCTAAGAACACCTTATTCTTTGGAAGCTTGAATTTCAAGTCAGTGGCCCCTGTGGGCTTGGTCCATATGAATAGGTTTCATCTCCTGAATATAATAATAATAATAATAATAATAATAATAATAATAATAATATAATAATAATAATAATAATAATAATAATAATAATAATATCGATCTTATAGATGAATATAATATTATAATTATG
>NC_087201.1:60210756-60228256 GCF_015104395.2 Macrobrachium nipponense | reverse complement strand
TCCTTAGCATTTATAAACCGTGAGATTCTTAGCACATCGAACGCCCAGGACTGGGGATCATTTCTAAATTCTGCTTATCCATTCATGTGACAGAATCCATGGAGGGTTAACGATTGACTGGCTAATATACATTAAAGGATAAGAAGTTCCTCCTGGGCAAAGTCAAAAACTGAAAAGGTGCCAAACTGCGGGTTAGGAAATGTTTGTACCCCGTTCTTTAGGACCAACCTAGGCACTTTTTCAAATATTTCGTCAGAGCTCAGATCAGTAGAATAAACGAATAGAATTAAACATTCATGAAAATAATTATATCAGACTCCCGTTTCATGAAGAGATCATAGTCACTGACGGCAATTCCAAAGCCAGATAAATTTCATCTGGCAAGAATAGAATTCAACATTCGGCCAAAAATTATAACAGACTCCTGTTTAAAAAAGAATAAAAAAAATGATTAAATAAATAAAATAAAAATAAAGCCCGGTAAATTTCACCAGGCAGCTTGTCAGAAAAATAAAATTAATCCAGATTCTTCAGCTCTAATATGAAATGTAAGGATGTACTTATTGACGGTTCATATGGGATTATATTAAGATAATAAAAGGATATTCACACGGAGAGTAATGGGAAAGGATATATATTTTTTCCTGTTTTTTTTCGCAGATTAATAACATTATAAAAAGGTAACGAATGTAGCGTACTGTACCTAAAATGAGATCTATCGGTACAGGCATAGCAGCAACTGGTTCTAAAACTTCTAATAGGAAAGTTAATCATATTTTTACAATTGTTTATGTCCTAGGTTTAATTATTGTCGAATTTACTATTTACTTAGCTGTTTGTTTTTCGTATTCATTCCAACCGACAGCCATACCTTTATTTTTATTGTTACTTTTTTCTAATTTTTATCTATTTTCTTTAACAGAACAACAAAGCATTAAAAGCCCCAAAAGCAGTGATGGTCAGGAGAACATTAACCAGCGGTGTAGAATTTTACCTCCTCCTCGTGAGGGCGGCTTCAAGGCACTCGAGTCCACCACACACAATAGAGAATAGGGTTTCATGGCGTGTGTTGCTTCTCCTTGACCGATACTCGACCCAACGTACTTTCCTTCAGTAGCAAAAAATCCCAGGTAGGTAGAGATGGACAGACGTCCAGACAGAAATGGAGAGAGAGAGAGAGAGAGAGAGAGAGAGAGAGAGAGAGAGAGAGAGAGAGAGAGAGAATAATCAAATTAACAATGACGCGTACGAGAGCCACCATATATATCTTTCTTAGATTTTCCCCCAGATGAAAATAAAAAGTTATTGAAAAGATAACGAATGTGGTGTACTGTGCCTAAAATAAGATATATTGGTGAAAACACAGCAGACTCTGACCCTCTAAAACTTCTAAGCCGAAAATTTAATAAGATTTTTACAATTTAATGTTTAAAGGCTTAAGTTTAATTATTGTCGAATTTACTATTAGTTGTCTGTTATCCCTGTTTCGCCCAATCGAAAGCCATGTCTCTATTTTTATTGTTATTATTTTTTCTAATTTTCATAAGCGCAGAAATCAAAACAGGAGTACGTATATAAGGCGATCGTTGTGTAGTGAGAAGTACAAACCTAGTTTCATCTTTTGCGATGAATCTTAAAAGGCTGTGTTTTGACCCGTATGTTAATTTCAAACCTTAAAATCATGAACCTTGTCAAGCACGTATACCCCATTCTCGTGCTGCAACAATGAATGGTGTTTTATTTTTGTGGACATATGCAATTTAACTTTTATTTACTGAATCTGTAATTTCTACTGTTGCCGTCATTGCTAACCATAAGGATAAGACTAAAGTGACTGATGATTGGATTTTTGTTGCTATATCCCATTTTTTATACATTAGACAATAAAATAAAGGTTGTTACTTGTATTATGCACTCTGTGTAAAGGCATATTACTCTAATTATCACGAATATAGAGTCTCGATTTAAAAGATTCAATAAGACCAAAATTTTGAAAAGTGAGTTAAAAAGAAATTGACAATCCATCAAGTGAAAGCAGCGAGAGTGTTACTTTTGGTTTTTTAAAAGCTTCATTACTTTTTTATAGTTGGAGTTGAGCTCTTGCGTGTTTCGGTCATGAGATTTTCATTGCTACAGTAGTATAATCGTTTTAATGAATTCAAGATTTGAGGAATTCATTTCTCTTGAAACATAGATATGATTTCCTTTATGGTAAATGTTGGGAAATATTGCTGAAGTTAAATTCTGAACTTTCCAAAAGAGGGAGAGTGAGACAGAAAATAACATGAGAGAACTGTTGAACTAAATTGCTTTAATGCCTAGTCAAGACAAGATTGTTTGCAAGATGGAGGTGAATGCGTTGTAAGTTTAGTTCCGGATCCTGCTTGAGATTTTAATTTTAGCCTTCTCATGCAACCAGCCTGTACAATAACTGAACAGATATTAATCTATCATTACAGCGACAACTGCTGCCCAGTAATAATAATAATAATAATAATAATAATAATAATAATAATAATAATGATAATAATAGCAACAACAACAATACATTTCTTAAGGAAACCTTCACGCATACATGTTTCATAAATGAACACTGCTACTTCAGCTGAATTTGAACTAAGAAAAATAATATTAAGATTGATTTATTGTTACTTATGTAATTGTTGCTTTCAATCCTATGATTTTGGTGACCCATCATCAGTTCAAGAACCAACAAACCTCCGTTTCCTTCCTTCTCTTTTCACCGACATTACTGAATCCCCCCTACCTACGCTACCCATCATTAACACCCCTCCCCCACACTCCTTCCACTCTGACTCAAACAATCCCTATAGAAGGTTCCACCGCAAGTAACTCGGGGTACCGTGTCTAACCAGCGTGTGAACTGTCTGGAACTGTCTGGAACTGCCAGCTCTGTGGTTACGCTTCGGTCTTGGATGGGTCTCGCTGACTGGATACCGTGGTGTGCGAGTGGTCACCTGGTGGTCATGGCCAATTGGTCAGCTTCCTCCTAATGGACTCTGGCTCTCTCTACTTTAGGGACGTCGCCCGGCTGGGGACGTCAAATTATATGACGCCTTGATCGATGGACCATTAGTCGCCCCCCCCCCCCCCCCTCTCTCTCTCTCTCTCTCTCTCTCTCTCTCTCTCCACCAACAACGGGGCATAGGAGAAGGGTGCTGTTTGGTTCTGTGAGATATAGGATACGTGAATTTCGATAGTTATAGTAGATTCAGAATCATAGCATCAAAAAGTCATGCAGTTGACTGTTATAACTGTCACTAATTTTGCTACTGCTATTAATCATACATACTGCCACTGTTACTTCTACTATGGACTGTAATTTTTTTCAGTACAAGGCCATATTCATGACACAATACTACACCAAAGAGTACTAATGATTTTGTGAGGATACCAGTCCATACTCTCTCCAATAAAACGCAATGTTTATCCTCTTTTGTATGTGTGTAACAAAGATAGTCTGAAAGTAATGAACTCCACGTTTAGACGCCCCGTAGTCCTGCCCGGGCCTTTCTCTCTCTCTCTCTCTCTCTCTCTCTCTCTCTCTCTCTCTCTCTCCCCACTGGTTTCCATATAAACATGTAAAATGAAGGTACAGAAAAATTCAATACATCGTCGGTAGCCGGCAGTCACTGCCTGGTAGAAAGTAGAAAGCCATAGGTTTACTGCAGTGGGTCTGTCTAGTGAGTGTCGGAATAATTGCGAAATAGACTGAACCGTTTCTTCTGCTGCCGTGACTTTTGACGGTATGAATACAGTATTTAGAATGATAATATTAATAATATGTATGACGACATCAATGCACATCGCAATATTAGTAATTATAACTGAATGAGACGCGCGTAATTGGCAACTTTTTTTCTTCAAGTTTTTTTTAATGAATTATTTGCAAAACATTACAACAAATCCAAAACTACATACATTTTCATCTAAAATACATTGTTTTTAATGTTACAAAAATTCTTTGTGAAATACTTTAACAATTTCTCTTTCAAAATGGCCTCGATATCTCTCTGGTTTTTTATAATAGAAACTTTTATTCTATTTATAATCAAACGTTCAGGCACATTCTTGTCTTTGAACAACCATATATTTGCGATATAACTTGACAAAATTAAAGTTGCAGTGTTCCTTTGTTTCTTCGATGACTCTGGGGCAATTAAATGGCAATTAAGATGATCTTCATGCAATGGAGTACTGTAAACAACAGATAATGTGCAAACGTGAAGCAATACACTATTTAAACAACAATAACTCAGAGGTTTTAAATTAGAGGATTACTGACAACCTGAGAGTGACTTAGGGTACATAGTATCACATGCTAACTATTCCCGTACCGTCCGAAATGGTTTCCAGTCTACGTTTGCGGCAAAGTGGTAGCGAGGGGCTCTTGTCAAGTATTTTGGAACGCCTTATAGACAAGAAGAGTCAGCCGTTCCGTACCTTACTGGAAGCAAGGTCTACCTCGAGATACAAGAAGATTGACCGTAAGGAGCAGCCATAAACGTTGAAGCAATGGGAGCCGAAAGACCTCAGGTTTCACGGTGATGTCATTCTTTGGCCCCTGGCATTCAAGCAATCGGCAACGCAGAACTCGAGCATACGCGTCCGAGCCATATTGTATGACTAGAGCATTAGAGTATGACTAGATCCATGTAAAAGAAAGCATTTGAAAATTCACGTTGAAGATTTATTGAGCATTATCGACGGGTCTTTGGCTAGTCTCACCGAACTCTGGTGTATGATCGTCAACCTTCTTTGTCCCGTCGTTAATCAAATAAAACTGCTTTCTACCGTAGACGTTTCTTCTACGTCTTAAAAATCTTTTAGACTTTGTTGATATCTATGGAAAGTTTCACAAGAAAGAAAAAAATGAAATTTTTGGACGTCAGTTGAAATTGGTTAGGCGCAGGAGCCATACTTTAGCAATAAAGATAAAAGAAAATATGAATGTTAGAAATTATAATCGTTTACATATATAACGCTTGCCAAATAAAGTGAAGTTTTCAAAGAAATCATGAACCACATTTTATAAAATTCTGAAGGCAGATTACAATACGGCACGATAATTATATGGCTGTATTACTACTCAGCGTTTATGTAGATAAATATTTGCCTAAAAAAGGTGGGGGATGAGGGAGAAAAACGTAGATGCAATCTCACGTAATCACAGACGAAGAAACGGAAAAATCGATTAGTAATAAAGAGAGGACACACCTTTTGCATGAAAAGGCGCCTCAGATAGGAACTGTGGGCATCTTAGAGACACCCCCATAGCACTGTCAACTCCATTCATATGATTATTGTAGGTAAAATCAAGCAAAGTTTTACTCTCTCTCTCTCTCTCTCTCTCTCTCTCTCTCTCTCTCTCTCTGTCCTCATTCTTAATGAAGTTTAGAACATGAATTAACAAATGACGTGCCTTTGTCGCCAAACGATACATCAAAGGAAAGTCTATCTTTTCTTGCATCAAAAAAAGAAAAAAAACGCCAAGATGAAGCGAAGATGATAATGATAGTATAGTAAAAATGATAGAATGGAAACATTAACTATGCTATTCATAAACGTAACCTATCCTAATTTGCATATGGCTGTCAAAACATACGTTATTGTTTTGAAAGGACGGGCGGTATCGTTAATAGCTCGAGTCTTTTGGGCAACACAAGATCTTGGTTTCTGCTCCTTTCATGTTCTAATTGACAAACCATGGACGAAACCATCGTGCAAGAAATTTCCACGTTATACTAACTCTGCTTACTGAAGAATGTTCATTGAATTAACAATTTATTGTTCTATAATGATATTGATGATGCTTGTAATGATCTCAATATCATTAATATTATTGTTGTTATTATTCAGAGAACTTTATTCTAATCAACGATCATGGAAAATGCGGTTTTAAACTTGAACAATCGGAAGATAATAAAAGAAAGTGGAAGTAAGTCATGAGAAGAATATTTCAAATAAATAAAAAATGCTGTTACAAGCCGGGGGAACTTTCACCTGAGCGCTTCTCCGTTCTCATTCAACGACATAAAGCGCAGATATTTTCGTAATAGACGCCTAGGAATAGAAAAGAAAGTCCAATAAAAATGGAATTTCGATGAGAAATGAAGGTAAACGCACAAGGCAGGATTGTTGTATAATGATGACGTCAGCAACGGTTGGAGGATAGGGCAGGAGACAGAATAGATGGGACAGGACGAGCAACCAGCTTTCGAGGGCTCCCACAGATCGCGGAGGGCGCCCCGCCGTGTTTGACAATGTCCCACCAAGGCAAATTATCCTTACACCGCGCCATCCTACTTCAGCGACCACGTCAATAAATATTTTGGTGTGAGAAAAAGGCAGAAGGGAAACATTACTCTGTCGTCATAACAGAGAAGCCGAAGTGTGGGAAGAAAAAGCTTTCTCCTCTTCTCTCTCCTTCCTCCCCCTCCTCCTTCCGTTGGCCCTCCACCCCTCACCTTCTCCTCCTTCTCCCTCTCTTCCCTGAAACACCCCCCACAATCTTTAATGCAAATTAGGACAGACGATGCTTAAATGTCATAGAAGATAAACGGCACTGGCTTCGCCATACTGGAGGTGAAACGAGAATTCAGTCCTTTTAGATTTATGCAAAAGAAAACGACTGAGATATGTAAAAGAAAACGACTGAGATGGCTCTGTCTTTCCGTCCGCACTTTTTCTGTCCGCCTCAGATCTTTAGAACTACTGAGGCTAGAGGGCTGCAAATCGGTTTGTAGATCATCCACCCTCCAACCACCAAATATACCAAATTGCAGCCCTCTAGCCTCGATAGTTTTGATTGTATTTAAGGTTAGATTTAATCATGATCGTTCGTTGGCACAGCCGTAGGTGCCAACAACATAAGCCACCACCGGGCCTGGCTGAAAGTTTTATGGGGCGCTGTACAGAAAACTCGATTGCGCCGATAATGCGGTCCATTTTATATTGTCCTTTGTGATTGGGGTGCAGCGATCAGCTCCTCTTATGATGATCCCTTGATTGTTCTTGCAGTCAGCCACTTCAGCTAATTTCACTATAGGCTAACTGGTTTCTCTCTCTATTGAAAATGTTGTCTTGATAAGCGTATTTAAGTTATTTATATAGATATAGTCCCCAGATCTTGAACAAACTCATGCTTTCGTTATAGTCTGTATGTATATCTTTTATAACGGATAGATGTTCCTCGTTGGACGAATGGTTTTCGCGCTTGGCTACCAATCTCGTGGTTCGAAGTTCGGTTCTCTGCTCGGCCAACGCGGAATCAGAGGAATTTATTTCTGGTGATAGAAATTTATTTCTCGATATAATGTGGTTCGGATCCCACAATAAGCTGTAGGTCCCGTTGCTAGGTGACCAATTGGTTCCTAGCCACGTCAAAATATCTAATCCTTCGGGCCAGCCCTAGGAGAGCTGTTCATCAGCTCAGTGGTCTGGTAAAACTAAGATATCCTTAACTTATTACGGATAGATGTCATAAGACCGTAATTAGTAAACATGTCTTAAACCTGCTTTCCTCATTATGTATTGCAACAGCACGTGAAATACAACATAGTCAGCTCAATGATCTGGTTAAACTATTTTGATGATAATAATAACTAAGATGCAACTGCCAGGATGCGATTCATGATTGGCGTGGGAAAAAGGAGACAGATTACGTTATCGATCGCTTAATTACGTGGCTCGTTGCTGTCATCCGTTTCTCTGCTATTATCCTTCAGACGAAGGAGACGCCAAGTGACGCTCAGTAATTAACCAGTCAATCAATCAAATTTCTCAAAGAATGTCATATAAGGATTCTTTCTAGACCCGCCTATTTGTTCGACATCTCTGACAGTATTATATCATTTTTGATACACCCCAGGCGAGTAAAAAAGAAAAAGAATAATAATAACAAGAATACTTCATGTGGAATACCATAATAATTCTTCAGAAGGGTTTTCGGCGTGAGAAAAAAAATGTTGCACTTGAAGACAAACATTAATTGTTCTTCTCATTTTTCTTCCTCTATAACGAAGAATGTACTTTAACCTTCCGCCTTTTTCTTCAGAATTCGGAAACCTTTTTTAACTTTCATACGTCTGGCAGTTTGTGCAGCTGCTGCTGCTTCTTTTGTACAATAAGAGGAACTCCGCATTTTCAAAACCAAAACCTTTGCGTTAAATTTTTTCGTGACTGTTTACCAGCAATAACTAATGTTCAGATATAATTCTGTTTAGAGTCATAGCTTTGCTTAATACAAATTTATATACAACTATTTGTAAAGGATTTGAACACGTAAGTCATAAATAGCACTATATTTGATTTTTCACCATCGTTAGTTGTACCAGCTTTGCGCTTACCCTAATGAGATCTGGTTGGTGAATTGCATTTTGATGGCTATAAATTAAACATAGTTACTTGAGGCTCTCAAAAAGGAGAAAAATTAAGTTTATATATATATATATATATATATATATATATATATATATATATATATATATATATATATATATATATCGATGTACTCCATAATGAAAACGAAGGAGAAACCAGAGGAGAAAAGAAATAAGCCAAATTAAGAACTATTTCTTTTTCCTCTGATTTCTCGTCTGTTATCATTGTGGAGTACATCGAGATATTTGTCTTCATGATTGAGGAGAATACAAACTAAAATAGAATAATTATTATATATAATATTATATATACCTATTTATATTTATTAATATATTTATATATATATATAGATATATATATATATATATATATATATATATATATATATATATGTGTGTGTATGTATACATATACATATCTATATACATATGCATAGTATGCGTGTGTGTTTTTGCGTGTAATTGTAATAACCACAATGGCCTCTAAGCTTCTCGAATTCTTCACGCTTTTTGATAAGTGTCACTACACCGCCTCAGAATTGCTTCATATTCTTCCAATTTGGGATCTAAGGACTTGTAATAAAAAGCGTATCCAAAAGTGTGGTTATTACAATGACATACACACACATACATATATGTTTATATATAATATATATATATGTATATGTATATATATATATATATATATATATATATATATATATATATATATATATATCATACATATACATATATATATACTTATATATATAACTAACACAAGGTGTGTTGAAAAAATATCCTTATTCAGATACAACAAACTTACACTAATCTTCTTGAAAGTAGTCCCCTTGGGCAGCCAGGCACTTCGCTCAACGGTTCTGCCTCTGTCGGAAGCAACGCCGAAAAAGCCTCTTTTGAGATGGTGCGAAGTTGGTTCCAGTGCATTCTGCATGATGTTTTCTCTGGACCGAAATGTGATTCCTTATTAAAGGGATTTGCATGCCTTATTTGACTTCATAAATTACTTTGGAATGTGTGCAAATGCTTCGTCTCTCTCTCTCTCTCTCTCTCTCTCTCTCTTCTCTCTCTCTCTCTGTGTGTGTGTGTGTGTGTGTGTGTGTGTGGCAGTGGGCAGCTCAACAGTATTCACCCGCTCATTCCTCACATTTGATACAACGTTTCCTGGCCAAACACAGCACACCTGTGCTTCATAAGGCTCTCTACTCTCTCCGTGTGACTTCTGGCTTTTCCCCAAGCTGAAAATGCTTCTGAAAGGGACCAGATTTCAGTCCAGCGAAGACATCATGCAGAATGTGACGTTCCAGCTATGCGCCGTCTCAAAAGAGGAGTTTCAGGGCTGCTTCCGTCAGTTGCAGAACCATTGGGGGAAGTGTGTGACAGCTCAAGGGGATACTTTAGGGGACATTAGTGTAAGATTTTCGTCTCTGAATACGAGTCTTTTTTAGTAGGAGTAAAGGTCGGATATTTTTTCAACACACATCATGTATGTATATATATATATATATATATATATATATGTGTATATGTATAAATATATGTATATGTATATACATATGCATAATATATATAATGTATACATACATACATACATACAAATATACTTCGCGAGGACTGATGTATATGTGGAAGCTATACCTCCTTGGTAACGCTTCCATTATCTCTGATCTTCAAAGTCAGAGTCCTGAAAGGTTAACCAACAACTACTACTCATTTGTTCCATTTATTCATTCTGAAGTCGTCAGTTGCTGTAGCCATTATATGAGATCTACAATGAAACTACACTCCAATATATAGACAATTACAGCCATAATTTGACTAAATAAAAAAGAATGAAAAGAAATAAAAATCTGATGCCAGTTTTGGAGTTCAGAAAAATGAATATCAACAGACTTCACAGGCCAGGAAACCTCTCTATGAATCCAGAGATTCCCGAAGGTTTGCCATCACTCTGCCTCCAAATAAGGTTTTCTTAGGAGTCTCCAGTAATTTTCTGGCTGTACTTGCCTATATATTCGAGTGCAGTTCTCTTGTGGATCTAGCGTAGTCCTGAAGAATGTCTTGGTTTAATGATCGAGACTGCTATCGGCTTCAGAATTGTTTAAATGGAGCAACACGGAAGCAGTTTTGGTTTATCCCTTCAAGCGTTCAGCCTTAAAGATAAGAAATGAGGAATATTGCATGTGTGTTCTCAGAGGTTTATAGATGTCACTTGTGCATTACCACTCCACGAAAAACAAAGAAAGACAATGTCAGAGAAAGAGATCACACACACATTAGGATAATTCTTTCACAAAAATTATGAATTTCAGTGAACTGCATTTGAAAAATTTATCTACATTCATCCATCACTGAAGGTTGAAGATAGTCCAGATGATGAGAGAGAGAGAGAGAGAGAAGAGAGAGAGAGAGAGACCGTGGGAAGAAGTCCTGGATTGCTTGGAGGCGCCTGACAAAATAACAAGTGGGTTTGTCTCTTAGTGTCTGTCTACAGTCGCTTGACTGGCTGCCTGGCACTGTGAGTGGCAGATCCCTTCGTGACAGCTTCCTCCGCAGGAGGTCACTCATCTCAAATGTTTACTCTCTTATTGTTTCTCTTTTTCCTCCTTTGTTTCTTCCTCCAAAAATGAGAACGTTCTGTGGATTTGTTTCTCCATTTTAAGAATCATGCTAATATGAGTAGTTTTAATCAGTAGTATTTATAGTAGCTGCAAGGATAAACTTCAGAAGAGTATTGTGAAACTGTAATTTTAACTTTTATCACTGTAAAATCCTATTAAAATGATTCTAGCAGCATCTTGTAAGTGCGAATAAGAAAAGAAAAAACTCCACTGAAACTCTTGTCTTCCTTCGTCAGATCCTTTATTGTTTCGAATCATTGTAGTAATGATAATAATAATTACAGAAGGATTTATTAATTAGAATCGAATACTTGGGGCTTAGAAACTAGCCGAAGTACACTAAAAAAAGAAAAAACTAGAAAAATTTATTTTATAGTTTTATTGCGTGGAATTTTTTTTGTCTATATAAAAGTAGCTGGATTGAGAGAAGAGAGGCTTCGAAACTTAATTTCTCGTCGTTATTTTTCAAATTCTAGTTCTTGTAGTTTTTCATAGCCAAAAAAAATAAATAAACATGAAAACCAGCTAAGTGAATTACACAGCTTAGAATTATTACACGTTCAAAAAGACATAATTGAAACGGATTTCGGTGTATGTGCAAGTTGATAGGTACGCCCGCAGTTGTGTAAGAATGATAAATACAATGGAATCAATAAAAAAACTTTTAAGTTTAGAATTGCTTTTGTATTTCGAAGATCGTGAACATTAGCAATTTACGTAACTGAAATAAGGAGAGGGTAAATAGTCTATTTGCGAGACTCGAAAAACCAACATTCATGTGATGCAGTGCTTTAGAAGTTGGGGATCTTATGTCAATGAAACTTAAATATTTCAGTAATTCAACCACTTGGGCGCTGTCCTATCTCTTTTAATGTGAAGGTAATTGTTTTTTGTAAAGGACTAAATTCGTATTTAATAAGGGTAAAGATTTCTAGGTTTCTAGAGGTAATTCGAGCCTGGAGTAATTCAAGACGCTCATTTTCAAACAGTTTATTATTACTTGCAAAAGAATATCTTTCGTATCTGTTTCCTTTATCTCTAGGAAAAAATTTTATTACTGACGTTAAATTCATTCTATTTCACGGTTGAGCGATTTTTGAAACGATCCTCAGGACTGAATTGTTCATTAAAGACATCCAGAAATGATCCCGTCAGATTTGAAGGAATTACTTTCTCGTATCACAGCTATTAGGATGAAAGTGGCACCTCGGAAATAAGTGTAATCTTCTTCAATGTTTTCTTTTTCTTTTCTTGTGCGTGAGACTGGCTATGTATGACGACCGAAATAACCACGCAATAACTCTCCTGGGTTCGAATGTCTATGCAGCAGACCTAGGAAGTACAGCCAAAATCGCCAAGGATCTTATTTTCCCAACTGCTTTAAAATATTTCCCGAGAGAAGTCAGCTTCAGCGCAGAGAGAAACCACCATCGTTGGATGTTCCTTGGGTTCGTATGGTGTTTTTACGTTGCATGGAACCAGTGGTTATTCAGCAACGGGACCAACGGCTTTACGTGACTTCCCAACCACGTCGAGAGTGAACTTCTATCACCAGAAATACACATCTCTCACACCTCAATGGAATGCCCGAGAATCGAACTCGCGGCCACCGAGGTGTTATGCCAATACGATACCGACCACGCCACTGAGGCGCTTCGATGTTCATTGGGGTGTCGACGTCATATTGCATTCTTTGGAAAGATTCTTCCGTCCTGTTCATCATTTCAGATGGGAAACACTTCGAGTAACTGCTAAGCAGAGCAGGGCGTCCCTCTCCTCACACCAAATAAGAGCATTGTGTCTTGCAGGGTTATATATATACTTTAATTTGTATGAATGACTTATTTTCACTTATGGAAGAAGAGCTTGTTTAATCTTTTACTATGATTACGGTCCATTTCAGTGAAGGAGCATGAAACTCAAGAAATTATTTATTGATATACTTTCTATATAATAATCTACTTTTATTAATAATTTGTTTATTAGTATCAACCATCAGTTGAGCTTCACTTTTGTTATGGTTGAGAGTTGGGGCCCCTTGTTAAGAACTCACCACCACAATTAATCATAGGTTATAAGGGAATTTTGGAGGTCGCCAGCCGGCAGTAAGACACTAAGTACCGGGAAAAAAGTGTATTCACAAAGTACTTATGAACAATAATAACAAAGGGAGCACAACAAAGGGCAACTGGATATTTAATATAAGAATTGATATTTGATTTATCGTTGATTACTGGGGCTTCAGGGGGGCTTCACGTCGAGTTGGATAGTTCTGGCAGGTTTCAGGACAATACTCCCTTGCTCCCTGCAAGGGAAAACGACGACAATCAATCATTACCTAGTAAATTGTACTGGAAGACCAATCCACTTAACCATTCATTTAAGTCACACGATTATTTATACAAATTATTTATACCAGTTGACGACGTGATAAGGCACGCTCTTAAATCTTTAGCCACTGTAACCACAAACAAGTGAAGCATTTGTAGATATGGCTTAAAGGTAACACTATCGAATAGTGATTAACACACTGTTTAAGGGAGAGGTGATTAAGGTCAGGAGGGAAGGCAGCCACGTGGTCGGGCCCGTCCAAGGATAGGATAAAACGAATGAAGGTTGGGTAGATAGGATCTTTCTATAAAAAAAGAGGGAAGGAAGGGATGTTATCAAGGGAAGGCTTAAGGATAGGTAAAGCATATGAGGTGAGGTCCTCATGCAGACACCTTACCTTGAGGGAGAGACTTGGTCGTCTCTTAGTCAGAGGACTGGTCCAGGCACAACCTGTCTCGTTGAGTGTCGTAGAAGGAGGGAGGACGCTGCCACCTTTTTGTGTCAACTACCCCAGATCCTTGGTGAGGGGAAATTGTCCTCATCAATCTTCAGCTCTCTTTTTGCTTTTGGTTTACTTTGGCTTCTTGTCCTTCGCTCGGGCGGGACTTTTGTGGCGCTAGTGTGTGGCAGAGGCATCTGGAAATGAGAGACCTCAAGGGGGTAGGTTGATCTATAGGATCGGTGATTTGGTGGTGTCTCTCTGCATGAAAAAAATTCATTGAGATTACATGAAATGTAAAACAAATAAATGAACCACAACTTGCGAATAATGTAAATATATAAAAAAAAGAATAAGATAAATGAGGCCAAGAGGGCTCCTCAGTTCATGAAGCTGGAAATACCATCTGGGCTTATAGAAAATTTTTTTCCATACAACCTAATTTCACTTACTGCCTATGGCTATGGGTCATATGTACATGGCACTGTACATTAGACACTAATGCCAGGAGAGTACATATGGTCTGTTATGGTTCGTGCTTGAGGCACCCTACCTTCTAGTTTTTGAGTCTGGTAGTCTAGGCCCTTGGTACATTCAGCCTTCCAGTCAATGCTTGTAGGATGCTCTGCAGTGGCTGTTACTGAGCTGGGATGAGGACGTCTCCTCAAAGAGACTGGGTATCTAAGCTTTGTCATAGGTTCAAAAGAAACCTTAGCAAGATCTTCCACTGTAGGTGCTACAGAATTAATGGCATCCTGGGGAATTTTAGAAGTGACCTTAAAATGGTAGAGGGGTGCCTGGTGCTATACCTATATACTAGTTACAGACACACCTTTGTTCCCCAGGGCGATGTGCTGTGTATGATCCAAGGCTTGATCTGTCGCTGTTGGGAAATGACGCTTGTGGGAAATTTACAGGAAAACTTGCCTGGGATAGGTTGGCACTAATTGGCTCTATTATGTCACAGATGGCAATGGATGAAGGCTTGTTGATGAAGGTTTCTGTTGCCATTTATGAAACTAGTAGCACAGAACTAGTAGCACAGACGCTGGCACTGGAGGTGCCGCTTCACTTGGGATAGGACCGTAGTTTGGTGATGGGGAGGGTCTTCTGCTTCAAAGGAATGTTCTGAAACCGGTGCGATATTCCTTTTGTTATGCTTTCTGGAAGGAGCTGGTCCTTCTTCGTTCAATATTGGTACTGGGGCCATGGGAAAAGTCTTCCTCTTGGATCTGGCTTGCATGAATGAGATGCATATTTGAATATCCAACATTGGGTGGTGGAAACGACACGGGTGCGGGAGGAACAGCTCACATAAAAGGACTCTCAGTCAAAGGACTGGTCCAGGCCCAACCATCCTCGTTGATCATCGTAGAAGGAAGAAGGACGCTGTCTACTTTTTGAGTTAGTTAACCCAGATCCCTGCGTGAGGGGAAATTGTCCTCAGCGGTCATTAGCTCTCTGTACCTTTTGCTTAAGGTTCACTTTGGCTTCTTGTCGGGCGGGACTTATGTGGCGCTAGTTTGCGGCAGAGGCATCTGGAAATGAGAGACCTCAAAGGGGTAGGTTGATCTAGGATAGGTGGTTTGGTGATATCTCTCAGAGTATGGTTCCCTACGCTTGTAGCATTAAAACAAATCCTTCTTTGAGCCTCTTTGTATGACAAAACGGCGGAATGACTGTCATTCGTGACAGCCCACAGTTTTAGTAGAAATTTTGTCCTAGAATGGGACGAGATCTGTAAGCAAGGTCTGGAGCAACTGGACTTAACATCCCTATCCTTAGCGAGCCTCACCATGATAATTAATTAATATTCCGTCATACCAACGACACAAAAAGGCAAAAGGTTATACCCTGCAGACCTGAACTAAAGATTAGTGTCAATGATTATCTTGAAAATGAAAGTAACTTTAAAAATTCAAAATTGGAAGCCTAAAACGAACAAAGTCAATCACACACAAGTTGAATTGATTGAAGCGGTTCAAAAAAATTCAAGCACGAAGTACAGAAAATAGTATGTCAATCTTTTTAAGAGGGAAAAGATAAACAGTGAGATAATGAAATTTATATTGAACTTTGTTGCGTGACAAACCTGTTGAAATATTTTGTACATGTATTCACTGCCTTTTTGGAGTCACTATCGGTATTGTTGTATCATCATTTAATGAAATCTTTACAGTGACTAACATGAAAGTTCAAATACATGTTATAACTGCTTTGCGCTGCGCAGACTGAATACATTTCTGTTCCTTTAAGAGCTCTCGACCTCAACCTTTTTCAAGATAATTTTTTAGCCTCTAAAGTTTTCTGTCATTAGGATGGCCAAAGTTCTTCCGTTGGAAAGAGCGGCATTTTATGTTTGTCATTTTGTGGGAAACAGATTTTCCAAAATGCCTCAAAATGGAAATAAAAATCGAACAAGCCATTAATCCGTCTCTGAAATGAGATGTTTTGGAATATAAAAGACCTATTTTGTCCGTGGTTTCAGAAAGAAGGGAGACACTCCCCCATCCAGGTCCCAGAAAGGACATTTTTATCCTTTTCCTCTGGAGGAGACGAGAGCGGGTTATGACCAACGTTTTATGGACGGGTCTTTGGTCGATGACGAGGCCCTCGAGGAGGGAAGGAAGGCTCTTCCCTGAAGATTTATGGCCGCAATCAATGTTCCTAACGTCTCAACGATGACATTATCCCTTCCAGACGACAGCCCTGAAATCAATGTTGCCTGCCCCTTTCCATATAATCGGCCAATCCTCCTCCTCCTCCTCCTCCTCCTCCTCCTCCTCCTCCTCCTCCTCTACTCAGCCATGATTCTCTTTCAAGGACACGCGAAGACACTTGATGCTTGACCATCTTCGAGCAAGACTTATGGCGACAGGAAGAGGGGCGTTGTCGCCAGGGGTCGCTTGACGTGATTTAAAACCTATGAACCAGACTTTCCTGAAGGCAGGGAGATTGGTGTCAAAGTTTATTTTCTGTACAGCGAGTTCTCCCTTCTTCAAGAAAGAAAAATGGAAACACTTCCTGAGGAAAATTGCATTTTCCTATGAGAGTGGTCATTTGAGTTGACCCTCAGTTGTTGGATTATCTCCATTGGGTTAGTCAATAATATTTCCCACTTTACTTTTAATTGTTTTAATGCACTAACGAAGGACACAAGAAATTCATGTCAAAACACTACCAATAGCATAAAAATTCATCATCATTGCTGGACAGTTGCAGGGTTATATATATATATATATATATATATATATATATTATATATATATATATATGTATGATATATACATATACTATATATATATATATATATATATATATATATCTATATATTGGAAAGCCCATATTTCAAATGCTGCCAGTAATTTTTATAGTTCGATGAATCGGCCTAATATAAAAAGGATAATTCAGCTGAATTCTTTAAAAGTGGTAAGATTCTTTTACCGTTGATCTGCATTATCCTTTAGCTGGATCAAATAATAATGTAATAAAAATGAATTATTGCAATATTTACTGAAACACTTTTCCAGGCTAGTGAGGACTCAAATAGAAAGGGTTTCAATGTATATTTGGCTGATGAATTACTGACTGGAATTTTGGATTAGAAAATGAAATTCATCAAGTACTATATGTTATAAGCCCTATTTTTAATTCACATACACACGCACACACACACACGCACACAGAACGAGAGGGAGAGAGAGAGA
>NC_087201.1:60190756-60205756 GCF_015104395.2 Macrobrachium nipponense | reverse complement strand
AAATGAAATCTGCCATGTTTTATGTGCTACAATTATACAATAAATAATGAACGATATATAGCATAAAAAGAAGAAATGTTAAAAGGTAATGTGAAAGTCTTAAAATCCATTATATTCAATACATTTTACTACGGAAAACAGATTTATCAACATGAATTCCTTTCACACGGCCTGTTTCCATTATAAGGTTTCCAAGATATTATTAATAATAAAAACCTAACCCTACTGAAGATCAAAAATAATTATCTTCTTAATCATCAAAACGTAAATTAATGCATAATATAATTCCTGTGTATAACATGATCCATATAAATTATTATTTCTGACATTAAGGTCACCTTAGCTATGCAGAAGAAAAATGGCAAGGGTCTCAAGCAACCCCAGCCCCACTTGTGCACTCCTTTAAATGACTGTGATATAACCCCCCCCCCCCGCCCCCCCACAAATAATAATAACGTAACTAGTCCGTCCCTATTAGGAGGGACAATTCGTCCCTTATTTAAGATAAAAGAAAGCTTGTAATCAGAAACCCGTCATTACATGGTCAAGTTCTCTTTTGAATAGGTACACTAAGATCTGGGCTACTGGTCCGTCAAGATGAAAGAAAGTTCCTCCTTTTCCAGAACTGCTTTGTAACACCCGACAGGACACCTCCTCTGACCTTTGCTTCCAGCAATCAGATTTTTTTGATTAGTCAATTCATTGATGGTTTCTTTCTCAGTACTGCCAAGCTTTGGAATTCAGTCCCAACTTTTGTTTCCCGTGATCTTTGCCATCGCCTTTCTTTTTCTATTTTTTTTTTTTTTTAAGAGGAAGGTTTCTTTCCTCCTTTTTTCTGATATATTGATTTATTTATGATTTCTTACTTTTATTTTTGCATTTGGTTCCATTCACCTACCAGTACCTTAACTGAAGATGTGCTAGAAGTTACTTTAAAAGTATCATCGAGTATTTTAGGATGGGCTTGCTCAGTGGCGCAACTAAGGGAGGGCTGGGGAGCCGAGGGAGTGAGGGAGGGGGGTTGGGGTTGATAATCAGGGCATGACGGCACTGTGGCATCTCTGGAACAGGTCTGGTATGATTGGACTCTGCTGTCGTTGTTAGGGAATTTGCTTCTAACAAAGCTCGTAGGTTCCAGTTGTAGATCTGCTGTGTTGTCTTTGTTTTTAGCTTTACGAAATAAAATAAATGGTTGATATGTTAAGGCTTAAAAAGTGCGCTTAACGTTCACCACTTGAGTCATTTAGAGCGCGGGAATGGGGCAAGTTACGTCACTGCCTGTATAGTTCTTAATTCACCTTCCAAACGATTTTTCAGGAGACGGGCCTGACTGTTTTGACCTCGTGCGGGATCGATTTCATCACTCCTGCTGGTAGGCAGTGCTGGCATCCATCTTCCTCTATGACACATACCTATATAGACATTTATCATATGTCTTAAAATGATATAGGAAAAGCGAAAATGAAACAACAATGATAAAGCGAAGCGATTTTTATTCTTTCTCTAAAATACAACACATTATACTGAGTGACAATCCAAATGGCACAATTATAAGAATCCACATATGATAACTATAGGCATATAAATGTACATAGGCCTATAGTGGCTATAGGTCACTATACCTTCTCATAGGTCTATGCCACTATGCCTATTCCTGGCCACGTTATAGGTATCACATTTAGTTCTTGCCTTAACTCTATTTATAAATCTACCTACACTATATAATTTTTATAATATAAATGATAAAGCTTTTACTGGGTTTCCTTCCAGAGGAGAGCGTCAAGCAAAAAACAAAGAAACGTTCACTTTCATCCTTTTGACGAAACAAAAATGGGATTCTTGACAGAAACCGAGTGACTACTGAACTTAAAACTGAAAAAGCTTTTCTTTTTTGCTTGGCTTTCCATATAATCTTATAACGATATATTCCTATATGATGCAAGCATATTTTTTTTATTTGCAACCACTGGATTGGCACGTATGAACAGAGACAGACGAACAGACAGACAGAGACAGGCAGAGAAAAATAAACTTGTGACACTCGCTGGATTTCCTCCTCAGACAGCGGAACAGAAAACGGGAAACTGAAAAGGAAAACGAGGAAACCATTCTCTATGACTCTATAGTCGCGTAGAGTTCCACTTTGAGATCGGGATGATAATAATAATAGAACAAAAAAAATACTAAATTAAGTCTTCCCCTTTTTATTAGCACCTTTTGCGCTGAGGATACGTAACAAGCTTTTCCTCTGGTAGAAAAAACGAAACCCCAAAGAAAAAGCTAAAGATATGGAGCACTGTCATAAATGGAAGATTCTTCAATGGAGGTCGAAAGAACGTTCTACAAAGGAAAAAAATGGAGAGAAACATAAAATAGAAGCTTCTAAAATAGGAATTCGGAATAGCCAGCATCATTTTGCAATCCTGAAGACCAGTCGTCAGTTTGGGAATGAATGTGATCTCAAAGTAAAATCAAAATCTATCTTAGTTGACTCGCAATATTCCTATTTTGGTTCCAAGAGAGCGGTGCAGCAAACACCAGCAATTTCAAGGCTTGGTGAAAAATGAAGTCCCTATCGATTCACATTCTCATCTCAAATGACCTCGAGTCCTATCACTAGAATATTAACGATAATAATGACAACCGTAAAACGGTATTTCTGTCGTAATCACTTATCACATCTCATTGCAGTTCGAGATAAGCAGAAGTGGTTGCCGGTGCTCCAATCAACGAAGCAGAATGGTTCTCACTTTGATAGAGAAGAACAAATCATTAAATCCTCAAAATGATATAAAACAAGGATGACTATAACTATCAGTATTAACAGTATTTATATATGAATAATAACTGTTGTTTTGCTGTGTGTACATTCACGCGCTGTAATTATGATATCTTGCTGATGCTATTTGATTGCAAGCCAAAAAATAAAAGTGTAACCGAAAAAAAAGAGAGAGATATATAACTGAAAATATGGAAGATCTTGAAACTGGTAAAATTACTGGTTATTGCAATTGGATCTAATAAGTGTTATGCTAAAACGGTCACATTCAACTCTTACATTGTAACAAAAACCTCACGGTAAAAAAAGAATAAAAAATTAAGAAAAGCATAAAGAAGCAAACTATATTCTGCTTTATCTTCTGATGTCGGTATTATTTCTGGATACTAACCGAGTTATTTTTCATATCTGGAATTTCGAAAGCTTTGTTTTTGCATTTCCGCCGAGCGACAGAATAAAGCCGAGATGAGCAAAGGCTTCTGGAATGACCTGAACAGAATAGGAGAGCGAAAAAAGAGAGAGGATATCAGTCAGAAAAAAAATTAAGTCAGATACACTTCTTACAGAAAAAGAACGCGACTGAAGCGTTCTATTGACACTACGAACGTCGAATGAATCAAAATCTCGATGTACACTCATTTCAGAAATATAATCAACGTTATAAAAGTTTGTATGGAAGAGCTTCTCAATGTTACTTCAAGTCATAATCTATTTTCACTCTCTTCCAGACAGCACCAGTTGAAACCTGTATGGCTTTTTAAAATATTAAGTAGTTGACCGTCTTGAGAATGCAGCATTATGTGATTATCATAAATGTAATAAATTCAAAAAGTCATATTGAAAACAAAATGATCTAGACAGAAGGTGTATCTTTCATTTCAAAATCTGTTCCGAACGGTCTTCAGAAATTTTGTTGTCAGTGAGTTTGAGGTGATGATATCAGAATAGAAGCGTATCTTTCAAACGCTAAAGAAGTTTGAATCGTTTGATTTACTTCTAATATAAAAATGCAAAGACTGAAAAAAGGAAGCAATTAGTCAGAAATAAGGAAAAAATTAGGATATTCTGGTGGTGATCGGAAGCAAAACAATGGACGGATTTAATTTTTTTTTTTGAGTATTTTTTTTTTGGAGGGGTGTGTGCCACACTACGAAAGGTCCAATTTGCCGGCAGATCCTTTGGCACTACGATGACGAAGGGGATGTCCACATTACCACAGTTTGTATGCGAGCGTCGCGTAATTGTAATTCTTTAGCTCCTGGAAATAGAAGGAGAAACAAAAGTTCCATGAGTAAGGCTGATCCGTCGGGCCTGGAAAGGGTTCCAGCTGCGCTTTCCTTTATATGCCTTCCAGATCACATTTTATTCTTCTGATACATTTTTTCCAGTTTAAAAAGTTAGTTACATCAATACGAGAGTACAGGATGGTACATATATCGCGTACGTCTCCTGAGAAAACAATCATTAAAATTATGCTGTTTTTAGTTATTGTCACTCGAATGTAAGTAAGATACTTTAGGGACAAACACAAGAAATGAAAAATGTATTGAATCTTTCAATATCAAAATAGGCCAGATACAAGTGATTCTTATACATTTGATTCAAAGGAAAACTGATAGATTATGTACTTTCCCGGGGTCCAATTGTCATCATTGCACAATATTTGTGAGACTAAATTTTAAATTTAACTTTCAAGATACTCTAAAAGTTTACGAATTGTATCAGCAACACTTGAAATCGGTTTTATATATTCATACAAAACGAAAAACTTTACTTAGAAGGCATACAAGTAAAAGCTTGGCATAAAACCACATCTTATCTTATATAAAAACTTAAAGAAAAAAGCTAGAGTAATGAAAAAATATTAAGCTATAACACGATAACAGTAAGTCATGACAATTTCAATAAAAAAAAAATGGCCAAAAAAAAGGTCAGTGAAGAAAGATGAGCAGTAAACAGATATCATAATCATCTTCAACTTGACCTTCATGACCATGACAGCAAGGCAGCCAAGCCCCTCTGCAGCGCCACAGCCCACGAAGCACACCCCACCCGCCGCCCGAAGCACATCACCACCACAAAGTGATGATCATCACATTTATGAGGAATGACAGTATTGATTATTGTTGTTATTTTTTTTGTATTTTCATTTTCATTTCAGAAGCACACACACAAGCTAGAGAAAGAAATGATGTTTACCTTGCTCTACTAATTAGGGGTTCATGACATCCCATACACCTGCAAGAAGAAACTACTATGAGAAAATATGGTGAAGCTACTCAGGAATCGGGTCTCTAGTACACTACAGCTGTGACGTCATGACGTGATGACGTCATCACTATTGACATCACGTGAGCTTCTCTTTTTCCCCTTCGTCATCAGTTGGAGGTACGGCTACCTTAATTACTCTAGTGCTCTTAAAGTATACCTCGTTTAGTGTAGATTATGAATATGGTGATTATTATGATTATTATTAATAAAAACCTTGAGAGACATACTACAGACACAGACATTATATATACATGAACTCCTAGGGATTATCAGAAAATAGGTCATTTTTAAATAAATATAAATTATTATGATTATGCAACAAAGACAAAGGGAACTATTCCAAGACACATTATGAGTATTAATCACACAAATGAGGTTTTGTTTAAACTGTTATCGCTGGGCAACACATAAATACGTGCACGTTTTTACCAGTGTGTGTTTCATAGCTGCTACTAGTAGCTATCCATTCTCTATAACCAGACTAAAAATTCCATTCATTGATAATAGATTAAATGATGTCCAATTTTTGAAGTATTAGTATGATCTCAATGCCTCAAAGTGCAAACAATATTATATTTAATTACTGGAAGGTTCAGTAGTTATGGAAAAGTGCCCTGAAGAAATCACGATCCTCTGCTCTGACTAAGCTGACACTGATATCTCCTGTCTATTTTGGGATTTCAGAGCTATTCAATTCAAAAGGGACAGAAATAACATCTGAACTGATTGCTGAATAAAATCAGATCTAGTAGTCTATCCTTCTATTCATTTTTATAATATATAGTAAACAGTTATGGTGAGAACATTTTAACAAAAGTTTTATGCAGAAGTTTTCCCTAGTTTTCTCACTTGTTGATGGTGACCTCAGAGATCATTTTCTGTGCAGCAGCCTGGATATCATATTTCTACCTAATCAACATCTTATGTCACTCGCTGCGTTCATGTTCTGTAACTCTATTTTGCATTCCTTTAGCCAATTCTTAGCCATCAACATATTCGGATGAAAAAGTGCATTAGCTTTAACCATTTGAATAAGTGAATCCTTTGCTATACAGCTGCTACTTCTGTGACATAGGGGCTCTAAAATTCCTACACATGACAAAACTCCTCCTCTTCTTAACTTGCTCTGCAGCACAGGGCCTCTACAATTCCTACCGTAGCCAAAACTCCTTTCAACAGCCTCTGCGACAGAGGACGTCATAATAGCTCTATACCTGTCTAAAATCTAGCCAATAGCAACAAGTCATTTGGTCTCACCTGTAAGCTGGAACGAACCCTGAAGACGTCGTAGTGGCACTTGGCGTGGTCCTCGTGAGAGCGTTCGTGGATCAGGAGGTTGTAACTTTTGCGGAAGACCCTCTGGCAGTAGCGGCAGACGAAGGAGTTCTCCGTCCCTGACTTCCGCCCTTCACATAGCACCTGTGACTTGCCATTTTCCCAGTCGCCTTCGGGCATTTTGATGGCGTGCTGTTCCAAGGAGAGAGAGAGAGAGGGAGGGAGAGGGGAAAATTAGTCAGCAAGTTGAATAAACGCCGTTATCGTTAAGGTCATTACAGTTTAAAAAGGCTCCGAAGATTTATAAAGCAAAAATAAAAGAAGCTCAAGAATGGATGTCTTCTCGTAGAAATTCATGACGTTTGATTTCGTAGAAATGACCAGTAAACAACCGATTTCATAAAGCAGTTCTTGCTATCACCGAACGACTGGGAGAACAAATATAGGAAGTTAAGAAGCTCCCTTGACAATGATGCCTCAGTTGCAAATATTACATTTAAATGAACATTAGAAAGGATATACTATATACATACACACACACACATATATATATATATATATATATATGTATGTATGTATATATATATATATATATATATATATATATATATATGTGTGTGTGTGTGTGTGTGTGTGTGTGTGTGTGTGTGTATGCGAATGACACAATAGACTAATAGAGCTGTGCCATACTCTCTTTCTTCCTGCTCTCACTTGGGATGAGAACTACCAATTAGGAAGGTACTCGAAATGTAATCGGACTTAGCGATCAAGAGTCCAATTAATGAAGGCATTTCCCCTGAATCAGTGTCAGGAACTTCCTGAACACAACTCGTCGGATTCCCTTGTAGATGACTGTATGTGATACCAAATCCCTTTTCCCATACAGAGGGAGATCAGGTTTCTCGGCGATGAACAGATAACGCTCTCGCGGCTGAAGCCGGTGGGTGGCTACTGTGACCTGTCCCGAGTCATAGAGTATCTATCTGGTCATTGTATCTGGTCATTGTCAGATATACAGTTCCGTGCTAGTGGTTGAGGACTGATGCGATGCAGAAAATCACAGATCGGAGAAGCCTCAGTGGCGTGGTCGGTATGGGCTTGGCCTGCCACCTCGGTGGCCGCGAGTTCGATTCTCGGGCACCCCATTGAGAATAAACATATAGTAACCGGAAGGGATAAAAAAAAAAGATGAATAGTCATAACGGAAAAGGATGCTGTCATAGCATCTGAGTTTAAGTTTCAATCTTTTATGTCAATATTTATCTCCAAATGATGTTCACATGCTGATGACACCTTTCCTCTGTACTGACTGGTTACGCAATAGTTAGGATGCACATCGCATGTCCTTCATAATAATAATGATAAATAAACAAATACCTTCACCCCTTCTTTCCCCTTTCCTCTTCACCTCTTGCTTCCTTCCTTTATGCTTCTCTACCTAATGTTCAATTAGCTCCCATTGGCTGTCTGGTCCTAAAAAAAATATTCTTGTGAAAAGAAATATGTTTATATGTACGAAAGTTTATGAACTCTTCTTCGCCTGTGTACGAACATACATACAGGTTTACGTAAATGTGTACGTAAACCTGCCAGCGTACTTGGAGTCTTCACTCCTCCAATCACTGTGCGCACTATTTATTTATACTCTGTTTTCCAGAAAGCCGAACAGGAACCACGATATCGCCGTAATTATCTTGAAGTTTCGTTTTGCCCTTTGTGACCATCCATGCAGGGCGGCCGAGGGAGGAAGACACTGGCGAAGGTGCCCGGAGATTCCGGAGACGATAGACCTCCTCCGGTTAAATGCCAACGGGACTCCGCTGGAGGGTCGAGAGAGGAGGAGGAGGAGGAGGAGGAGGAGAACTCTCGCGTCGGTTCTCCGATAAACTGCCTCTGCCGAGTCGACGTTGGAATCCCGGTTGTCGAGATCGATTATGTCGACGCGGCGGCTGTGTTTTGGTGGTAATTGTGATGTCACTGGGCACGAGGAACTCAAACAATGCGTACCTTCGTTTTTCCTTTGTTTGTTGGTGATGTTGTCAGGGCTCCTTTTCTCTGAGTGAGGGGACAAATATTTGGAATCTCTCTCTCTCTCTCTCTCCCTCCCTCGATGACACTGATGATTCAGGGTTAGTGGAGCTATCATAAATCACTTTATTTTTTTGGTTGAGCAAATACCTGAAGTGTTTCAGGACTGTGTTAGAGTTCGAATCTTTTGATACAAAAGAGACCGTTGTTGATCCTTTTTCTCCATAGTTTTTCATCACGTATCGTTTATTCATTTTTTCATGTAACTGCTACTTGAACATTAGAAACATAGTTTCAAGGATTCTTTTCCTCTCCTCTGCCAGAGGAATGGAGACCTATCATTATTCATATGACTGATATGCGTTATCAAAATTTATAATTTTTCTGTATCGTTCATTTTCGACTGTGAGCGGTACCAGCACGACTGTAGCAGCTGCGGTAATAACAAGTGTCCAAAAATGATATAGTAAATCTTGTTGAAGATTGTAAGTAACTTCATTTGGGAAGATGAATGGCAGTCGTATCATTGGTGTCGATGAGGATCGAACCTTACCAAGACCTGATCATGAAAACGCTCAATACATTACAGATGGCATTTAGCAAAAGGAAGAAATGTAATGAGAGATGAATACACAAGTGTCCAAGCTTTGTGTTTCTCAAAGTCCGTTCCCGGAATTATAAACCCCGAGTTATAGGCTATCTTTCCTGGTAATGGCGCAAAGGGCAACGCAGTCTCTCCAACAATAGGGATTTCCCGCTGTGGGATCTGACGGAGGCATCCACTATCAGAATCTCTCTCTCTCTCTCTCTCTCTCTCTCTCTCTCTCTCTCTCTCTCTCTCTCTCTTGTTTTGTTTCACGGGGAAAAGGTGCAAAACCCTTTTGACGTCGTATCATATTTCCAAAGGTAATTACATTACCAACTACAGCTGTCGGCCCTTCATCGATCTTATCAGCAAGAAAGGAAATCTGTCCAGTTAAATGGATTGATAAGAGAACCCAAATCTCTTAATCATAATAAACAGAGAAGAAGAAGAAGAAGAAGAAGAAGAAGAAGAAGAAGAAGAAGAAGAAGAAGGAAATTAATTTTGTAGTTATTAAAATCAAAGGGAAAATGATAGCAGATGAACACTATAGACCCTACCATGATTATTATCGTCGTCGTCATCATCATCATCATCATTAGTTCTCAGTCATCACCTCCATCACATTCACCAGCGTGACGTCTTCGTCATCACATAAGACAACGAAGTCCCGAAGTTGATCCCATCGCAGTTCATTCCCTGCAGCAGAGCCAAAGTCATTCATGCTAAAGCGAGTCTTTAGGTAGCATGATGCCCTGCGCCCCTGACAGGACTCGTTTAATGCCACAATTGATGCCCAGTGCTCGTGACTCCGTGTGATATTAATGGTCGCGTTCGGATGGAGCCTCTCGAGTGAGCAAGAGAACCGAATTAATTTATTCTCAGCGGCTTCTTTTTAGCGCCCCTCCCGATTTGACTGGGCTCTCGTGTGCTGTGGGTCTTGGTCTTACTTAACATTCATTTATGCATGCTTATGTGTATCCATAAACGCTTATATTCGTTGTGTAGAGCAAGCGTTGATGTAATGTCATTCGTGAAAGCATATTCACCCACACGTACCTTGCGTGGAATAGTCACTTCTCAGAACTTTTAGTTGTGCACTTTTATTTGTGTGCATATTGATACAGAGTGATAAACAGCAACAACATATATATATATATATATATATATATTATGTATATATATATATATAGTGTAGTGTGTAGTGTGTGTGTGTGTGTGTGTATGTGTGTGTGTGTGTGCGCACACTGGGAAAGAAAGGGATTTGTCTCTTCCCCGAGATGGACGGTAAGTGGCCGGGCGGTTCATCACGCCGATGATTCTTATATCATCAGGAAGCCATAACCATCAGCCATCAACTTCTTAAACGCCTTGTCAGGAATATAAGACTGGCAATCAGCCCCACAGACCTCAGAGGAATACGCCATTTGAATTTCAACAGCCTCTTCGCGTCAGCGTTGCCGGTTGCTGAATTTATTCCTTTATTTTATTTTTTTTTTTTTTTGAGAGAGTATTTTTCCTTTGTTATTGCGTTACTTTTACACGTTGGTATTTAGTGTATTGTTGTCTAATACGTTGAAAGTCAAGGATTTTCCTGCAGTAACTTTAATAACAGTAATAGATAATCGATAACGACTCTACGCCTTAATTAGAATTGTAGGTTGCAAACTAATTTCCACGAGATTTTTGTTGAACAGTTAGAATATTTGAAATTGATGAATGTGAAACCAAATCCTCGATATGTTCGTGTAAATGTGCGCGTTTGTGTGTATGTGTGAGCGCGCGCACACAACGTGTGTGTTTACAACCATGTGCGTGATGTGGCAGGTAGCCCCCTCGGCAGGGGGTCTGAAGGACCTAATTGATGAAGTCTATCATCTTATTACCTCCCGTCCATCATCATCAGCTTCAGCCCTTCGGTAACTCTTCGCCGTCCGCCATCGCGGCTCTCGGTCGTCCTCTGAACACGACCTTCTGTCGCTTCGAAATAAAATCACATTCATAGGAACGGAAGAGCCTGACGGACAGCCACCTTCGTCTGGAGGCGATCTCCCGGATTCGCAGAAAGGGCGGCAGGGAGGTCACGAAGCAACGGGGTGAATGATGGCGATCCAAGTCCGGAGATGAAATAAAACGGCCGCAAAAAGTCAAGGCAATTAAAAGTGGTGTGGTTGTGAGATGACGGAACTGGAGGGTTAGGTCTTTATTCGTTTATAGCATTCATTTTTTGCGGTTTAATATCGTGCGTCATTACCATTTTTTAGTTAGAGGATTTATTTTGTTCCATTAATTACGCGGCCTGATCTATAGGTGCTCATATGCATTTCTAAAAGAGGGGGAAGAATCTGGGTATGACACGAGATACAGAAGGCTCGTTTATGTCTTGAGATTAAAAGCTGTCTATAGGCGATTTGGTGTAAAGATACAATAAAACAATAAAACATCAAGTGGGTTTAAAACAATGAGATTACTGAAGACTGTGAAGAAGCTAAATGTTCCTGAACGAGATGATTCGTCACCCGAAATAAATTCAAGCAAAGCCTTTTTGTTGTCGGGAACATCGAAGTCATGAAACAAACGCTAAACATTTTTAGTCAAAGAAAGGTCATTGTAAAGGTCACAAAAAAAGTAGGTTTCTGAATAAGTATTCCATAAGGTAAAAAGTCAGTGTGTCTGACTGTGAAAAAAAAATACAATCTTGAATTTGGATGACGATGTTATTTTAATCATACTGAAATTTTTACTCTTATCGAAAGTGAATAAACGCAGCAAGAAGAAGAAGAAGAAGAAGAAGAAGAAGAAGAAGAAGAAAACCTAACAGGAAGTCATAATAAAACGAACTGTAAATTCTTATGCAAATCAACATGTTAAAATATTCACTCTTATCAAACGTGAATGGACACAGATTGATAAAAAAAATGCTAAACAGGAATTTATAATAAACCAAACTAGAAATTCTTATGAAAGTCAACTAGTTAAAGTTTTTATTCTTCTCAAAAGTGAACGAACGGAGCATAATAAAAAATAAAAAATAAAAGCAGGCTGAACAGGATGTCATAATAAAGCAAATTGTAATTTCTTATGAAAATCAATATGTTAAATATTTTTCTCTTGGCAAAAGTGAATAAACGCAGCATGATGAAAAAAAAAAGGGCTAATAGGAAGCCGTAATAAACCAAAGTAGAAATTCTCATGAAAATCATCATGCGACCTGACAGCCGAGGCAGCAGCCCACCCGCGTCAAAACAAACAAACAAAACCAGTCATATCGAGAAGAGCCTAAATAAAGGTTTTCGTCGTCCAGGCAGCAGCAGCAGCAGCAGCGACCGCTCCTAACCCACCGCGTCACCCGTCCATCAACATCTGGAAGGATGACGGTTCCAGAGAGAAGGTGTAGAAGCTCATTTGTATCCCGCAGCTGAGCGTAGATCATAATGTACCGGGGAAGGCTGCGCCGACAACCCCAGCAGTCGGCGTTATGAAGATGATGCGTCGCAATACGTTTTTATGTTTCTGTAGGGCTACCTACCATAGGGAGAGCGAGTTGGCCAATTGAATTAAACCGCTTGCCAGACACGAAGGTAGATGCGTGAAATACAGCACAGCAGGGTAGACCCTCAAGGTATTTATATACTTAGTCATTTATTTAAATTCTGACCCAGGTAGACTTTGCTCTATGATCTCCCAGCGATGGCGGGAGGTGGTACTCGATACACTTCTCTCACTTCAGAAATGAGAACAATTATATGGTAAGCACTCAGGCAATTAAGGTGGCCATTATTGCATAAGGATAAGGTATTGACTTTGGGTATAGAAGTATGGATGAAAATGATAATTTAGCAATTAGGAGAATTAGTGTGAATTTAAAAAACAAATTTAGCACATTCATAGACTGATGACAGAAAAACAATGGTTATCATTAAAGTAATAAAGAAATTTGTAACTTTCAGAAGGTACAAACACACAAACAAAACTTTTACCGTTATATATACCGTATATAGTATTTTTATTTTATATTTTAATATATACTCTATATATAGATATATATATATATATATATATATTATATAACTACAGTAAAGTGTTATATACAAATTTCTTTATTACTTTAATGATAATCATTATTTTTTCTGTCATCAGTCTATGAATGTGCGACATTTGTTTTTTAAATTCACATTTAATTCTCCTAATTGCTAAATTATCATTTTCATCCATACTTCAATATATATATATATTATATATATATACATATATATATATATATATTATATATATATATATACAATGTGTGTGTGTGCATTAGAGGGAGAGAGACAGAGAGACAGAGAGAGAGAGAATAACCATGTGGCAGAATAGGCAAGGTCGCAGTGGAATTCCGAGTCGTGACCCAGTAACTCGCTTATTGCTACTTTATCACGCGTTTGTTCGGCCAAGAACTCTCGTGTAAGAGCGCAGACGCAGACATTTACCTTGAAACAGACAGACACTTACAATACTTGACATCGACACAATGACGATATACTACGGAGCCGGATTCACGAACGCTTCTCGAAGACCCCTCGCCAGTGGGAAAGGCTTTCTGGACTCTGTTGGCTGAGGGACTCTGCTTTCGGTGGGAGACGCGCATTTTTTCAACCAGTTCCTATAAGAAATACATACATACATACATACATACTACATACATACACATACATACATACACATACATCCATACATAAAATACAATAAACAACATAATTAATATAATATTATATTGTAGATAATAATAATATATATTTACTATAGATATAGATAGATCGAGAGATATAATATATAATATATAGATAGACACATATATAATATATATATTATAGATATATATATAATTCTATATATATATAAATTATAAAATATACATATATAAATATAAATATATGATATATATATATAGAGAGTATATATATATACACATAGACTACAGATGATATATATAGAGATATATATATAGAGATAGATTATATATAATATCGATAATATAATACACATATTACGACATATAACACACCACACACCGAGATATAAGTATATATATATATATATATTATACAACATATACTACATATATATATATATATATATTATATATATATATATATTATATACACATATACTACATATATATATATATATATATATATATATAATATATAATTACATATATGTATATAATAATATATTATATATATATACTATATATATATTATATATCTATATATATATATTAATAACATACAACCATACACACAAACACACACACATATATATCTATATCTAGTCATCAGTAGGGTTACCGAAACTCAGAAGATCAATGAAAATGAATTAAGAAATGTTTCTTGCCATCCTGACACATCATCAGTCTGTGATATAAAAATGATTTCCATTCGTAAAATATAAAATTAAAGTTTACTTGTTAATTTAAAAAGGAATATATACAAAACTAAAGTTATTCATAAAACAGTATTCAGAGCTTAAAAAAACACAGCCATTCCTTTCTTATCCTTCTCTTTGTAAAGGTTACTTACTATTCTTGTCAATCGTAAATTCATCAATTTTAATGTCACCTTGTGAATAACTTTAGTTTTTTTAGTTCTTAAAACTGATTTTATGAATAACTTTAGTCTTTTATATAGTCCTTTTTAAATTAGCAAGTAAACTTTTTTATATTAATTTTTTATGAATGTGAATTATCTTTATATTACAGATAACTATATATTCGCACCTTTTGATATATATATATATATATATATTATATATTCTATATATAGATTATATATATAAATAGTATATTACATATATATATCTACATATATACCCTATATATATATTTGATATATATATATATAT
This sequence comes from Macrobrachium nipponense, assembly GCF_015104395.2. Taxonomy (NCBI): domain Eukaryota; kingdom Metazoa; phylum Arthropoda; class Malacostraca; order Decapoda; family Palaemonidae; genus Macrobrachium; species Macrobrachium nipponense. The sequence goes on along the minus strand of NC_087201.1, from coordinate 60,190,937 downwards.
ATATCTATATATATATATATTATATATATATTACGAATAAACCCAGGTAAAGTCAAGGACGTTAGAAAGGACAAACGGAAGAAATTATAAAAGCAAAATTGTCTTCCAAGGAAGAATTACGTTACTGCGCTAAGCTCGATCACAAAGGTGTGTATTCAGAAAGAGGAAAGGACTTGAAATT
>NC_087201.1:60170756-60178256 GCF_015104395.2 Macrobrachium nipponense | reverse complement strand
GAGAGAGAGAAAGAAAGAAGTAATCATTGGCTGACGACCACCTCGGAATCGTCGTTTGTTACGATAATTATAAGTACTATAATCATTATCATCGACGCAGTATATATTGCCTTGATTGAAAGTGAAAAACACAGTGTCCATTACGTTAATGGAGAAATATGAAGCTGATTATATTTCTGACGAATGAAAGAAGCGAGCGTCGCGGAAAATTAAATCGGTCGTAAAATTGCAATTTATTGTCAGCGGCTCAAGTCAAATTTTGGCGCAGAAATTCTGGGATAATATTCAAATGCACAACAACACCAGGAAGAAATTCATACAGTCAAATATGTAAGCGACAGCCCAGAGGAGAGAGTCTCCCATCTCACTGAGTTTTGGAATCTCGTGAGAAAGACAAAATCATGTTCATTTTTGCTGTGAAAGCGAAATATCTCTTTTCCGAAATAATGAAGAGTCAGCTTGGAAGTCCCCCGTTGGAAGAGGATGTTGCGGCAAATGACTGGATTCTTTCATGACAAACACTGTGACACTCGACACGGGACCCTCCCTTGAGACAGTCCCCCGGGGGGAGTCATGGCACCTGTGGCATTTGAGCGGATGTTCCTGGGAGCCCCATACATGGGTAAGGATGTGGTGTATGGTAGCGCGGTCTACCCCCTGTTCGTCATCCCATGCCCACGCCCACATGCCATACATCAAAAATGGTATACTGCCACACGCCCGTAAGTTACAGCCCGCCCGTCACCGCGACATGCCAGCCACCGTGGGCGACCACAGGTGACTGTCACATGGGCGAGGGGCCTCACTCTCTCTCTCTTTCTCTCCCACGGGCGGGTCCCTAGGCCTGCCCCTCCCTGAACCCACTCACTGACTAGTCGAGCACTCACTTGTAGGGGGTCGGCGATGGGCGCTGCTCCTTGAGGGCGAGAGAGGCTGGAAGGAAGACGCTCACTTTGGAGGACTGCAAGATTTGGGGCGTAATGCAGGCGTTGCAGTGTGGGGGATGCACTAAGCGAGGCGGCTATGCTGACCCGTGGTAGCGGGGAATTCACAGTATAATGTATGTACAAGGGACAACGGAGACAACTGCGTCCCTCCTCTTCATGACTCCGCCCCCGGGGGGAAATCCGCGGCTGCCATTGGCCATCCGTGTGAGGTCGCTCCGCCCCGCGCAATCTGCACGCCCCTCTATTGGCTTATTTGAATGACGTCGTTGAACAGTAGCCACTATTGGTAGCAGTTTCAGCAATCATTGTCATGGTGGCGTCATGCATCCTATGATAGGTGGTTCGAGTAGGGGGACCCCCGACCCCCCGTCTGTGTCAATGAGGTCAGGATGTAGGGAGGGGCTGTGGCGGCGGCGGCGGCAGCAGCCTGGGTCACCTCCGAAGAAATCCTTTCCCTCAACCTTTCCAGGATTCCTTCCACAGGGGCTACCAGGGTGGTCTCCGACTAAGATCCAAGCGCACTCACAAACGCATATACTACATACGTACGTACATTCATGCATACGTACATATTTATGTACACGTGCTTCACGGTCGCAAATGTCTTCCCATTTCTGATTAAAAAAACTCTCTCTCTCTCTCTCTCTCTCTCTCTCTCTCTCTCTCTCTCTCTCTCGTTTCAAGTCTAAAGTCTTTAGAGTCAAAGATACATAACATAAAAATACAATTCAAATTATGTTCTACCTTCGAGAAAGTAAGGACCTACAGCAATTCATACAGTGCAAAAAATAGGAATTGCTGAACTTGAGAAATAAACAAAGACCGCAATAGGACATTCCGAATCCATTCTCCAGTACAAAGGATCAGCCGAAAATATCTCGAACATGCACATAAACAAACCCATGCGCGCTCGCAATGCTGTAGGTTGCTAACTTCACTGAATGCAGAAACTACGGTTAACAAAGCAATGATAATTCTCTCTCTCTCTCTCTAAAGAGCGTGGCATAGTGTTGATCTTTAGTCAAAGTTGTGCCCTTTATAGGGTAAGGGCAGAAAATGATAGAATTTTAGTTGTCATTATTATTATAATTATAATAATTATTATTATTAGTTAAAAAAAATATGCCTTTCTGTACAGAATTATCTTTAAATGTGGACACATACACATAACTGTGGATTTGTTTTTTTATTATTATTATAATAAACCTCCACTCTAGTAGAGTAATCCAAAAAGACTCCAAAACTTCCATAAAATTGAAAGGCAAAGAAGAGAGAATTGAGAATAAGACTAGATATAAATAAAAAGAATCTATGAGACATGAAAGGGGAGTCAGAAATGAAGTCAAATTGTAACCACCCCCCCCCCCCCCCCACCCTCAAGCGAAGCAACCCAGTCCCAGCAATACTAAGGTCTGCGGTACAGAGGTCATGTCATAGCCGACGATTTGAGCTAAACAAATACCAAAAAAAGAATCATTGACAGGTATCTGATTGTGGGACATGAAATGAAATAGCTCTACGGATACTACGATCGATGACGTTTAAGCTGGTAAAAAACAATGGTATGTTGAGCGTTCCTAAATGATCAGTAACAACTAAACTTCCTTCTGGAAGATGATAAACAGCAGCCACATGACGTTAAGGCAGGTTGACGCATGCGTCAGAACAAATCCATTCTCCGGAAATGCCCAAATGAAGAAACGGGTACGGACAACTACATAGACCAGACAATGCTCATTTCTATGGTGCATCACAATGCCGTGACCGGAGATGATGAGTTAAAAGCCACAATTATGTACATGATATATATACTGTATTTTTCCAAAATACAAAAGGTTAAAAACCGGGAGCTTTCGACCATTTGCACAACGGCCCTCTTCAGCCAACTGATGAGGACCGTTCTTCCAAACGGTCGAAAGCCTGCTTTTTAACTCATAATGTTCATTTCAAAAAGTCGTTAATCACGAGGAGAAAATAGAGGTACTGAGCCGCAGATAACCTCCTGTCCAAAAGGACGAAAATAATAATAATAATAATAATAATAATAATAATAATAATAATAATAATAATAATAATAAACGATGGCATTTTTTCATTTCAGTATTCGACAGGGAGAGATGAAGAAGGGGAGGAACTTAGACTAGCGTTCAGTACCCCCACGAGCGAGCTTCATCAAATAGGTACCGTACAAGGATTGTATGGTGGTGACACTTCTCGCCGACATTCTCGGGAGGTGACCCCACCTTGGAGGCCGCATGCGAGGTTGTGTACCTGGTGTTTATGTTCATGCTGGGTTCGAGTTCTACCCGACTCTGCATGATGCCTCCTTAGCTCGTGGGAAGAGGGCATTTTCTTCCCAGCTTTCTGCTTTGCTTAGTTGTGGTTCCTGCATCTTTTGGAGTCTCAAAACTCCTTTCATATGTAAAGGAAAAACACACAAGCACAAACAGGTAAACAAACAAACGAGTATAGCCTTCGAAAACTTGACGTCATCAAGAACGCAACAACAGCGCACTTGATCTCGAAGGCTCATTGCAAGGATTTCGGAGAAAGGCGTCTTCTTCCGTAACATGGCCGACGGCGGTGGGAGCGTGGGAAAACGGTCCTGGCGGAAGACTCGTATTTCCCCCAAGGCAGAACTCACCTGTAATAACAGGCTGCCTTTACCTGTGTATGACAGGTGAGTTAAAGACACTCAGGTAAACGTCGTCTCCAAATTAATTATGTTTTTTTTTAATGGGTTGTTCTCTTTTTTGTTTGTTTGTCATCAGTGTGGCAAGCTGACAGTTGTATGCTGTATTTAATTTATGCTTATCGAAGGGACTCCTGTATGCCTTACTGGATTTGAGGTAATATTATACGCTCAGTATAATATTACTGGATTTGAGGTAATATTATACGCTCAGTATATACTTAGATCTACTAGGCCTCGTGGCTGGGAGCTACTTTGGCAGTTGAGTTACAGTGTCTGTGGTGGTAATACTGGCTTTTTGTTATTGTCCCCCACTGCTGTCTGACATTTCAAGAGCTTCTGAAGTCTCTCTTCGTGCTCTTATTCATCTGCCTACAATTACTTAAGATATACACTTGCCTCATTCACGTCATCCATGCTTTTTTCATATCAAGACTCAAGGGCCTCTTGATTTTTCTTCTTGCCTCACACTTTTATTGAATATGCTCTAAATATTGGATATATGTGGTATGAATGTTTCAGAAGTAAGAGTAACCAAATTATTAAAGAAAAAATAAAAGATTAATTTGCGAAGAAAAATATAAAGAAAGAGAGGATCCTGTTTCTTTGCGACTCAATGAAGAAATTACTCATATTATTATTATCATTATTATTGTTATTATTGAAAAAGAAACCCATAAAGTTACTGTGTATAACGTGTTATGCGTGTTGAGTAAAATAAAATGTAAATACTTATAAGTAAACGCGTTATACATAGTTATTTTGTGTTTCGTTTTCAATCTTCAGAAGAAAACCGAAAAAAGTTTTTGTTTGGTTCATTATTATTATTATTGAAAGGAAGTGGACCCCTTTCAAGCATGTTTTGTTGAAAAGGACGGCTGTGTCGTGAGAACTGATTTTATATTGAGTATTTCAATTTGTCTTATAGTTCTCTTTTCCTGCATGTCAATATTGGTCGGTAATCGGAAAACGTCCATATTCTCTTCCTTCATCTTACTTCCCACCCTCTCCTAACAATTGATTCATAGTGCAACTGCGAGCTTTTCCTTCTGTTACACCTTTCAAACCTTTTACCGTCAATTTCCGTTTCAGCACTGAATGACTTCATGGGTCCCAGTGCTTGGTCTTTTGTCTAAATTCTATAATAAATTCAACTCTATTATATATATATATATATATATATATATATATATATATATATATATATATATATATATATATATATATATATATAAAAGTCACCCATTACAAAGTCCATGGTGCTTGCTTTACGGTGAGGGGATTTTAATACAAAGTACACAAAACTGCCTGTATAGTTGCGCAATGCCATTCTCTCTCTCTCTCTCTCTCTCTCTCTCTCTCTCTCTCTCTCTCTCTCTCTCTCTCCACTGCTGGGTCTGGCTAGTTGGGTGGCTGCAAAGAAAGCCAGAGGCTGTAGTGTGCATGTAAGCCCTTAGATATCTATGGGGTAGGGTGAGGGTTAGCAGCCTCACCCCAATGGTGGAAAACGGCGCGTGTCTAATGGAGAGAGAGAGAGAGAGAGAGAGACGAGGAGAGAGATGGCGAGAGAGAGAGAGAGAGAGAGAGAGAGAAAAATTATCTTTTAACCTTAAACTTTCTCTGCAGAGTCGAACATCTTTACATAATTTCAGTCCCTTCTTGACAGGAACTTGATTTTGTTCCCTCCTTTTCTTTCGTCTCCTCTTCTCGCTTATCTGATTCCCGTCCTTCCTCCCTCCCTCCCTCCCTCCCTCCCTCCCCCCTCCCGTCCCGTCTTCCTTTGAGTGACCGCTCCCATCGCGTCCTAGAGGCATCCTGCACGTCTGGGACGGACGGACCCGTGAGAAGAGAGCTTCCAGCATGACCCAGCAGCATTTTAGGCCTTCGACGGTTACGAGGGGTCAGAGCTGTTATCGGCCTCTCCATCTTGACTTCTCTGCAATATTAATGAGCTCTTCTAAACCCTCTATCTAATCGCTTATCTCTCGGGGCGCGTTGGAGGACATCACGAGAGCGTCTTGCGAGCGCCAGAGTAGTTAGAGAAACGTCCGATTGGCTGGGAGGAGCGCCATCTATCTCTTCCTTGGAGGATGAGTTTTCGCGGCTTAGGACTTCTTCGAGTCAGGGTCTGATGCAACGGAGTCTCTTCAAGAAGCTTCAACACATCTTCGGTTTGTGTTGTCCTCTAATGATGATAGTCTTACTCCCAGTATTTTTTTTTTTTGCGGCGTCTCTAATTGTTTTCATGTAATCAGAAATCATTGTATAACAAGATATTTAGATGGATAGATCAATCCTGAGAGAAGAGCTGGATAATTATCATATATCAAGCCTATAATTATAATTATTCTCTGAATAGGGATAATACCATATTTAGAGTAATTATAATTAGTCTCTGAATAGGGGTAATATATACCCTATTCAGACTAATTATAATTAGTCTCAAAGAAGCACATTGAGGTATTGCTGGCATGTCAGTTAATGGTGTGATTGTGAGTAAAAAGGAGAAACATTGAACTTTATATGAATAATATTGAGACATACTGGGAAAATCTATAAACAACTTGAAAAGAACGACGTTTATATTGTATCTGTCAGAGAGAGAGAGAGAGAGAGAGAGAGAGAGAGAGAGAGAGAGAGTATTACCTCGTCGAGGACATCATGTCTTTTAATCACATAATGACATCCATTTTGACGTCTAATTTTTTTTCTATATCTTACTCAAATAGATTATGACCCACGGATGTCGACTGACAACTAGATACATAATTCACTGATTAGGTCACGAGAGATGTTATATTTTTACAAAGGCGCTCATACCTGTCCATTTATTTAACCACTCAGGGATTTAACTGGGAACTGTCTCCGAACGTGTTATACACGCTCATGACAATGACAATGACATTGAGAGAGAGAGAGGAGTTACAAGGATTAGGATGTCTCAGAGACTTATTACTCCATCCGAGGATACATCGAGTGCTTACTTATCTCTAGAAGCAGGTTTTACTGTTCATTCACAGTGTTCTAATGATTTTGTCTAGCTTCCTTTTAAACTCTTCCACTCTGTTGCTGTTTACAACTTCTGGAGAGAGAGAGAGAGAGAGAGAGAGAGAGAGAGGAGAGAGAGAGAGAGAAATGACCTGTTCCTTTCTATTCCGTCTTCCCCGACCGTCACAGGTATCCCTGATAAGGATTTGTGCCTACATATTGATCTTACGAGGAAGAAAAAGAGCATCGTCCATCCTATCCATCAGGAGGAAAGCTTACCCACCTGTGGTACTCCCGCTCCTCTCCTCTCCTCTGCTATGCCTCTACCCCTAGCCCCCCCCCCCCCCCCCCCCCCCCCCCATCCCTCAACCCTCCTCTGACACCCTTCCAGCCGAAGTATCTCGGTGTCTCATCAAGTGCAATCTAAATGAGTATCAGCTAACCTGTCTTTGATCCTCGGGCAGGGCTAATCCGGCGGTGCCTTAGAACCAGGTCAAAGGGAAAGTGGCCTCCTGCCCATCCCTCCGGAGGAGGGATCGAAGGTCTCACTTAAAGGGAGTGACTACTATGGCCCGGCTCAAGGACCTTCCTCCCGAAAGTCCTTCGGGGATTATTTTTATACTCTGGTTTTAAGAGCTCGGGGAAAATCATCACGCTTGGCTACTCGTTTGGAGATTCGGGCGCTCAGTCTTTCTCGGAGCTTGACAGAGAGAGAGAGAGAGAGAGAGAGAGAGAGAGAGAGAGAGAGAGAGAGAGAGAGAGTGAGAGTAGCTTAGATGCTGGCTGTTTTGACTACATTTTTTTAATATATATATATATATATATATATATATTTATATATATATATATATATATAATATATATATATATATA
>NC_087201.1:60158256-60165756 GCF_015104395.2 Macrobrachium nipponense | reverse complement strand
TGCTGCTGCCGATGAAGTTTGAATGGACCCAAAGTCAATTCACTGCCGCAGACGGTGAGTCACTCCAGAAGCGCAGCGACGAAGGAAGAAGGTCTTGGGTTCTTCGGGAGACGACGGAAGACGCCGAGGTGCCTCTTATCACTTGGGTTGCTTGCGTCCCTTCCTGAAGGAGGCAACGAATGGAAAGCCACGTCTGATTTTCTCCCTCTGGAAAGATCTCACCACCCTCAGGTGTAGGCGTTTGTGCGTGTGGTGCTTCTGCCTGGCCACCTGCTGTCTGTCGTGTGCCCGCCTCCTCCCGCAACCTCTAAGCTGTGTGCAGTGCTGAAGCGGATGTGGCGTCGAGCTGACTTCATATGGGAACAATTTACGGGATTTACTGCGTGCCTGGGGCCTGACTTTCCTTGTTTCGTGATAAAGCCAACAGCCCGGGCGATAGTGGATAACGGGGCGTTGGAAGCTCAATGCCAAAGCTGGATGCTGGAGTCTCTCCTCCGTCTCTCTCCCTCCGTCTCTCTCTCTCTCTCTCTCTCTCTCTCTCTCTCTCTCTCTCTCTAGTCCTTTCAGTTTCCCCCGTCCCTCTTGTCCCCTGTGAGTATCTCTTCGTTGCTATCTTTCTCCCTCTCCTTCTCCTCCTACATTGCCCCATCATCCTCTTCCCCAGGGGTCTAGCTAAGCAGCAAGTCAGTATGACCACCCATTTGGTTTGTCCCCAAGAGATGCTTCTTGGCCTTCCTAAAGCCGAGCTGTGCCCCCTCCCCCTCCCCCTCCCCCTCCCCCTTCCCCCTCCCCCATCCTCCAAGGTATCCCTGGTGCGCTGACACCCTTACCGTCATTCTACCCGAGGAGTCCCTCCCGCCCCGCACCCCTTTTGCAGGCTGGCTGGTCGGGCTGGGTGCTGATGCCTTGACTGAGCAATCCCTTACCCCCTTCCTTCCTTCACCCCCCACAAAGTAAAAAGCTTTTCTTGCATCACAATTGAAGACTTGTTGTTGCCAAACTTTTGGTCATTGGAGACTTGCTCAACCACTTCTGGAACAGGTGTCTCTCTCTCTCTCTCTCTCACTCTCTCTCTCTCTGTCTGGCTCTGTCTCTCTCAATACCTTCAGTCTACGTAATCATCATCTTGACTTCCCAATACTTCTCGCATCCTTTAATGAAACGTCTGCCTGTACTTAGAATCATTCCTGCTGCTTCTGATGTTTTGGCACAATGCCTTTCTTCACTCATATCTTCCGCCTGTTCAATCTCCCTATTATCCCAAACGAACCTATCAGGAAATCTATCATTTGAACAACTACTCAGTACCCCCATAACTACCAGTATCACCTTCACCAGCGTCTCTTAACCACCAACACCACCACCACCACCAACTTGAACTCCGGAGGACCCAACCAACACAAACCACTCCCTCGAACGAAGGTCCGGGGGAAGAGCGTCCATGACTTGCCGAAAAAGAAACGACTTATTACGATGTAGAAGAGACCGTGTTCCATCACGGAGATGGTCTCTCAAGCATCATGGGGGAAAAAGACAGAGGGAAAAGATACACACAAACAACACCAACTATTTTTCTTATGCAAGAGAAGAAAAGGGTTGAAGAGAGGGAGGTTTTGAGGCGCGCACGAGCAATATGAACACATGATTGAAGATCCACATAATGAACGTCTGATTTTTTAACATGTAATAAGATTGGAGAGGAGGAAAATCCCAAAAATGAGAAAAAATGAGTAGATCTTAAATATACAAACTTACAAGGAATAATCGTTTTAATGTAAATGAAACTTGTTGAAGAGAGGAGGAAGCACAAGTGAATAATTTTAATGACTTAAATAGGCAGCATTTGTCCGAAAAAAACTGTTTTCTAAGCGGCCGTTTTTTTGTGGGAATTATATAAAAAAAACGAATAAAAAAAACATTAAAATAGGTAGTATTTTTCTTAGAAATAAACAAAAAACTGCCTTCTATGTAGTGTTTTTTTTTTATTTAGAAATGAAATCCTCCATTCTTTGACAACCTTGCTATTGCTGACCCTGAAGACGTATAATGCAGGGAGATCAAAACTGATGAAGATTCGGTGTGCAATAAGAGACGAGGCGATGCCTGTGGCCCGGAAGCACTAAAAGTCACAGAGCATCGCCAAGATTCCTTTGAAGAAGCAGACGGATGTTGCACGAGCTGATGAATAAACGATGGAAATGCGAGGCTGCAACCGGCTGTCTTTCAAAACAATATATCTCGACAGATACGATAACCTGAAGGGGCTCATCGGCAACACAAAGACCAAGGCAGAGAAGTTCTTCTCTCTTTTGGTTCAAAAATATATATTGAATTGACTGAAGGCGACCGAATTTAACTTTAATTTTTACTGCTCGCGGCTTTTGCTTTCCCAGCATTTTCCTAATGTGGTCCTTTCTTTCTGATACCGTCGGAATATGACGTCATTCAGGAACCACTGCGCTTCTGCTGCTGCTGCTGCTGCAGCAGCATCTTTCCAAAAACACCTGTCGTTGGCTCGCTCGCCCTAGCCCCTAGTCCCTAGCCCTACCTCACCATCAGTCCTCCCTAATGGACTACAAGGTACACAGTTGGACCCTACATGAAATACATTGGGTGCAGAAATTCCTGCCCGTCGTCGGTAATCTGTAATGGATGCTTTTATGAGTATTTCAGAGACTTGCAGTAAGGGTTAGAAGAAGAAGAGGAAGAAGAAGAAGAAGAATTAGAAGGCGAGGAGGCGACAGACGCATCCGGGGAGCGGCGACGCTGTTAGCAATATGAGCCGAGATAAGCCAATGTGACAATCATGCACAAAACAAATATTTTTTTGCTCCTCTTCTCCTCCTCCTTCCCCCCTCCCTAACGTCTTCCCCTTTTCTCTATATTATTGCAGCGACATACAAGATAATCCGGACTTTATAGCGACTTTTGTCCCAAGTCCAAATAGCGCGTCGTCCCTCTGGGTGATAAGGGCTCTCTCTCTCTCTCTCTCTCTCGTCTTTGCTTTAACCTTCCGACGGCTTGTGTTTAATAAACGCTGTTATCGCGGTACATAAAGGCATCCTACATTTATGGATACATTCACGCATACAAAAACAAATACACGCGGTCATGCCTCTAAATATATATATTATATATATATATATATAATATATATATATATATATATATATACTATATATATATATGTTATGTATATATACGTATATATGATGTATGTATGTATATCATATATATATATATATATATATTATATATATATATATATATATATGTATGTATGTATGTACGTATGTGTGTGTATATATTATATATAAATTATATATATATATATATATATATATATATATATATAGAATATGTATATATATATATATATATATATATATATATATGTATATAAATATATATATATTATATATATATAGATATATATGTATATATACTATATATACATATATATATATATATATATAATATATATATATATATATATATATATATTATATATATATATATATATATATATATATATATATATATATATAATATATATATATATATATATATATATATATATATATATATATATATATATGTGTGTGTGTGTGTGTGTGTGTGTTGAGACTCATTAATTCCAATAAAAAAAAATTTCTCGAAAATGCATTTTTTTATGGTTTCTAAGTATTTCAGGGAGATGTTCTTATCATTACGAGCGTCCATCATGCAATTCCTCCGGTTCATGTATCCGTTAAATGGAAATGGAAATAAAAACTAACGCACAGGAATAATTTTTGAATTTTCTCTGGAAACTGAAGCTTGAAGCAATTTAAGGTAAAATATTGAATCGCCCAATCATCATTTATTAAAAAATGCATTACTTACATGACGCCAAAATATTTTTAAAAAATAATCTCGCTGTTTTTTTCATAAACCTCAGCATCTTTGGTATTTTACGTATTAAATTCAAGATTTTAATCTTATCTACTCATGTGATGGAGAGAGCACTTTTATCCATAAAGACTACATCTTGATGTAAAAAAATAATATATAAGATATATATACAGTGGTACCTCGACAAACGAAAGGCTCACCTTATGAAAAACTCGAGATACGAAAACAAATACAAAGATTTTTTTGGCTCTACATACGAAAATAGTTCAAGTTACAAAAGGTTGTTGCTGTAAAGTCCCGAGAGTCGCCCGGACCACTGAGAACAATTTTAAAACTCGCGCGCCACTAACTGAGTAAACTCGCCACCATCCTTCCGCTCTCCAATTGGTTCCTGATGCTAGTCAACCCATAAGATCCTGCTCTCCTATTGGTCAGCATCTACCCCTTGTGCTCTATGTATTCTATTGGTAAAAGGATGCTGTAAATTGAAAAACTTATTCATGCAATACATTTAATAAAAAAAACATTAGGTAAAGATAGAATAAAGAATAGAAATGAACGGTTATTATACTGTTTGGTAGTTTCAGTAGTTGAAGAGAGATAATGAAAATTTGATTACAGTACGTACTGTGTGCTAGGTGAAAGTGGTTGCTTGGCGATCGTTCGGTACTCGTAAGTGCTGAATGTAAACAGAAGTTTGGAAGCTTTTTTTTTTTGTTTGATTGTTTATTATAGTTAATGGTTACTATATAATTATTTGAAATAATTATTAAGTAATTATTTCAATAATTTAATAAAAAAAAATTGTGAATTAGATATCATAAAATATAAAATAAATCAGACTGCTATCATCGAAGCCAACAAATAAGTATTTTCTAGAATTCTTCTTCTGTTTTAATATTACGTATATGTTTCATTATAGCTGTCAGCAACTCGGTATTTCCATTAGGTAAAGATAGAATAAAGAATAGAAATGAATGGTTATTATACTGTTTGGTAGTTTCGTTAGTTGACGAGAGATAATGAAAATTTATGGCTTACTGTGATTGCTCGGCGATCGTTCGGTACTCGTAAGTGCTGAATGTAGACAAACAGTTGGAAGGTTTTTTTTGTGTTTGTTTGTGTATTATAGTTAATGATTAATTAATATTTATTTGAAATGAGTACATACTGATTATTTATACATTTTATTGGCATATTCTAAGCTTTTAGCTTCTTAGGTTTAGATGTCAGAATCATAGACTAGGCTACAGTAGCAACTCCTAACATAGGCTAGGCTTATTGCTAAGGGACATATGCTAAAGTCCTAATATATGCAGTAAAAATGGGGTTGAACATTACATGCAGTTGAATACTACTCAAGTATGTACAGTATTTTGCCTTTTTGGAGTCATATTTCTTCTGTCGGATCGGCATCGTAATCCTAGAACATGTGTTGTAAGCCTGGAAATATAATTTACTGTTTTTTTTTTGCATGGCTTGGAACAGATTAGGCATTTTACATGTAAAATGCGGTTCAAGATTCGAAAAGCTCATGATACAAAGGCCGCCTCGGAACGGATTAATTTTGCACGTTGAGGTACCACTGTATATATATATATATATATATATATATATATATATATATATATATATATATAATATATATATATGATTATGTATGTATAATATGTTATGTATATATATATGTATGTATATATATGTATATATATATATATATATAAAATCTCCAGGGGATGTCCATGATACAACGATTAAAACATCAATTTATTCTAAAAAACGTTTCGCACATGAAATTCTCTGTGCATCATCAGTCTGTGAAAGATAAAGACACATTTATAAATAACAAACAATAAAAGTGTAAACAGGAATTCACATATATTAAAAATAGTCTTCAAAGTTAACATAAAAGAACAAAGTAAAAATGAAAAAACAGTTAAAAAAAGAGAGCTGCTTAAACACCAACCGTTTTTTTAACCTGTTTTTTCATTTTTACTTTGTTCTTTTATGTAATTTGAAGACTATTTTTAATATATATGTGAATTCCTGTTACACTTTTATTGTTTGTTATTTATAAATGTGTCTTTATCTTTCACAGACTGATGATGCACAGAGAATTTCATGTGCGAAACGTTTCTTAGAATAAATTGATGTTTTAATCGTTGTATCATGGACATCCCCTGGAGATTTTATATGTGTATTCACTGACCTGCTATATATATATATATATATATATATATATATATATATATATATATATATATATATATATATATATATGTATATATATATATATATATATATATTTGTGAATTTTTTTCATTCACAAATTTGACATAAGTTTTCTCGTATTAGGCTTGACTGAGTACGATTCCTTTTAAGACATTATTATCAGAACGATTTTATGTGAATAGATGTCGTAAACTATATCTATGATAAAAACAAAAGTTAAGAAAGGAATAAATAAAGAATTGATAAATGGAGAGATCAGAAGCAGTCTCTTCTGTCCCGTCTCTCCAAATCGGGTTTGATCACGACATAATCTGAAAAACTGGCCGTACGTGGATATTTTGTCTAGAATACTAGAAGCACTTCAAGAACGTCTTGAGGGTCTTCTAAAAACATACATAACCCATCTGGTTTTTGTCATTCTAGATCTGGAAGCGCCACTCACTGAGCCTTGAATGCCATGGCTTTGTTTTCAAGACACAAATATCAAAGACGCAAACTGAGACCTTTGAGAATGGCTGTTACAAATAAGTACGCATCCATTTAACTGTGTTGGCAAAATTATGTCTGTATTGTACGTGATAAAATAACACTTCCGTTCCGAAAATATTTACCTTAAACATTCTAAAAAAAAAAAAAATTGACAGTTTCCAACTCATTTCAAGTATTATGATTTTGATGAGAAGATGAAGTACCTTTTGATGGTTTCTCAAATATTTTCTAATAAATTTACTATCACAACGCTGTCTTAGAACGAGCTTCTTTATGGCTCCTGTAGATATGAAATCATTTTTTTTAACATACCAAGTTTTCCCTGACAGGGTGTGGTTCTGCAGGAAAGGAAGCCCATTGATTACTGCCACATTCCCACTTAAATTGCCGATTCGTGGATGAACTTCCGAGATTATATATTTTATACGTATATATATATATATATATATATATATATATATATATACATATATATATATATATACTATATATCATGAAACAATACTCAAAGTGCTCCACATATTATAAGAACTAGGTTATTTGAGCGAATAATTACTGAACCCTTGTTCTTTGAGCTGCAAAGTGAACTGAATAGAAATCAGCCATGAGGAGAAATGCCATAACATGTTGTTATATTGATAAACATTGAAAGAATTAACAAACAAATTCCATTCGAAGGCTGATAGTCAACGAAGTCACACGCAGAGGAGAGAGAGAGAGAGAGAGAGAGAGAGAGAGAGAGAGAGAGAAGAGAGAGAGAGGAGAGGATGAATGAAGACGAGAGAAGAGAGAGAGAGAGAGAGAGAGAGAGAGAGAAGTGGGGGGTAAGGGATTGCAACATGGAAATGTTTTACGAGTACAGTCACCCTGAAAAAGAGCTAAAGA
>NC_087201.1:60085756-60155756 GCF_015104395.2 Macrobrachium nipponense | reverse complement strand
GAGAAATCAGGAAAAGAGAATCCAGATGTCGATGTAAAGTTGGGGAATAAGAAAATGGATCTTCAGCGGATTGTGAAATCGGTTTTGCTGATGAGAGTAAAATACCAACTGGCCTGGCAATTGTGAAGAGAAATAGCAGAAACTTTTGAAAGAGTTAAAAGAAGAGAAAGTTGAAAGTAATTATAAGCAACAGTAAGGATTTGATGGTGAATGGAAGTCAGGAAAACGGTACATAATATCAATGTTGATGGTGCAAGAATGGAAGATGTGGGTTCGCATTGTTATTTTGTAGTAAATAAAAAGGATAACGGTAAGACGAAACATGTGAATCACTTATCATTTTAAGTGAAGCGAGAAGAAGGTAGTGTCGGGAAGACCCGTGAACTGATTATGAAGCCAACGGTAGACATTATTATGAAGGGAACGCTACATCAAGTGTTGTTTGTGAAAATGAAGTCTGGATGTCAATGCAATCGAAGGAAGAAAGGTTGAAGCTGTTGGGATGAACCGTGTATAGTATGGAAAATGTAAGACTATTTGAGAGTAAGGCATATATGAAGATATGGAGATGAAGGGATAAATGGTCTGCGTAGGTGAATGGAAGGATCGTAGAGTTTTTTTTAGATGGTTTGGTTATGTGGAAAGGAAGGTGGACGATAGGTTTGTGAAAAAGCGTATGTAATTAGGGAGAGAGAAAGACTTGGAAAATGCTAGACAGATGATGTAGCAGTCACTGAGAAAGAAGGGTTTTGATATCCAGGATACACCTGAGTTCGGGAAGAGAGAGAGAGAGAGAGAGAGAGAGAGAGAGAGAGAGAGAGAGAGAGAGAGAGAGAGAGAGAGTTTTGTTCATATGTACGGAGGGAATATTGCCCGAAGTTTTATGTACTGGTGTTCATTTGCTATTCATCAGTTTGATTATAAACGTGGCCGGCAGCAGTTACTTTATTGTTTTTTCTGATATGTTTCTTTTCTTTTATTGGAAGATTGTAAATGTTATATATATATATATATATATATATATATATTATATATATATATATATATATAATATATATATATATATATATAGTTTCTTTATTTAGGCACCTAAATGATTCTGTCTCCAAAACGTATCCTATAACTTTCTTTTTTGAGTAACGCGAAACTGGTTGATATGCATCATCATCAAATGAAATAAAATCTGATTCTTATCAAAATACCAGCATTAGATGGCTTGACTTTGGCTGTTTAGATTAATATTTTTTTATTATAAATTCTCCATGAATGGTAAGAATCAAAAGTAAATTTACTTGTTCAAAACGTATGCCCCTATATAACCGAAGGTGATCTTTTTCAAAATTACATATTATTATTCAGGTTTTTTAAAAATAAAATGTAGACGGGGATTAAATCTATATGCGTTACTTCATTACGGTCTAGGTAAAAAAAAATAAAAAGAAAGATAAAGACAAAGAAATACTCGTTGCTGAATCAGCGCATGCGCCGATTCTCGTGATGACCTGTCACCACCATTTCTGAAGGTCAGGAGAGGTACGACTGCTTTTTGCTGTGGGTCATTACGTCATTCGCAGCCTTTTACATATAAGGGGATGCCATCAATGAAATTCCTGGACTGACGGACAACACGGAAGCCATACAATAGCTTATGTATTCTCATGTATTTTTGTTCTCTCTCTCTCTCTCTCTCTCTCTCTCCTCTCTCTCTCTTATCTGTCTATATATATATATACACACACATATATATATATATATATATATATATATATATATATATATATATATATATATATATATATATATATGTGTGTGTGTGTGTGTGTATGTGTGTGTATCATATATGTATACATACGTACACACACACACACACACATATAAATATATATATATATATATATATATATATATATATATATATATATATATATATAACGTTTTGCTGGATAACCTTCATATTCTGGTATGGTGTTTAAACATAAAAATAGTTATACACAAGGTAGCCGTGACTGATCAAAGCTTTAGCACATACGTAGGCAAAAAATTAGCTTGTCAATCCCGAATAGCCCGTGCGAAAAAAAACGATATAGTTCGTATATCAGATATCTAAAAGGGAAATATGTCACTGATATTTCTGAGTAACACTGCCGGGGGTTGAAATATTGGTAGAGTCATTTTATCTGCATACGTTTTGTGATCGACTGAAAATGTAAAATTCATGAAATGGGTTTTTCTATATATTGGAAAGTAAAAAAAAAAAAATGCTAATCCGTTCTGTCCTGGTAGTGGAAACGTTTAACTACCTACCTACAAAGCGGAGTAAGCTAAATTGAAAATTATTTATTATGATGTATAGAAATTATTTCCCCCTTGCAGTTAATTGTAAATAAAGGTTTTTAAGGTGTTATTTTCGGAGGCCATCATATCACCCTCCATTGGTCTATCAGAACGCCTCAGTTTATTCGATTAAAGTTTAAAGTCTCCGTCAGTCATTTTTTTCTCTTAATGCATGAACTGTATTCGAATAGCTACGTCTTTAATTTCTCCAGTCTTACGAATTTACGTCTTATGTCACGTCGCGCGTCTTCTTTCTTCTTTCATGCTTTGTTGACTCATCTTTAACCTTCGGGTTCTTTTTCTTTGTACATGGATACCCGACTAGTACTTGGACCTCCTGTTCAGTGATTTAGAATGTTTTCGTCTTTCGAGCTTTATTCTTTTCGCAGTTAAATGCATATCTTTCTGTTTACGTTGATCGCTGCGAAAGCTTCCATGAACAGCACCGAATGTGATTGCACCCGAAAGCTATACCGCCGGGTGAGGGAAAAAATCTTAGGCTACCTCAAATCTCACCTGAATTTATATCCTCTGGTCTTGCTCATGAGAGCGACAGGTGAATACGAACTTCATAACCGACATTGCGGCAATGAGCGGTCATGCAAGGTCAGTCGGGTGACCCCGTTGGCTCATGAAATGAGCGGCGCATTCCCATTGGTTGCTCGAGCGCGATCGGAGATTGCACGCTGCGGAGCTATTGGTTAAAGGGAACTCAAAGAGTTACCGGACAGTTCTGCGAGATGCTTTGTTGAGACAATACTGTTCTTGCATTTCCTCTTCTGATGGTTAGGAAACCAAGGAGCAGGTTTAACTTGTTTGCCGTATCACATAATTCTAAGTCAAGATGAGAACGTGTTAGGAATTGGCATATCAATCGAGTTGCTGCCGGTCCTTCCAAAGATTTTATTCATCGGATTATACAATGGGTTCCACGAAGACATATCAGTGATGAGTAAATTGGATAAAAAGCAAGAGAAAGGTTAAGTACTTAACTGATATAGTAAGCTCATTGTTACAATTGTCATCCATGATCGAATTGTAACACATCTATAATACATAGATGAATGCCCCTTCACTCTCATTACTTCATATACAGTGCTGGAATCATGAAAGTGTGCCTGTGAGCACAGAATAAACAACATTCATCGTTACATAGCATACGTCCTCCATGGCCTTCTTGTATGTAGCTATAGTAGATTCACATCACCGGTGAATCTGATGTTTAGGCTTGTCCCTTATGACGCTCCTGATTGGCTGTTGATAAGCCAATTACGAGGCTGGAAACTGTCAATCTCTCTTGAGAGTTCACATAGACAGGATGTATGTTTCACCTCTCCTGAGGGATACGGCTTTATAAAGTATCCCTCAGGAGAGGTGGAACACACACCCTGCCTATATGAACTCTCGAGAGAGACTGAGAGTTTCTAGCCCTGTCATTGGCCTATCAACAGCCAATCAGGAGCGTAGTAAGTAACTGGCTTAGACATCACATGCACGGCTGATGCGAATCTGCTATAGTACTGAAGAGTACAAACATCTGTCTTTGTAAGCGTGGTTTGCTCGTCAGCTTCGTGGCATGCCACTCAGATGTCGGAGGGTTCGCGCCTTCCCCGGGGCGATGAAATATCACGGGCTCTGTATCATGATCAGTTTCTACTGCAGTGTGAGGTCTGTGGTGGGAGGCTGAAGCCACCATTCTTTGTGAGCTAGAATTTCAAGTCAGTGGCCCCGTGAGCTTGTTCCTTGTGAATAGGTTTCACTTAATGAAATAATAATAACAATATAATAATAATAATGAATTTGATGAGTGAACAGAAACTTGACATATGTATCAGTTAGGCGGCCTGCTTGAGATGTAGAACTTTCAGGAAGAATCGGTCGTGAGTTAATAACAAATCATCAACGTTGATCAGATTTCTCCCAAACATGAATCATCTCGACGAGAAGGGCACCTATTTAATATATTAGTTAAGTTTCATTAACTTCTTCCCGCCAAGTCTTACAATCACTGCACTGTCATTCATTTTTCATTCCTTATTCATTCACTTGCCTTACCTCCTATTATCGCATGAGAACCTTCTTTTATTTTTTTTTCAGAATTGAATTAGGTAAACAACACTGCTAGGCCTAAAGCTACCCAGTCCACCTTCAACGGAATGAGAAACTACAACTATACTCTGTTTTTTTCATCTGTCCATCCGCCTGTGGTGTTATTGTATGGTAACACTGCGTCCCGGGCTTTAGATAGTTACGCTATTTGTAAGTTTTAGGTAAATAAAAGGATATCTAGGTGTACATTTGCAACTGAAAAGTGTTTTAATAATTACACCGTTAATATTCGAAATAGGATATTATTATAATCGTTGAATGTAAGCTGAATGTAACTACTATCTAAAGCCCGGGACGCAGTGTTACCATACAAAAACACCACAGGCGGAAGGACAGATGAAAAAAAAAACAGAGTATAACAAGTATCAAATACCCTTTCCCAGTGAGTGAGTCCTGTCTCGCGTAAGATATTAATCCCCCGCCTTCATATCACAGCCTTAAATCTAGTCAAGGAGCCTTTTACCGTGAAAGACCTTCTGAGGCTGAGAGAGAGAAAATGTCTACAGCTTTATACTGAGGCTCCGTCTCCCATCCTCGTATACGGTCATGCTTATGGTCTTTCATTTGCATCCGGTTATCTTGTGCATCTATCTACATTACACAGAATGGCGAGGAGCCTCACACGGGGGGTGGGGGGGGGGGGGGCGGTGATACGGCCTGAGGTAAATTGGGACAGTGAGGAACAATATCCCAGATTAAACAGCTTTCTAAACTGATGAATCATTCGCGGACTCTAAGCATTTTGATGGATTGGAATAATGAATAATTAGGAAATAGGAAATAAAAAATAAGGAATTCTGTGAGTCACGCACGTAGAAAAGGGTATATGATAGGAAAGTTCTAAATTTCACAAACGTAATTACTAAAGTTCTAGTGAAAGTCTTTAATTGGGATAAGGGAGATGGTATTACATTATGAATACACAGCCTAAAACCTCGTGATTTGCTGTTGATGTAAACCAGTCACTGGATGTAAAGCATACCTTATATACTAAACTAAACATGCAAATCTATCTCGAAGCATTAACAAGTACATATAAATATTTACATCATAGGTATATATACATATATGAATAACTTGATCACGAAATATATAAAACGTAATGCTATGTATAAATACAGGTAATTCCACGGAGGAAAATAAAAAAACGAGAACTGCCGAGATCTTCGGTCTTAACAACCCTTTACTATAGGCATTACCTTTCATATATATATATATATATATATATATATATATATATATATATATACATATATATATATATATATATATATATATATATGTATATATGTATATATATATGTGTGTGTGTGTGTGTGTGTTTGTGTATGTACATGTGCGAACTGGTAGAGTGATAGTGAGAGGGAAAAAGGGAGGGTAGCAAACATTAAAAAAAAAAATTAGAACCCATAAGTTTAAACAAAAAGAAAGAGAGAGGGTAGAAAGAAACATAAAAAAAAAAAAAAAACTAGAACCCATCAAGGTTAAACAAAATGAAGAGAGAGATAAAGGGGAGGAGGGGGTAGGGGTAGGGGTGGGGGTGGGGGTGGAGATCACGAAGTATCAGCGAAACAGGAAAGTCTTAAATAGACGGCTTCTGACCATCACCACCTCCGGAGGCTTCCATACAAGGAAGGAAATCTCCCGAATTATCTCCCGTGTAAAAGTACAGGGACGGAACCTGACGTAACTGCCGAGGGAGATTAAGGAAAGGCATAAAAAGGCCTCTTTGCCGCCGTTGTAGCTCCTGCTGGTGTTGGCGGCCCCTCGCTCCAAAGGACGTGCGTGTAGTACTACGCCGGCCGCGTCACAACAGCGACCCCGGCGAAGTTTATATCGACTCGAGGGCGAAGAACTTCAAAAAGAGGAGAAAAAGCTGCCGTTACGGGTGTTGATGCGAGAGCTGATACGGGGATAGATGTCAGAAATCTTAATTTTCATCCATGTCATCACAGGGGACTTTACGCCGGAGACCCGAGATAACTCGACCTTTTAGAGCCTCGGCAGAACCTCCAGCTCCGCCTTCATCCGTCCAGGCTTTTAAGTTATCTTGGGAGGGAGGGAGGAGGAGGAGGAGGAGGAGGAGCTGTAGGAGTGGTATGGGCATGTGGGAGGTGGAGGGATGAGAAGTAAGGATGAGGGTGAGAAAGAAATGGCTTCATCGTCACCGAATAAATCTCGATTCTTCTCCCCTAACATCTGGTGGAGACTCCTACGAAAAGACTACAAAGAATACAGTCAGTACCTCTCCCTTACTGTCAAATGGCATTGAAAAGAAAACGGAGGAATCAGATTTGGCGCGATATATTGTAAGAATATACTGTAAGAATCGTTGAGCCAGAAAACTGGGCTACGTACGCTTGTAAAACAAAATAAATAATGTTTATGAAGTATTGCAAACCGTCGAACTAAATTCATGTCAGTTAATTTAATGACGTAAGATGAATAAAAAGTTTTAATATGCAAAATATTTCAGATTAAATATAAATACTTGTATAATATTTTCCAGGAAATGTTGTTTATAAATCCAAACAATCCAAGATTTCAAAGGAAATTGTGAGCATCTAAGGAGTGACCAAATTCGTGGGGAAACTCAAGTATTCTACTGTATTTGCTCATTTGTGAAAATATTTTCCTGACGTGTTCTGTAATACAGTGCTTTATTTGAGAAACATAGCAGACATAATCGAGTAACATTATATAACAAATGTGTCTCAACGTGAATGCATGGCTGTATGTTGAATTTCTCTGTATGCGCTCGTTATTTATGAACTCATGAATGGATGAGCAAGCGTATGAATATAATGAACAATCATACACACACACACACATATAATATCTATATTATTATATATATATAATATATTATATATATATATATATATATATAAATATATATTATATATATATATATATATATATATATATTTTATTTTTAACATACATACTAGCAGACCAACCCAGTATTGTCCCGGAAAACTCTGAAGAACTATCCTTTTTATCTAGATATTACTGTTCTAACTGTCCTGTTTATCCAGGTATTACTGTTCTGACTTTCCCTTTTAACCAGGTATTACTGTGGTGACCCATTAATCGAGTTATTTCTATGGTGACTGTCCCTTTTATCCAGGAATTACTCTGCAGACTTTCCCATTTATCCAGGTATCACTGTACTGACTGTCCATTTTGCCCATGTACTACTGTGCTGACTGTCCCTTTTATACAGTTTTACTCTGGTGACCATCCCATTTATCTAGGTATACTATACTGCCTGTCCCTTTTATCCAATTATTACTGTGCTTCACTGTCCCTTTTATCCAATTATTACTGTGCTTCACTGTCCCTTTTATCCAGCGTATTACTATGGTGACTCCATTTTAACCAGACTTTACTGTGGTGACCATCCCATTTATCCAGGCATTGCTGTTCTGTATGTCTCTTTTATCCAGGTATTACTGTGCTGACTCCCTTTTATCCAGGTATTGCTATGGTGACTGTGTATCTTATCCAGACATTACTGTGGTGATTGTCCTTTTTCCCCCGACTAAATCTGATCCCCCTCCCCTCCCCTACAATAAATCTAAATATACAAACCTTGATACAGGATTATTAATCACAGGAAAGAAAAGCATTTCAATAACATATTTCCATAGTATCGAATACATGGAATGATGTATGATAAATTATTTACCACTTCGTTATCATTAATTTACCTTAGAAATGTGTGCTAACGGGACATTTCACGTAGCGACACGGGCTGAGCCCAGAAAATTATCTACCTGAAACCTCACCTGTTATCTGAGTTGGGTCAAGAGATGGCCACTTGCCAAATTTTATCTAGATCGGTCTAGTGGTTACCACACAAGTTACAAAGGGAAAGGAATGGGGGAAGGGAGGAGGGAGGGGCTACAGGTTTGAAACCTATCCTATAATCTATGTTTGTAAAATGATGGCCACGTGCCAAATTTTGTCTAGATCGGTCAAGCGGTTCGGATTCCCTTAGCACACCAACATACAAGTAAAACACAAATATGTGCAAACATGCAAACAAGCAAACACTCACTTTAATATATATATATATATATATATATATATATATATATATATATATGTGTGTGTGTGTGTGTGTGTATGTATATATACATACATACATACACACACACACACACATATATATATATATATATATATATATAGAAAGCTTGTGGGTGCATTCACAACATGAGTGATGCTTCCAGGAGGTCACGGAGTTCATACGCCGCATAACTAGCGAAGAACAAACTAGACACAAAAAAACAAACAAACACCTCACATCAACCACTAATCATAAAAACCAAAATACCACAATACAACGACTTAGCTACAGAATCCCGTACTTACGCAGCCTCTCTCTCTCTCTCTCTCTCTCTCTCTCTCTCCTCTTAGAGCAAGCGAAGATTGATGCGCCAAGTCATAGATTTGCTATCTGGGGTCTTCTAATGTTATGGGCCACTGACATGCTGAGGAACAGTCGGAGCCGGGTACGAGGTCAGAGGGTCATGTCACCGGGATGTTTCATTACTGGCAGAAGGTCACTCGGGGCTCTCTCTCTCTCTCTCTCTTCTTTCTCTATCGTGGATGCAGCTGCCAATGTTCTCTCTCTCTCTCTTTGTTCTTATCCCCGCTGCTAGATGCGTGTGTGTGTGTGTGCTCTAAATGTATAATTAGTACAGATAAGGCTGTATTTTTCATGGCAAACACACATAAACAAGTGTCCCACTATATGTATGTGTGTGTTTGTTTTCTGATGTTATACACTGGGATCGCATTTACGAGGTCCTTGGTTTGATCCCACCCAACCTTCCACCAGTCGACCCTGTTATGGAAAGCAACCAGAGTGAGCTAAGACTGCCACTGAGCTCTACGACAGGGATGAGTCATACTCTCTATATTCACGTCCGAGCGAACAGACGAAGCAGCCGTCTTGGCTACGGCGGCCATCTTACCCCTCCTAAAGTCTCACTTTGCAGGCTTTGGAGAAAAATTTCACGTTAGGCCTTTCTATTACCGTAATATTTACATTTTAACTCACCAATTGCATTTACTTTCAGGTACCGCTTTCGAAATCCTAATAACAGTATACAAATATCAGCTATAGTAGTAGATTCACATTAACCGTGCATTTGATGTCTAGGCCTGTCCCTTACGACGCTCCTGATTGGCTGTTGATAAGCCAATGACAGGGCTAGAAATTCTCAGTCTCTCGAGAAAGTTCAGCTAGGCAGGATGTATGTTCCACCTTTCCTGAGGGATACATTTTAAAGACGTATCCCTCAGGAGAGGTGGAGCATAGATCCTATCCACGTGAACTCTCAAGAGAGACTGAGAGTTTCCAGCCCTGTCATTGGCTTATCAACAGCCAATCAGCAGCGTCGTAAGGGACTGGCCTAGACATCAAATGCACGGTTGATGTGAATCTACTATAGTTATTCTTGAATGGTATTTTTCTCTTCTTTTCTTTACCCTAATTATAGTTTCGTCTGGCTGCTTCCTCATTTTGAGTTGCATTTTGCAAATTCATATGTGTCTTATGTTCCTTCACCATAAACAACGATGCAAGAAGAATTTGTGTTGGTTTATAATGGAACTGACTTGATTTAATATCTTCTTTGTTGTCAAAATTCTGCAAGGAGGTAACATATTAATGCATTTTATACTGGGTAAGAACATATATTCGTATTCCTAATTTCTATTGCTTAAAATGTTACACAATATTTGATTTAATTCTTCAGAAATATTGAAATGCTAGTTTTTCTCAACTGGTTTTCTCGAACACAATAATCATTCCTCCTTTTTAGTACTCTTGTTTGTGACGATGGTAATGACTGAACATCATAGGGAAAAAATGGATCCGTCATAGATAGTGACCTCCAAGGGTTTAAACCGGGTATGTATCCACTGTTGTGTCGTGTTTAGTACCAGCCCGTTGGGGATGACCTTAAAAACATAAACAAAAGACTGTAAATATCATAAAGAGAAATGACCCACAAGAAATATTAGTCCTAGATAACGACCCTTGAAAGCCCCTGGGGTCACTATCTGGGGAGGATCCGAAAAAATGACTAATGCTGGAGAAAGTCGACAGAGAATGCTCGTCTTTTGTGTTAACTGTTGCTCAATGCCCTACACACACACACATACACACACACAGCATACTTTCCTGGATAACTTTATTTAACTTCACAAGAAATCTTTTTCTAGATTCTCCAGACCTCCCGTAACCGCTGACACGTTCCTTGTTTTAATGCGACAGACTAAAATTTCCGCAATTTTCACAAATGACACCACCCACCCTTCCATCTCTCTTTCTCTTTCTCTCTCTCATCATCTCACTGTTTTATCACACACTTATTTCACCGTATTTCAGTAGTTACGGCAAGAAGAGCTGTGTCAAGTAAGCGTCATTCAAGAAGTATCTCTCAAAAGTAATTCATATTCTATAATTGAACTTATTATCCTCCAAACCTATATAGCGTTAGACGTCCAAGTCAAAACAAACTTGTTACCAACATATATTCAGTCCAAAATGAACTCCATTAGTTTTATTCAGCTACTAACTTCATTGGTGTTATTGAGGACATCCAACAAGCTCTCGTATGGAAAGCATAAACGTGGCACTTTCTGACAAACGTTGTCCAGTTTACTTGAATTTCATTTTGTGATGACAGAACTTTGTCTCTTTATCATTTTAAAATGTCTAATTTAAAAAATGCGTTGTCACTAAATATTCTAACTACATAATCCTATTCGTGAAACATCAATTGATAAATCTGCTGCCGTATCATTACAAGACCAATTGGTAAATAGAAACATTCTTTACTTCGCGGTAATGACTACATATTGAAGCCTCTTGCATGTCTCCCCCCAACCTCCACCCGCCCTCCCCACCCGAGAGGACCTCCTACCCGGGATGCTAATAAAACAAAATGTTTTGATAACAGATTCATCATATATCACAAAACAAAAACAAAAATGCACATAAAGTTCACTATTGATCATTTGACTGATTTGTATATGAGAGAAGAAAACTACGTAGCACAATCCAAGGTCAATTTTCGCTATGTATTTTTTATAATAATATTCTTTAAAAAAAGTACGCAGATTGGAATTCCATAGGTGCATACAAGAGAAACATCCATTAGAAGAGTTTTTAAACATTAACCAGAAAAATATTCGAGCAAGATGAAAACTCCTACTGTCTTATATACCATCCATTCACTCTTCCTTAACAAAGGAATTCGTTTGTGCGTAATAATGATTGAAATACTATAGGCTACTTGAAAGAAAAAGGTAAAAACTATTTATGAAATAAAAATTGTATTTTCCACCTACTACTGAGCTAGTGAAACGCCCACCTTATTGCTATAGTAGATTCACATCAACCGTGCATTTGACGTCTAGGCCTGTCCTTTACGACGCTCCTGATTGGCCGTTGATAAGCCAATTACGGGGCTGGAAACTCTCAGTCTCTCTCGAGAGTTCACATGGGTAGGATCTATGCTCCAACTCTTCTGAGGGATACTTTAGACAGACGTAATCCTCAGGAAAGGTGGAACATATATCCTGCCTATGTGAACTCTCGAGAGAGACTGAGAGTTTCCAGCCATGTGATTGGCTTATCAACAGCCAATCAGGAGCGTCGTAAGGGTTTGGCCTAGGCATCAAATGGATGGTTGATGTGAATCTACTATAGTCCGTGCTCGGGAATAGCAACCTGGTCCCTTGCATGAGACTTGCTAAGGTTTTTAGTAGGCTGACGTTCCCAAGGAAAAGTGGGAAAGAAGCAAAGAAAAAATATATATAGAAATACGCACACAAATATATGAATTTTTATCACATCACAGTGATTCATATACATAAATAAAGCCGTCACTGAAGTCCTGATTTCTCCTCTGTGCGCTGGTTCGAATCCACGAGAGGACGAAATTATCATCAACTAAAAAAATATATAAATTCTAAGGTGGAGCGAATTGGATGTTCAAGGACACTAGTAGTTTAATGCACACACATACATACACACAAATATATATATATATATATATATATATATATATATATATATATACATATATATATATATGTATATATATAATATATATATATATATATATAGTATATATATATATATATTGTTGAAATACGGTTTCCAGTTTAAGACTTAAAACTTAAGTTTCTTTCTCGTACTTACGTACATTGAAGTATTTCTTCCTCGAAGACATCACCATTATCATTCCTCGAATTGTCATTTTCTTATCGGTATCAGGGAATCTTTAGGTAAAAATCGCCAGTATTACAGCTCACATTCTTTCTTACATAACATTTTAACTTGAAACCACAACATTTTTTGTCTTTTCAAGAATCTCTCTCTCTCTCTCTCTTATGCACATAATTTCTATACTTTCATTTGGAACCTACAACAATGAATTTAAGCATTATGTTTACGAATTTCATTAAGCAGTTATTGTAAGATTCTGGCGGCTTATTTGACCAGGCAAGAAGACGACAAACAAAGAGATGTTATCAGCAGCCTGCGTTTTGCATTCAAGCGCCAACGTAAACGCAAGGAAATTCTCTCTCTCTCTCTCTCTCTCTCTCTCTCTCTCTCTCTCTCTCTCTTTCTCTCTCTCTCTCTCTCTCTCTCTCTCTCTCTTTCAGCAGAGGTATTTTTTCACCTAATTTTCCCAATTGTTCATACATATAGTATATATATATATATATATATATATATATCTATATATATTATATATATACTACATATACATAACATGCATACATACGTACACACACACACACACACACACACACATATATATAATATATATATATATATATTATATAATATATATTATATATATATATATATATGTGTGTGTGTGTGTGTGTGTGCGTGTGTGTGTGTGTATATATATATATGTATCCATTTTATGTCCACACTCTTA
Organism: Macrobrachium nipponense; assembly: GCF_015104395.2. Taxonomy (NCBI): domain Eukaryota; kingdom Metazoa; phylum Arthropoda; class Malacostraca; order Decapoda; family Palaemonidae; genus Macrobrachium; species Macrobrachium nipponense. The sequence goes on along the minus strand of NC_087201.1, from coordinate 60,142,335 downwards.
CAAAACTTATTATTTATTTTTTTTTTAACGGAATTCATCAAATAACTCATATTTTTCAAATTATTTCCATACTGAAGCAGAAGTGACATTTGAAATCTCATGAAAGTCAAAATCCATATGGTTACCTTTTAATTTCAATTCATCAGATGAGGAATATTGACTATAGTAGATTCACATCAACCGTGCATTTGATGTCTAGGCTGTCCTTTACGACGCTCCTGATTGGGTCTTGATAAACCAATAACAGGGCTGGAATATCTCAGTCTCTCTCGAGAGTTCATATGGGTAGGTCCTGTGTTCCACCTCTCCTGAGGGATACATCTTTCAAAAGTATCCCTCAGGAGAGGTGGAACATGCATCCTGCCTATGTGAACTCTCTCGAGAGACTGAGAGTTTCCAGCCCCGTGATTGGCATATCAACGGCCGATCAGGAGCGTCGTGAGGGACTGGCCTAGACATCAAATGCACGGTTGATGTGAATCTACCATAGTATCATAATGAGCGTTTTAAATATTGTGTAGTATCTTAACTGCTTTATTTCCCGTTCGTTTTATGAGTTCAATTATAATCTATAATAATAAAATCCGAGTAGATTTGATCTTGTTTGCCCTTCTCTCGGTGACAGTATGGGAAACATGAAACAGCCCCCCCCCCCCCCCCCACCACATACTGCAAACCTGTTTATCCGCCTGGGTGGGGGTGGGTTAGGTAGGTGGGGGATCAGGTGGGTAGATGAGAGAGCAGCTCTGGGTTCCAGCGTATGTAGCGTGCACCAACAAGTTAGCGTTAATACTTAACAGTGTATACATTTTAATACTGGAATTTATAATCATCATGAATTTATTTACAGATTAGATATTATGGCCTCCGCTGCCAGCTTACCATGAGAGACGCAGAATGTAATCTGATGAATTTTTGTTTGCTTTTAAATGCATAGTTTTCTCACGGAATTCTGGTCCATTTCATTTAATTCATTTTGATTATTATTATTATTTCATTATCGGTCCATAGATATGCGGTGATAACCCTACAAACATGCAGAGTAGATACAGAACATAGTACTACAATGGAAGGATTGAACGTATTATCATTGTTATTATTATTTAGTTAGATGAAACCTATTCACATGGAACAAGCACTCAGGGACCACTGACTTCAAATTCAAGCCTACAAAGAATGTTGGTTTCAACCTCTAACTGGAGACCCCATACTGCAGCAGTAACTGATCATGATACAGAGCCAGTGATTTTTTCATCACCCTAGGGGAGTTACGAAGCCGCAATAGCTGAGTGGCACGCCACGACACTAACCACTATACGAGCGGACCAGCCAAAACAAAGAAGAAATCTTTAAAAGTAGAAAATAGGAAAATTAGTAAAAATCTTGATAACTACAGCATGGTTTGATCTCTGATCAAAAGAATACAGAGGAAAATTGAATAGTAAGTGTATATATATATATATATATATATATATATATATATATATATATATATATATATATATATATATATATATATATATATATATATATATATATATATATATATATATATATATATGAGTAATAAACACATTACCGTGATTCATATACATACATCGAGCTACAAATGTCCTTTAATACTAATTCGCTCTACCTCGGAATTAATATATTTTCATATATGTTAACCGAAGGGGAATTTTTTAGTCGATAAGAAATTCCCCTTCGTTAACATATATAAAATATAATTAATCCGAGGTAAAGCGAATTAGTATTAAAGGGCATTTGTAGCTCGATGTATGTATATATATATATATATATATATATATATATATATATATATATATATATATGTATATATATATATATATATATATATATATTTCATAAAAAAAGGGAATTCTTCCCCATTCTTCGGGTTAGTTAGAGTTTAATGTTTTCTGAGGTCTCATGCTTTTCAAAAGTAAAAAAAAAAAAAAAAAAAAAAATTAGTCTCAATGTCCATACGCAAGGACGCATGTAAGACTCCAAACTTCAAACAACTTTAAGGCAATAAATGCAGTATAAACTCGCGAGATTCCTACGAATTTCTGCAGAGACACACCCATCAGCAGAAACGATTCCCCACGAATCTCACCCTAACGGAAACCTCCCTTGATTTGGCATGACGACGTCTACCGCCACAAGGACACTTCCGGACGTCATCCATTTTCAGAGGCTCCGTGTTCAAGCCGCGCCCCGCAAGGCGGCTCTTGTAATCCTCATCTACAGAAACTCAATGCGAAGGATGAGCGGAGAGAGAGAGAGAGAGAGAGAGAGAGAGAGAGAGAGAAGAAACAGCACGGCATGCATCCCATTCAAAGAGCTGAAAATAGATTCGGCATGTTGGCCCCTAAACCCCATCCGAAGAGACGCGATGGAAATGGACAATCCTGCGCGTCCTCCGGCCAGAGGCGTTCGTCTTTAAACCTTATCTAGAGAGACATTTTCACTTAAACTTCCCCTTCCACAGAGACACATCCTCTTGAGTCTCATTTGCCCAGACATGCAGCTTTCCACATTATGCAAAGGAACTTCTCAACAGCAACTTCCTATGCCTCACCCAAAACTTTCACCTTAACCTTTATATAGGAAGAGTATCCTGTTAAGATTTCCAGAAAAGGCTAACGCTTTCAAATTCACTCGAAACCCGTACAAAGCCTCAATTAATAGGACTTTCACCTGGAACCTCGTCCAGTTTGACTTTTCCAGTGAATCTTCTTCAGAGGCAGACCTCTGGATGCCTACCTCTCCCGAACCTCTTCCAGAGATACATTCGCAGCCAAATGGATCCACGGAAAACCCCCTCAGACCCCGTTTTCGAAAGAAGCCCCTCATCGGCCCCCACCTCGAAGGACACCCTCGCCATCACAGTGCCTCACCTCCACACCCGAAATGACCCCCATCCAATACATTTTTGTCTTCCATGTCCCAGCTGCATTCCAGCCATGCAGTCATTCTGCAATCATGGACGCTAACATGGGCGTGTGAGCTGGCAATCCATATCAATTTGTGGGCGTAGCGCCTCGCCTCCTCCACTCCGTCGCCTATTCTCCGACTCCATCCCCATCGTGTGCATACTCCCATAATGACCCTTTCCCTTACCTACCCACCTACCCATGGGGCATGGGGTGGGCGACTCAGGTTTACCCACTCACTCCCATCCTCGCCTCTCCCTCCGTGGGTCAAGACTGTCTTGCCTTTCATTCCTTACAAGTGAACAGAGGTTAAGAGGTAAAATCTCAATCTTTTTTCTTTATTATCTCTCTCTCTCTCTCTCTCTCTCTCTGCATGTGTGTTTGTGCTTTGCATTCCCTTTTTCTTTAGAGGGTAATTTGTCATCCACTTTTGGTGCTTAGAAGTCCTCTTAAACGGACAGCGTCGATGGGTAAGGAAACTAGTGACGATGGTTTAAATCGCCCGAATTATGGGTTACCTGTCAGGGTCCCTGTCAGTTTTTGTGGCAGACGACGGCGTCCTTATGGCTCTCTGTGTGCATATTGGCTGATGTGGCTGTCTGATGACGTATGGAAATTAAATATGGATGTGTTAGTTCAGGGATTCCGAAAGGGGCTCTCGGGAGACAGTATCGAAGATTTGGGAGGCGAAAAGATCAGGATCATGAAAATACGAGGACGTGTATATATATATATATATATATATATCTATATATATATATATATATATATATATAATATATATATATATATATATATTATATATATATATATATATATATATTATATATATATATTACGAAGAGCTATTCATTCATGGTCATTACGTTCATCACGGTTTTTAACATAAACGTTTCTTTGATTTAAGTTTCACTGATATTGTCTCTTTGATTGTTACGTTAGCGGTTGCTTCTTTCTTGATTTTTATGTCATAATTATTATCATATCATTATTATTGGAGAAACACGTCAATGATTATGTATTTGTACATATACTTGAAGACAAATTTGTACAGAAAGCTTTCAGGAAACAGTGTTCCATAAGCTTTCGGTACAAATTTATCTTTGATAAATATATGTACATACTCGTATACATAACTGTGGATTTGTTTCTCCGTTTCAAGGCTCATACTTCTGTGTGTTTTTTAATAATAATAATAATAATAATAATAATAATAATAATAATAATAATAATAAAATAACAACAACAACAACAACAACAACAACAACAACAATAATAATAATAATAATATTATTATTATTATTATTATTATTATTATTATTATAGAAACGTTTACCAGAAGATATTATTTTGGATTGTCTTAGGTCATAACTCTTTTACGGTAGATATATTTTCCTTAAAGACTTTTTGTTTATGTTCTACCTTTACTATAGGAATCCTCATTTCTATTTTTACGCGGTCCAACTTTTCATAACAACATGTTAGGTGGTTTTCCTGCCGTTTAGTTGCCGCCACCAATAATCGCCCATGAGACCTACAGGAATTGTCGGAGATTGACGCTCGATACAAATAGCAGTGGTTTCCAGTTTGGGATGAATACTATATCCAGGTTCCACGTTAATCAGGAGGATTCACTCCGAAATAAAAATGTATTGATGCCAATTGCTCTTGCGAATGTAACAAATAACACGTAAAATTTTTCAAGTGATAATAGTCGATGTATGTGAAAATATAATACTGTGCAAATGCATACATTTATGACCGGCACGACCGAGCTCAACATTTTTTTTTATTAAATTAAAACCGATTGCTTTTTATGTTTTTTGACGCTGCATCTTAACAGTTTGCTATCAAAATTGCCATTCCTACCCATGCTTAGCAATGCAACGTCTGCTTTGTTCTTTGATTTACTGAATACTTTCAGATGAGCTTAAGCTATTTTCATTTCCAGGATAGCCGCCAAAATTTAATAACGATGATGCAAAGTGGTTATCCCAGATGTTTTTTAGGGTCTTTTGTAAGTGAACACTGAGGCTAAGTCGTAGAATGTACGACGAAGTCTTGAAGAAGAGAGGGAATTATCATTTGTTATAAGAACACATAATATGGGACATAGAAAATATCAACAGGAAATAGAAACAGTTTAAATACAAATCAATATATGAACTATCTAAAATAGCAGTTTATATTTTTTCTTCAGTTTCTTCCTCAAAAGAAACCTCACCGTTGAAACAGTCAACCACTGATGACGAGCGTCACCAAATCACAAGTTCACAACTGAATGAGCGTCAAGAAATCCCAGCGTGCTGTAAATGTTACTCCGAATTTAACTGCAAACGGAATTCGCTTTTATTAGTCGTTATTATCAATAAAGTCACATCATCCGAGATTCCGTCCTCGTTTCACTTATCTCCGTCAGTTCCGCAGGTACATATTTTCACCCATTTCTGTGTTATAAACAGCTAGCCTTAAGAAAGGGTAATCAGATTTTGATGTATGTGGGTGAAAATATTATATGGATGAACCCTTTCGATGGTTAATGACTGGCGGACAATTATAGAGAATAACTCGCTTACCCTTCATTCAACTGACTCTTGCGCTGCGAAATTCAGCAGAAGTGTTCTCAACTGACTGTAGAGATAAATGAGACTCATGAATTTGAACCTTTCGTATCTTCTTCTTCTTCCCAGCTTTATCCCTATTCGGGGTCGCCATTTTTAATGAGTCTCTTCCATCTACTTCTGTCCTGTGTCATTTCCTCCCGTACTCCCTTCTCCCTCATATCATCTCTAATGCAATCTCTCCACCTGGTCTTAGGTCTTCCTCTCCTTCGTGTTCCATCCACCTCCACGCCCATCACTTCTCTTGCCATGTGTTGCTCTTCTCTTCTCATCAGGTGGCCATACCATCTAAACTTTGCCTCTTGCACTTTCTTTGATGCTTCAGTGACCTTTACTGTACCCCTAATATGTTCATTTCTAACCCTGTCCTTTTTGGTTACTCCACTCATCCATCAAAGCATCCTCATCTCCGTTACGTCCAACTTTCTGCTCTCTCTTTTCTTTAGTGGTGCTGCTTCCAATCCATATGTCCTTACTGGTCTGACCACTCCCTTGTGCACTCTGCCCTTTAATCTTATAGGGACTTTCCTATCACATATATATGACACCAGAAGACACCTTCCTCCAGTTGTTCCAACCACACTGAATCCGGTTGTTAATTTCCTCTTCCATGTTCCCCTCACTGTCAATTATGGGCCAAGGTACTTGAATTTATAGACCCATTACACGAAAGGCTGAATTTGAGCCTTTCGTAAAATGGAGACATCTTAGAAATGCTTTCTGGATGAAGAACATAGGAAGCAAAAGTTATGTCATCTAGTCTTTGGAATATTTAATTCTCTTAAATTTTTCAGAGCATTTAAGCCCCTTCAGGAGATATCCTAACGATTTGCATTCTTCTGTTGTTTTACAGATAAATGAATTACCGATAGTCAGAGGATAAGATGTGGCTTCTTCTGTGGATGTAATTATATGGCGTCATTTCTTAGAAAATTAATTATTTTTTAATTCAAGGCGCAATTCCATTCATGATTAGAAATTTCTGAAAGTTTATCTTCGTTATCATGACCTTCGTCTGTCATTTTACTCACGAGTTCAAACGCATTTTTCTGGAAAATTATCCTTTATTCGGTTATTATATTTTAGTATTGAAAAATCATATAAATGTCACAAAATTCCGTTGATGATAGCAGCCTTGGTTTTCGTCATTAATTACACGTACATATTAAAACCAGCATACATACATACATACATACATACATGCATTGTAATGACCTTTCTAAGCATTCAAGCAAGTAGTCATATGTTTTCCTGACAGTGGAATAAATTTTCTAGTGTGTAAATGTTATGCATGAAAAATGATCATAAAAAGTAGACCCACACGATGCTTATGAAGCTCTTATCGTAGAGCGATGCCATGAAATAGCTATTTCTTGTGTAAGAGAAATTATTTCATGGACAGCCAAGCAGTATTATTTTATATTTCGGGATTAATGTTCGTTGTAATACAATTAAGTACTGTTTTAACATACAGGATACAATAACACAATATCGTTATCAAGGAAATTCTGTTTTGTTGTATTTTAAATCCACGCGTTCCCAGTAATGTTTTGATATAGACAAGGCGTGATCCGACATCCAGTTCACTCGAGGCGTGTGCTAAAATCTACGGTCAAATAGAGCGTTGTTTCACCACTGGAAATTGAAATAAATACGCTGTTCTTTATTAGAAGTCATTTTTTTGTACTGTTTAGCATGCACATCATTGATTTTTTACATTTTCATTCTAATAAGTCATAAATTTCCTATCCTAAAATTCGTGCATCGTTAACTGAATGCGAAACACCTTTTTCAGACCTTTCTAAGGTTTCCTGCCCCCCCCCCCCCCACCCCCCCCCACCCCCCATTCCCCCACACCAACAACAACAACTAAGTAGTTTGTAGGCTTACTCCCTGAGTAAGCGAGAACTTAAAGAGTTTCAGTTTTCAATGTGCATCTCCTTCATGAAAAAGAAATTCCTTGCCCGTAGATTTAATTGAAATGTACATAATCAAGGCACACTACTGGGAATTCTATATTCATAGAACGTGTGAATAATAACAAAAATAGGTCTAAACAGTGAAACATTTTTCCTTTTCTTTCATCTTTTGCATTTCCATCTCTCTCTCTCTCTCTCTCTCTCTCTCTCTCTGTGTCCGACCAAACTTTCCGAAAAGGCAATTTGCCAAAATAACAAAGTATAAACAGACAGATTTTATCGTTGTTAAAGAAAGGTTAAGAGTCGATGGGCGTCAACCGTCGAGAGCTATGGTCCAACTGACTGACAAAAATTTTAAGCAATAGAATCACTCAAGCGTAGGCGCCCCAGTGTGGGTGTGGGGTCAGGGCACAAGGCACCCATGCCCAATCTACCCTCGTCCTTCTCTCCTACACCCCCACTTTGAGAAAGACACCCCCTGTCTCCACCCTAACCCCATCCCCCCAAAACCCCATGTCCTCCACAGGCCGTGTCGTTTGCAAGTCCAGGAACAGAAAAGATGGTAAAGTGTGCATTGAACGATTGAACGATGGCGGGTAAAAACTAACTTTTTTTAATTTATTTTCTGGAATATTGTTTCTTCTTATTGATTTTGTCATTGCGTGCTTTTCCTGTGTTCCAATAGCTAAGAACTGCTCTCCCCTTCTAGTATAAAGATCAGTGATTGATCGTTTCAATCCTAATTGACCTCTGGGTCCACCTGCACTACGTCTGAGAAGGGTAACTTTCACTAAGAAACTTGGCAGATAGTAACATTCAACATGTAATTAGCGACAGACCTTTCTAATATTGTACATCAAGTTGCGTATCATTTACTGTTCCTAAACTTGAATCTTTTACACCATATACATATATACAGTATATATATATATATATATATATATATATATATATATATATAGATATATAGATATATATATATATGTATATATATATATATATATATATATATATATATATATATATACATACATACATATATCTATATATCTATCTATATATATATATATATATATATATATATATATATATATATATGTGTGTGTGTGTGTGTGTGTGTGTGTGAAAGAGAGAGAGAGAGAGAGAGAGAGACTTGGTATTTAAGAGATATATCATTAACTGCAATTTAAAGTTTTATTTTCTTGCTGCTTGTTAACTATGTTCAGTAAAACCGAGTGTGTTTGTATGTTGACTATATGAACGTCAGCCGCTGGCAAAGTCAAGATAATTTTGGGTTTCATTCTCTTGGGCAAAGCATCCACCTAGTGCTGGGGGTTAAGAAAAAAAAAAAAAACACGAATGAATGGTATTGTATCACAGTGTCTTTGAATCTAGTTTTGACGGGTCGTGTCGTGTGTTTGTGTGTATGTATGTATATGTGCGTTTATAGTATTTAGTATCTACCTCTTTGCCGAGCACGAATATCGAATAAAATCATCAGTTGCCATCTTCCCGATTTTCCGTACATTCATTTAAAATATCAATATAAAGAACATAGGAGAGTTTCCCTTCAAGAGATCTATATACAACTTTCGTAGAGACACGTATTGCCTGCTTTCCTCACATTGCTAACTTCGGTAATAATAATAATAATAATAATAATAATAATAATAATATAATAATAATAATAATAATAATAATAATGAGAGGTATATAGTAAATTTGGCGCGTACACGTTAAAAGAGAAATTCTCTATTCGTTTCACATGACGTACTCATTGACTGCCACGTCGAACTCCCGATAGGAATTAATCACTGATAAGATCTCATTTACTGGTGAATTATTGGCTTTTCATAGCTATTACGCCTACGTATTGATGAATGGCTTTAGTTATAAAGCAACAAGATGAATCGCATAGCGGGCATAAAAAAATAATAATTCATCGAGCTACACCCAGAGTGTGCCATTAAGTATTTACCACTGTGATAAATGGCAACGGAAAAAGCTTTTCCAACCGACTTTTATGATAAAAAAAAAAACGATACTTAGCATTGGAACGTATATATGTTTGTTTGTTTGTTTGTATGTTGTTTTAACGTTGCATGGAACCAGTGGTTATTCAGCAATGGGACCAACGGCCTAACGTGACTTCCGAACCACGTCCAAAGTGAACTTCCATTACCAGAAATACACATCTCTCACCTCAATGGAATGCCCGAGAGTAGAACTCGCGGCCAACGAAGTGGGACGCCAACACCATAGCGACCACGTTACTGAGGCGCTGGAACGTTTACATCGAAAGTCGTTGTTCATACCCCATTCACTAATAAATAAACGAGATCTCATCATTTATTAATTCATAAACAGAGTTCGACATGGCAGTCAATGAGATGAATATGGAATTGCTTTCCTTAAAAATATTGGTTCCCATATATTATCATCATATTAATATTACCGAAGCTCAATATCTTAAACACTATTAGGTCTCGGTAAACAGGAAATAAATAAACAATAAATAAAAAAATCAGTGATAAGTGTAAATGAAAGCAGCGCAGAATAAGTTGGACCTCTGCTGCCCGAACAGGCTTCTCTCTTTCGTGATTTTAACGCTCAACTGAACAGGGTTTTGCGTCGGTACATTTTTAGAACGGAACCGTCCGCATATGTCCCCCCGCCTCCCCCTCCGATGCCCGACCCTCGTTGGGTGCAATACCCAATCTTCCTTTCCCTCCCATCCACCCACGACTATTCCCCAATACAGCACCGACCCATAAGATAGTTTTGTTAATAGCAGACCTAATCGCAAAACACAGTCGGGGCTGTACTTAGGCCATTCGGTAATGCCCCGGGCACCCCAACCCCACTGGAACAAGAGCCCCGGGGGGTGGGGGAGAGGGGCATGGGAGGGAAAGTTGGGGCTAGTCTTGACTCACATGCCACTGAGCACAATACGTTTATTACCCTGAAGTATTTCTGGAGGGTGTAATGAGAGGTAAAAGCTTTATGATTGATTTTCAGAGAGAGAGAGAGAGAGAGAGAGAGAGAGAGAGAGAGCAGACAAATAAATGAGAAGGGCGTTAATGAATACTATTAGGAAGCATCATTTCTTAGACAAGATGATAGAAACTAACGCAAAATCTTCATGTGATAGAAAGGCGCAAATGATAATGGCCAAAGACTATACAGACAAAAAAACACGGTACTTTTCAACTTCAAATAGGAGTCTTGGGCAGTAGGATTGTTATCGAACTTTCTTTTTTACATCTTAATGCGAAAATGAATTGCTTTCGAGCTTTTTGTTATATCTTGACGCCAAAATTAATTGATTTCCCAATTTTTTTTAATCTTGATATGAAAATTCTGTAATATTACTTTAACGATTTTGGGTGCGAGAGGAATGTGACAAATTTCTAGAAAGTCGTTCAAAGTCAATAGTTGACAGCACTCGGCCTCTCATCAACTGAAAGTAGCCAAATATTTTTCATATACCTAAAATGATGTTTCGCTTTGAGTTTAATATATTAGCACATATAAATGATATTCTGCACCGTTTTTAAACTGCGTTACCTAATGACATATGTAAGACCAAGAACATGTAACTATGATGGCGTTAATGGTGATGATACTAAATTAACTGCATCACGTCATAACAACACTATCATATGAACAAATGTTCTTAAAGCAAAAATATGCCCAAAGAAAATATTGGAGATGCACCAAATGCATCAAAGTTCTAACTGAGAGACTTCCTTTGCCTTCGAAGTATCATTGGTAATGAAATATTGGATACACGAAACCATTCAGCTCACCTCGGTGATCCATTGATCAAATACGTAAAACCTAAAGAACAGACCTCGTTCTCTTCATCTTCCCCTTTCCCCGAGTTTTCTTTCATATTATGATTCGCTCTTTCTTATGGGAGGGTCACTGCACTTCGGTGGCACTCCCAGATTTCCGTTCCCTAGAATGGTAGCCTACTGCTACGGTGCCAGTCTCAAAAATCTGCCTTCGAAATTGTCAGTTATTTGACATTCATTTCGAAAGAAGGATAAGAATGATATGAAAAGTAACGGCTAATTCTATAATGCGACACTTGGTACCCAGTTATAACTATACGCTACTGCCGTTAACATTATTATTAGTAGTAACAGCAGTGGATGTAATTTTACAACGCACTCCATCTACTATTCCTTCCGATGTATGACGAAGCTCTTCTTTCCTCTCATCCTTCCTGGTCTCTCATTCCCTTTTCGGTTCTAACTCCCTTCCTCCTCCCCCACCCCCCTCGCCCAAGGAGACCCTCAACCAGTCTCTGTAGGACCGTTTGTTTCAATATCGCGAGCAACTAGAGCGTGTGTCTGGCAATAATAAGCCTTAATAACCCCAAAATTGGCCCCATAATAATATGGGATTAATGACAATAATATCTACGATTAATGGATTAATATTGGGGATTAGCAGCGTATATCAGCGCGGGTGTCGAACGCAGTACTCACACCCAGCATTTGGCCTTGCTCAAGTGTCTGACTATGACACCTCGGGGCGGAAAAAATGGCACGTCTGTAATTTACAGTGGAAAGTCTACTCGGATCCATTTACTAATATCTGCCCTTGGCCAGTAAAAGAAGAAGAAGAAGAAGAAGAAGAAGAAAAAGAAGAAGAAAGTTGTTTATGAGTACCAAGGGTCGTTCCAGATCTTGGCACGAAATGGATCGCTTCTTCGGCTTTCCAAGAAACTTGGAGGTCAACAGTTCACAACATTCTCTACTTGGCTGTTCTCCCGTTTTCTCGATACCATTTGAATATCACAGCTTTTTAGTATTCTGTGAAAGAAGACTACTCGGATGGCTATTTGTCTGTACGTCCGCACTTTTTCTGTCCTCCCTCAGATGTTAAAAACTACTGAAACTAGAGGGTTGTAAATTGGTGTGTTGATCATTCACTCTCCAATTATCAATCATACTAAATAACAGCCCTCTAGCCACAGTAGTTTATATATTATTGAAGGATAAATTTAGCCATGTTCGTGCGTCTGGCACTGCCATAGGTGCCAATAACACAGGCCACCACTGACCGTAGCTGAAAGTTTCATGGGCCTCGGCTGAGAATTTCATACAGCATTATACGCTGTGCAGGAGACTCGATTGCTTCCAAGAAACTTAGGAGCATTTTTATTTTTATTATAATAACATCCTAAGTAAACAGAAAAGCTCCCTTTATATTCGTATTTCTAAGACTAAATCTATAGAGCACAACCTCAACCCATCTGTCAAGTCATATATTCTAGTCGACTCTGTTACTCTGAGAGATTCATTGTACATTTTCTTCATACCTTTAAGACACACGTTTTAAATAATAAAAAGAAATCTGACTTTAGTCCTGTTATCAGTTACCAGCTCGTAAATTGATTCGTATCTGCAGTGTGACAGACTGACATTTTCTCATTGATACGACCTCTGCATTCTTTTTACAATGTAAATTTGTTTACTTCAGATGACGTCTGCCAGCTTGAGCCTCGATCGCCAGCTTGATTGCCTACCTGAGGGATAGCGATTCTCCTACCAATTAAACCTCATTTGACTCTCACCTCATAATTATGTGAGTACTTATTTCTAACACTTGAAAGAAATGTCCCGGTAGCAAATTACCGAGATGTATACTAGTATTTCGCCAGCCCCGGTTTTGTTTTTCTTTTTCTTTTTCTTCTTCTTCTTTTTTTTTGCCATGCCCAAGGTCAGGTTGGTTCCAGTATAAAAATTGTCAGAATTTTGGGAGTGGGAAACATCATGAAATTTTTTTCAAGAAAATTCTATGGTTAGTTTTCAAGATATGGTGTCCCGGTTTCATCAGTGAAGTTTTCAGTACTGGGTTACAGTTCTGGAATATACGTCCCGGTAGAATTATATCATTCATTCCTCATATTTCAGAGATAAAAGTTTTTTAAAATTAAAAAGTCCTTCTTGAAACATTTCTGGCACCAGAGGGTTAAATATTTAGCATCACGCCTACGACTTTCTTTACCAAAAATAAATAAATAAATAAAAAATAATAATTATAAATAAAATAAAGAAACGGGAGAGTTACCCCTTTCACTACTTCCTCTCTCATGAATTGAAATATTGTCAGCGAACGAAATATATGTAGATGTAAATCTTCGAGAAATGGCATTTATTTTTTGTATTTGCAGCTATTTCTGAAAGTTTCTTCGAAATGTACTTCAAATTTGAAAAATTCTGACAAAAGTATGAACATTCATGAAAATAACTTTTAGGCACATTAGGTTCCCTTCAACTCCTGGAATATCAGTCAGGATGACAAGTTGCATAAAATGATTCTCTTTGGCTGATGCACTTGATGAGAAAGCGGTTTTAATATTTTGAAAAGTTTCTCTCTCTCTCTCTCTCTCTGTCTCTCTCTCGCGCGCGCGCAAGTCTGAATGTATAATTAATTTATCAAGAAATCTTCAAACATTTTCCCCCCGTCTTTTTAAATAAATGTTACATCGTGGGAGAGTTATGGCGATTTTAATTCTGTTGAACAATTTTATTCTCTATCGATCTACCTGCATATCAAGGAGGCATTTAATGCATATCAAGTACTATTTGTAAAAGCATTTTAATCTCTACTTAGATACAGACACACATATATGTATATGCACACACACATATATACATATTAATATATATATATATATATATATATATATATATATATATATATATTCATACAATTTTATATATGTATATACTGATAGTTCCATAAACCTTTATAAGGCTGGTCATAAAAGAAATAATATATCTTGATTGCACATGAAACGTGTTTGTGTAAGGAGAAAAAATGCAAAGCAAAGAAATATATAATTGAGTAAGCCATACATTTTGGTGCCGTAAATCCTTATTTTGCAACTAGTACTTAATATGCATACATATAATACCAACATAGCCAACATCCATCCCTAAGTCACGCACAATATAGTTCGTCTAATCTCTGCAAAGTAAAACCAAATCCTTATCTTCCGTCCAGAACAGGGAAAATCCGAATGAAGGCACCTCTTTCTGAGGGTTGGGACTTACCGTCTTGAGCCTCACTCGTACTAACGCTCACTTTAACAGAATACGGATGGTCATAAATACTGAGCGAAAATTGATCTAGAACGCAAACAAAGCACTGAAGCATTTTCCGCGATAGCGAACCGATCCATCTTCATTCGACAACCAAGCCGATGAAAAGCGTGTGCGCATGAGCGTATACACCCCTGTCACCAAACAGAGTTTCACATTCCACATAAAACGTCGAGTCACGGTCGCTCGTCCGCGGTCTAATTGATGATGAATAGTAAAAGGAGAGGGAGATTTCTCTTCGACGAAGTCTGATTAGATTAAAATCTTCCACATCTTGCGGCTGGTGATTTACCGGTTTGTGCGGGATGAGCAAGGGGGCCAGTCGTTTCTGTTATATTTTCACATAATTAATTTCTGCTATATTTTCACGTAATTAATTTGTTATAATTCAACGCAATTAAGTTCTATTATATTTTCATGTAATCAATTTCTGTTATATTTTCACGTAATTAATTTCTGTTATACTTTCACGTAATTAATTTCTGTTATATTTACACGTAATTAATTGGCGGAAGTGATTAGTCAGTTTGTTTAATACAGTTCACAAATTTCAGACTTTACGAGGAATGAGAAACAACGGGCTATTTTGTTAACTCGCCTGAAATGGTTTTAGTTTGGTATGAATACTGTCTAATGGGACCTATGATTTGGGAGTGGGGTCAATAGAATGTATGATTTTTGGCAACATCATGAAGTATGGAGCAATGTTTTAAATGGATTTCTTACGGAGAAAATAGCAATATTTAGAAATCGGTGAACTTAATGTAAAAAGATTACAGATATCGATTCAAGTTCGTTTGTTTTGTTTGTATGGTGTTTTTACGTTGCATGGAGCCAGTGGTTATTCAGCAACGGGACCAACAGCTTTACGTGACTCCCGGACCACATCGAGAGTGAACTTGTATCAACTTTGAATAAATGGTTTCATCAAAAATAATTTATTAATTTAATTTTCCATTTGCAAAAAAAAAAAAGTCTGTAGAGTAATTTAAGAAATTAACAATACACAAATACTCAGAGCATGATTGATCATTTAAGAAATTAAAAATATGCAAGTATATTGTTAATTTCCTAAATGATCAATCATGCTCTGAGTACTTGTATATTGTTAATTTATTAGATTACTCTCCAGACTGAAAAGTTTTTTTGTAAATGGAAAATAAAGTTAATTAATTAAATACGATGAAATAATTTTTTATAACTTTAATCAACATCTGTAATTTTTTTGTATTATATACACCGATTTCTGAATATTGCTATTTTCTCTGTAGAAATCCAATAAAAATGGCTCCATTCTTCATGATGTTGCCAATAATCATACATTCCACTGACCGCACTCCCAAATCCTATATTCAGTTTACAGTAAGTCTACGTATACACAAGAGACAAGTGTGCAAGGAAGCTTCCACATAAAGCCCCTTCGTAGACTTACGCAGGAGGATCCTTTGCTTGCCCACTGAACGTCGCCTTCGACATCACCGTTAACCCAAAACCTTTCCGTTGTCTGTGTAACCTATTGAAGGCTTCTTTCGCGCTCAAGTGATCGGTGCAGTCAACATCTTTCACCTTTTGTTGGTCACCCATCCAGCTACTGACGAAACCCAATGTTGCTCAAGTTCTTTCGTATCCCCCGACGAGGGGCACAGTACACGAGAGAGAGAGAGAGAGAGAGAGAGAGAGAGAGAGAGAGAGAGAGAGAGAATCGTAATTTAAAGGCTGAGGGACAATAGCAATAAGTAAAATCCTACTAACAGCGAAAAGATAACATAAATCAAGTCAACATGAAATTTATATATATATGTGTATATATATATATATATATATATATATATATATATATATATTTATCAATATACAATATGTATATATTATATGTATATTTTCATACATATATATAGTATTTTTATATATATGTATATTTATACATATATATCATATTATTATATTTATACATTATTATTGTATATCTTTATATGTATATATACATATCAGATACATACCATATATTATTTATATTACCAATTTATAAATTTAATATAGTATATACATATATACATATATATATTTATATATATAATATATATATATATATATATATATATAATAATATATATATATGATGACTGCAATCAAGGTAATATTCAACGCAAGCGGGTATGAAAAGAATTGAATATATGTATATACATTTCAATTATGCCCTATCTTCCTTGTATATATATATATATATATATATATATATATATATATATATATATATATATGTATATAAACACGAATGACGACCTCTGTTAATTATTCCAACGACACAGACGAGTTTGTTTTGAAGATTTACGCACAGCATTTCCAGCTCCCCCTCCCACCAACTCTCTCTCTCTCTCTTGAATATGTATCGTGCGAGAGGAGGAAGAGGAGGAGGAAGAGGAAGAGGAGGAGGAGGAGGAGGAGGAGGAGGAGGAGGAGGAGGACTGAGGGTCAGAAAAAGAACCTGGGGTAAATGCGCGTGTCTGTGGACTATGGGATGGCGTCGCCTTGTGGGCAGGTTTGTGGGTAAAGGTGGGCAGCCAGGGTGGCCTCTCCAGCCATGAATTGTTTAAAAAGCGTGTTAAAAGCGGCCATCCTGCCCGAAAGGACCGTGGGAATGGAAGAGGATTTTTGTTAACCCTAGAAAGCAAGAGAGAGAGAGAGAGAGAGAAAGAGAGAGAGAGAGAGAGAATCTTATTTATTCTAGTATTGCGATGAACCACGTGTACGTTATATTTCCTGAAATAACTGATATCTTAGAAATGGTGGCTTCTTAGTCAATCACTATTATTATTACGTGACCGGTTTTCTAACGCATAAACACACGCACACAATTCATATGTATACTAGATACACGCATACATAAACCCACGCCCCCAAACACACATACCTAAAATATATATATATATATATATATATATATATATATATATATATACATATATATATATATATATATATATATATATATATACTATATTTCATATATGTTAATCGAATGGGAATTTTATTTTTGATAATAATTTCGTCCTCTCGTAGATTCGAACCAGCGCACAGAGGAGAAATCAGGACTTCAGTGACATTACCGACTTGCTGACCGAGTCGGTCATGTCACTGAAGTCCTGATTTCTCCTCTGTGCGATGGTTCGAATCTACGAGAGGACGAAATTATTATAAAAATAAAATCCCATTCGGTTAACATGATATGGAAGTATATTAATTCCGAGGTAGAGCGAATTGGCTATTAAAGGACCTTTGTATATGAATCACGGTGATGTGATAAAGATTAATATATATATTATATTTATATATATATCTTATATATATATATACTATATATATATATATATATAAGTGTTTCCCCCGCCCGCCCACCCCCCAAAAAAAGATGGTGGTATCTGCCTCGGTTATCTTTTACTTGGGTGTCTCATTAGTTCATACACGCACGCTATTAGCTCCGAAATGAAAAACTAGTAACAGTATAGGCTATGGGCTTCCTCTCTTGTACGGCGATGAGCTTGATAATTACGCCGAAGGCCATAATTACATTTCCAACAGCAAGGACGTCGTGCTGAATCTAGCAAGGACTGGAGATAAAGGGATCTATCTTTCTTTGGAAATGCAGACGTTTTCTTATTGTTGGCTCCCACCGGGATTGTTCGTTAATCTCCGGTGGAGAAATACTCTTTTTTTTTTCTCTCTCTCTTTTATTTAAAAGAATACATTTTAAAGTTCATTATAGAATTCAGTACATATACAATATATGTAATTTACGTATAAAATCAACAAATATGTAGTCATTATATTTTATATGCATCAGTATACTTAAATTTACCATTTACATACATATACACATACCCATATACTGTATGTATATAAATACCCATTACACACACATATATCTGTATATATTAAATGTCCAGATAACTACGTGTAAAATGGGAATAAATGTTTTTAAATGATTTAGGCAAAACATACAACAGAATATACTTTAGTGGAGGGTATGGTACTATTGATTTATTACTGCCAACCTCGTTTTTCGAGCTAAGAATCTCTGTCAATAGCATTCTTCCCTAACGTATTTTTTTTCAGTGTACTATCGCCCTGTAGCATTGTCTGACCATGTAAAATGCATTAGTCGAGCAGGCAAAGCAAGGAAAGAAAACAAGGGATTAGAAAACGGGTCAAGTTAAAATTACAAGAACAACGCATAAAAATGAAGGAAATTATTTACAATCTCATTACGAGGGAAAGGAAATGGCAGAGAAGACTAAAGAAAGGAACATCCGTGAACTATGGGACGAACGCAGCTGCAAGCTTGCAACATGCACAGTTCAGCGCGTAGAAAATGGCGAAGGTCCTATCCCCCTCTCATGACCTCTGCAACAGGCTCAAACATCCCCCCCACCTCGCCCCCCATGAGATGAAGCTGACTTTGTGGTTTGACCACAAGAAACAAGGGGAGTGCCTGCTCCTCCGACTCAATTAAAGTACTCGGATGGTTTTTTTTTTTTTTTCTTATTAAAGACTCCCGTATGTGTGGCATGATTATAGAAATCGTTCTTTCCTTGTTTGCGTAACCGTCATTGGCAGTTAGAAGAAATTCGGCCGAAGTCTTTCCCCGGGTTTTAGAAGGATGAGACCTTTGGGCTCCAACTGTGGGGTTTCAACGCATCTCGAGACTCTTTATCGTTTACAAATAGAAACAAACGCCTGAACGAACAGAAAGCGACACCGGCAGCTCGTGTGCGACGGTCACAGCCTCCACGAATGCCACGTGCTGGGACGAACGATCGCCACGTGGCAAGGACTGGGCGAACTGCGCGGTCGAGCTACCGGTCTTGAACGCGTAACACAGGAGTCAAAGCGCCTACCTGCACGTTGCCCATGGTGGTGTAGTGGTAGCGGTAGAGGAGGGGCGGCGTAGGGGGTGGAGGTAGTGGTGGTGATGATGATGATGATGATGATTGTCGTGGTGGTGATGTCCTGGGCGGCGTTGTAGTGGAATGGCTCCGTTCAACAGGAACAAGTTCCCTCTCACGTGTTGACACAGATCGTTTGAGAACGTTTGTGAGCGACGTCTGACCGAACGGTAGCGCCTGCAGAACGTCTCAGAACGGCGTTAGTACTACTACGAGGTGAGCAGCACAAAGTAGGTGTAACCGGGACGGGCTCTTCTTCTTCAACTGTACGAGAGGTCGACTCTTGGCCACATTGGGGATGGGCCGCCCTCCGAGTCTCTCTCTCTCTCTCTCTCTCTCTCTCTCTCTCTCTCACGGTACAACAACGATGGTCCATCACCCTCAATCCCCCTCCATGGACCTCTCCCCCAACCTCAACTAAAAGATCCCCATACCCAAACTTCCCCATCGTGGGTGAGAATCCCCCAAGTCCTCCCCACGGGTCCAAGACCTCCCTCCCCACGCGACCCTTGACCCCACGTAGGCCCCTTATAGTCTTCCTTCCACCATACCCTCAAACGATAAACCTACCTTTGTGTCTTATGATACCAAAGCCCTTCAACGGGCAATGTATTTTGCCAAGCCAAATTTCCGAAAATGGCACATGTGCCACTCACGCTCATAGCACATTCAGACATATATCAGAATGAGCCATAAAGCTCTTCTTTGAATGCTACGGACGAGATGCCATTTCTTTCGAGTTGTGACGGCATACCATAGGCCTACCACGTATTGGCTGGTTAGGAAGGTGGGCGGAGTTGTTGACTTGGTTATGGTTGGGGGGAGGGGGCCGGTTGAATAAAGGGGGCATGGCCCAGGTTAAGGCTGCCAAATATATTCGGGTGGTTACTTTTGAAAATCGGTGAAAGACAAGAGAAAGTTTAGCAGCCATATTGGCAATGATGAAATAAAAACTACCGAAAAAAAATGACTTTGCAAGCAAAGAGACTTTTAATCATTCAAAAGTAGTTATCCACGGTAATGGCGCGTTCATGATGAAGCCTTCTGCATGGAATACAAAATACGCAGAAAGGGCGAGCCCAGGATGTTTAGTTTGATGGAAGGGACAGAGTCGGGTGGGGTTATGATGAAGGGGACAAGGGCAGGATGAGGGCGTGGCTCCTTCGTGCAGGCAAGCCGGGAAGGACAGCTTGAAAGGGAAGGGTGCCATCATCTTCGGGATAAATAAAAAGAGGAGAATATTTGTGTGAGCGGATGCGTAAGAATATTAATATGACCCATGACGAGTCAAAGACCGAATCAGTTATAAAACCGTTAAACCTTCATCGTCCATAAGATGACCTTTGTGCCTAATGCACGCAATGTACGTAGATGTAGTAACTAACCAGACATAAAGACATTCTAATCTCTCATTATGTAATAATAACTGTATTTTCGTAAAATTGGGTCGTGTCTGAAAAGTTAGACGAAAGATGTGTGAAACGGCAAGAAATGTAATTTATTATATACCAGTTGTTAGGCTTCATCAGCGGTCACAAGTTATCAGGAAGACAACAAAGATGATGACCCGAGTGCAAATATTGACTGATGGTTGACGCCCATAATACCAGAGCTTGCCTTTGGAAAACTTCTTAGTCATTCGCGCATTTTATCCGTCGCATTACTATCACTTTTTTCTCCAAGCTTTCCACGCCGTCCAGACAGACGGTATTTTAAGCTTTATGTTCCAATATGACGGCATTATAAGAGAGAGTTGAAATGGCTGGTCCTGCTGACCCTGAGGGACACTGCGTACCGCGCCAAAGCTACCTTCATTTGTCGACATTTACTAAAGGTTCTTTGCAGCGTCCCTTCGGCCCCAGCTGCAACCCCTTTCATTCCTTTTACTGTACCGCCATTCATATAAACTTTTTTCCATCTTGTTCCTCGTTGGACGAGTGGTTTTTCGCGCTCGGCTACCATTCCGGTGGCAAGAAGTTCGATTCTCGGTTCGGCCAACGGGGAATCAGAGGAATTTATTTCTGGTGATAGAAATTCACTTCCCGATATAATGTGGTTCGGATCCCACAATAAACTGTAGGTCCGGTTGCTAGGTGACCAATTGGTTCCTAGCCACGTAAAAATATCTAATCCTTCGGGCCAGCCCTAGGAGAGCTGTTCATCAGCTCAGTGGACTGGTAAAACTAAGGTATACTTACTTCCATCTTGCTATCCACAATCTCCTAACATTTATTTCATAGTGCAACTGCGAGGTTTACCTCCTGTTACACCTTTCAAACATACCTACTCTCAGTGTCCTTTCCAGCGCTGAATGACCTCATAGGTCCCGGTGCTTGGCCTTTGGCCTAAACTGTGTATTCCATTCCATCAGGAACCTGTGTAGAGAAAGGCCGTCCCCTTGCTGGATGACGTCAAGTCTAAACAGAAGGTTTGTTGCCCTTTCGACAATTGTTGTTCTGTCTGGAAAATGAAAATCCTTGCATTGTTCTTTATATAGGAGAGTTTTAAAGCTGCTATCAATTTTATTCGTGATAAGCATACGTTCTTATGAAGGCCAAAACCTTGCATGCCAAAGTCCTTCTGAAAGGATGCCCATATGTGAAAAAGGGAAAGGAGTGAATACACATACACTACTCAGCAATAAACAAATTTTTATTTGTATATTAAAAACAACAAAAACAAATAAATGCCTCTAGGTCTAAGTAACTGATAAAAATGACTAGTAGAGCTGAAAGTACATGACTAAAGTGGTACAGTGGTATATATATATATATATATATATATATATATATATATATATATATATACATATAATATATATACATATATATATATACATATATATATATATATATATATATATATATATATATATATATATATATATATATAGTAAACAGGTAAGGATGGACACTCGTGTTAAGTGTACCCTCAGACAAGGAACCTCGAATTTACGATTGAATCAGGCCACGATACTTAGGATATGATATATACCCCAAAGTTTAATCCTAATTCACAGTTCATCTAATTATGACACTCAAGGTGATCGAGAAGCCATAGATAGTGGCATAGATATTTCAGTTTAAAATCAAGACACAAGTGAAATGGGGGGATGCTGAGTGTCCTTAATGCTCCTTTTATTTGTGCATTATGAGCAAAGACATACTGCTGAGAATTGAAATGTAAATGTTGTTCGTCCTTGAGTTTCAAGTAACTAAAAGATAACTATGTTAGTAGTATGTCCAAATGCTAACAAGATTTTCTTTAAGATTTAATGTAATAACTTCATGTTAAATTATTTCACAGTAAGTATACATGTTTAGTAAATGCGTTTTTAATTAGATTATTTTACAGTAACTATACATTTTGAGTTAAATGCGTTTTCAATTAGATTATTTTATAGTAACTATTAATTTTTAGTTAAATGCGTTTTCAATTAGATATTTTATAGTTACTATACATTTTTAGTTAAGTACATTTTCAATTAAATGATTTTACAGTAACTCTATATGCTTAATTAAATGCGTTTTCAATTTACATAAAAAAGTAGTTTTCTATTTTTATTTTTTCGAGAAATGAAACATTTCAGTTTTCATAGCTCCACTTCACAAGTGCACAGCGCCACATAACCTCAGTTGAATATGGTGAAGGTCTGTTTTTAAGACTTAATTCGTCACTGTATTCTATCTTATCGTCCTTTAAGGAGGACAAGCAGACTTCGGACTCACGGTTTTCTTCTTCAGTCCTTGATCGATCCCCGTAGGGAGATAGTGCTGTCAGTGCACTTCGCGCGGTGCAACGTAGGCATGACTTAAGGTTCACTGCAGTGTTCCTTCGGTCCCTGTCTGCAATTCCTTTCATTCCTTTTGCTGTAACTCCATTCATATTCGCTTTCTTCCATCTTGCTGTCCAACCTCTCTTAAAATTTGTTGTATAGTACAACTGCGATGTTTTCCTCCTGTTACACCTTTCAAGCCTCTCTACTCCAAATTTCCGCTTCAGCGCTGAATGACCTCATAGGCCCCAGCGCTTGGCCTTTGGCCTAAATTCTATATATTCTATTCCTCTCCTTTGATCGGTCACCTTGTGATAAGATCTGACGTGACTGATGTTTCAGGTAATCTCGATCGTTGTTTCGTTTCTCCGTCACGTCGCCTCTATTTCATATCTCAGGGATGTTTCAGTGACTGTTGTTGGAGAGCGGAGCTTTGTTTGGTTCATAAGACGCCGCATCTGGGAAATATGAAGATCAGATTGAGGATTATGACCTGTCTAAAACGAACAAATTCATGGCGGCCTGAAGCGGTCAGTGTGCAGTAGATGTTTAAGAATAACTTGTAACTGCAAAAAGCAAATGGAGAGACAGCTCCACACTCATAGGTTTTCAATCTTGATGGACAGGATAGCTGAGAGAGAGAGAGAGAGAGAGAGAGAGAGAGAGAGAGAGAGAGAGAGAGAGAGAGAGAGTATTATAAGAAACGGGCAAACTTGGGAACTGGCATTCAATAATCCTGTGCTAAATGGAATAAAAATACTAGAACGTCCCGTCAGAAAGACGGTGGATGGCCAATACCTTCAATAATTCTAAAACATCTGACCATATATGATGTCATCTGGATATAAGTGTCTGGTGAAAATAGCAGAGCTATAGTAAATTCACATCAACCGTGCATCCGATGTTTAAGCCAGTTCCTAACGACGCTCCTGATTGGCTGTTGATAAGCCAATGACAGGGCTGGAAACTCTCAGTCTCTCTCGAGAGTCCACATGGGTAGGATGCGTGTTCCACCTCTCCCGAGGGATACATATGAAAGAAATATCCCTCAGGATAGGTGAAACATACATCCTACCCATGTGAACTTTCGAGAGAGACTGAGTTTCCAGCCCTGTGATTGGCTTATCAACAGCCAACAGGAACATTGACCGAAATCGTAGGGCCTACAGAGGAGAGGAGGCAGCAAGGCTTCCACTTGGAGGATAGATGAAGGATAGGAGAGAAATAGGAAAGAAAGCAAATGACGAACTAGGCCACTAATGATACGAGTTGCAGCGCCTTAGTGGCGTGATCGGTGTGGTCTTGGCCTGCCACCTCGGTGGCCGCCAGTTCGATTCTCGGGCATTCCATTGAGGTGTGAGAGATGTGTATTTCTGGTCATGAAAGTTCACTCTCGACGTGGTTCGGAAGTCTCGTGAAGCCGTTGGTCCCGTTGCTGAATAACCACTGGTTCCATGCAACGTAAACACACCATGCAAACAAACAAACAAAGAAACGATTTGCATTTGGTTTAAATGAGAAAAGGATTAAAGGAAGCATGTAAATGAAAATACATATAAATAATTAAAGAAAAGAAAATCTACGGCGTCCAATCAAAACATCTTGATTTATGCCGACGGCCATTCCATACACATTGTTCCTCCGAGGTCATTTTGAAGTGACATGAACAAACGACCAAAAGAGGAAGGGAAGGAAAAGGCAGAATCACATTTCCGTCAAGCAATTTCTAACACTTAGTTGGGAGATGATGTGGATACGTAAGTAGACATTATTCCTTGGAAGTAAACTTGAGACATTGAAAACAAGTAGAAAATGCCCCGAAGTTTCTTCGGCGCAATCGAGTTTTCAGTGCAGTGTATAATGTGCTGCAGTATGAAACTCTCAGCCACGACTGGGCAGCGCTCAGTTGCTCCGCGGATGCGGTCAAGTGAAGATGAGTTGGCGGCTAGCAACCCCAGCAGTGCCAGACGCACGATCCATGGCTAACCTTAAACTTAAATAAAATGAAAACTACTGAAGACAGAGGAATGCAATTTGGTATATTTGATGAATGAAGGGTGGATGATCAACATACCAATGAGCAGCTCTCTAGCATCTGTAGTTTTTAAGTAGTAAAAAACCATAGTTGGAGTTTTGGCTAACTGTATTCCATGTCTTGGCAATTTATGCCTAAATAATATTAAAAATGGTAATTCTAGATTATATCGAAGGTTCTGGACAAAAGATCCCTAATCATCGCTAAAGTAGAGAAAATGGTCTTCGGCGGATCTTCTCATGTACGAGAACTTCAATGATCTGAGAGTTTATATTTATGAGATTGAAAGCTGATTATGTAAAATAATGGCAGAAAACTATGCAGTGAGATGTTAGTTGGGAATATTAAAATGGCCATTTTCTTTTGCTCCAGACTAAAACAAAACATATTTCTAGCAAAAGTTAACAATGGACAAGTAACAACATTTGGATAAACAGGACAACTAGCATAACAACCTATTCATTGCTAAGTTTCTTGAGGTAACAATGGAATAAAGTACTGTTAGACGCCTCGCAAATTTTCGGGGATGCAAGACTCACGTGGACTTTTAATAAGAATTATAGCAAATAAAAAATGACAGAGTTGCAGACAATAGATTAGATGCAACGAAAATTCTTAGAGAAGAATTAGCAGAATGAAAAATAACCACCAAATGGAGTGTCCTTTTCACTGCGAGACTAAGTAACCATTAGTAAGAAAGGTGCAAATAAGCATGATTTGGAAAGCTCTTTGGACCGTTTTGGAAAAAATATCAGTCTGGAGGAGGCAAGATCAAGACTGGTGTACCCAAAGCAATGAAGTCCAGTGCTTCTCAGGGGGTTTAGAGTCAACAGTCACAAAATCATGACCCCATCAACGTGGGAGCTTCAACCTTTAAAAGTTTATTTGTCAGGTGCAGAGAGCATTTCGAATATGACAGCTGAAAAAGCATAAAAGTTCACAGTTATCTATAAATTTTTACATGCATTAGTGAATAATCTGTAGAATTAAACAATTGGTAGGTTTAAAATTCTAGGGAAGACTGTAATTTCTTGGAATTGCATGAGTAATATGTGCTGCATAGATTACCAATGACCGGCAGTGACCTTGTCCTCAGTCTCGTAAAATTATCTATGCAGAAAACAAATTTACATGTAGAGCAATTTTGTTTACGTAGAAAGAAGTCAAAATTACTCTTGTCAAGAATTCAAGGTTATTTCAGGAAACATTTCTTTTAAGGTTTTAACCTTGAAAGAAATGTACAAAGATAACATTATTTTTCTGAGTTTTTAGTTTGATTTTGATGAATTTGCTATTATCACCGTCGGAAAGGCTGTGTGACCTCATTCCACACACACGCACACCCTTGTCTATCTATCAGTACTGGCGGACGTTGTGGGAAAGCTTGTGTGTGGGGGAAACAAAACTGAGAGACTTACCTACTTAGTGGATTATAAGCATAGCCACCGTAGCTCGTTTGTTTCGCATAACAGATAGAAAATGTCTCCCCTTCAGAAACTTATTAGGTTGTTACATTTATGTAAAAAGTTATACTTTCAACCTTTTTTATGGCCCCTCACAGGGAAATATTATGATGTATATTCTAACGTTACATATGTATATAGGGCAACCGCAATAAAAACAATCCTATTTCCATTCTCCCAGTATTTTCTAAGACTTGACTGCCAGTATGTATCGTAGACAAAATTGACAATGGAAACGATGCTGGTCTTCCTAAAACTGATACTGGCATCACTTTTGGTTGGGGAGACCAAAGGTCCACTTCTGGCTTCTTATCCCCTTCAGCACTTGAAAAGACTTAATCAGGATGAAACTTTGTGCTGGCACTAAGCCCGGTTCAACGTAAACCAGCCACCAGCGAACTGTTATTATTGATGTTACTGACCTCATTAGCCAAAATTTCAATGGGGTATAAAGTCGGTCTTGCAAGATTCTCCGGTATCATAATCTACTATACATGGGTTACACAGTCCTTAATCGTTCTGAGTATCTGCTAATGCTTATTGGCGCTTCGACACCAAGTTCTTTATCACAGGAATTAAGGAATTATGACTGTCTTCTAGCGGTCTCAAAAAACTGGGTAATTTTTGTAAGGCTTCCTGTAACTTGAAGATTATTGCAAGAATGCCAAGTGCTTCCAGCCTTTTGTTTCATCATCACAGGAATACTGCTTTTCTACTACCACTTTCCAAGATCTTCATCTTTAAGAAAAGACCGCTTAAAGTGATTGATCTCTTTTTCCCAACAAAAGTTTCAGTTGGACCATTTCCAGTAGCTATCCTGAGCTCTATTTCAGGAGGGAATTTCCGTTGGAGACTTCCAAACAGCAACTCACACTGCAACGCATCAGTATCTACAGTCCACTGAGTCTAGTCTCTCTGGTCTCATTAATGATATTGATGCTCATTACGTTAACAAATGTAATATTTCTTTGAAATGGCATGCACTACGGTCATAGTTTTCAATCTTGCATTGGTAATTTTGTCTTTATATGTTTATTTGTGTCTGTTAACTTATTCATGTATTTTTCAAACCTCTTTTGCTTTTTTAAAGCTTGCTTTGCAAGTTGGCAGTCTTTTTGGCTCGTTCCGCATGAAGGTTTCTTAATTTTTAATTGAAATATTAATGGTAATGTAATAAAACATCTACCAAATAAACTAAAAATGAGATAGTTATAGGATCTCAAGAAGGATTCGAATTTTTTATTTAATTCAATTTACTTTATTTAGTGGATGAAACCCACTCATATGGAACAAGTCAACGTAGCCATTGACCAAAGAATATGTTGGTTTCAGCCTCCCAGCACAGACCCCACACCGCGTCAGTAACTGATCATGATACAGAGCCAGTGATGTTTTCCTCGCTCTGGGGGGAGGCACGCACTCATGCATCTGAGTGGCATACCAAGACACTAACCACTATGCCAGGGACCAGTATAGATAAAACAATCATTGAATTCAGTTTCATGATCGTGGCTGGGTTTTGCAGTCATGGTATTTATTTCAGCCACAAGGAATGAGCTTTATTCTGGCCTTTGACATTGGGCGAGATAATGATAACTTGATAACGCAGACTTGCTTACAGAAGCCCTCTCTTTTATAATCTTCACCTTGACCTTTAAAATGGAAAGCTCGTTAAATTTACAATGAAGTCAGCAGTTTTTTAGATAGTAGGCCAAATTAGCTGTTCCGCTGGTATAGCGGTTAGTGTTACGGCTTGCCACTCAGTTGTCGTGGGTTTGCGTCTCCCCCCGGGCAATAAAAAATCACTGGCTCTGTATCACGATCAGTTACTGCTGCAGTGTAGTTTCTCGTTGGACGAGTCGCTAACATGCTCGACTACCGATCTTAGGGTCCGGGTTCGATTCCCCACTCTGCCAACAAGGAATCAGAAGAATTTATTTCTGGTCACAGACGTTCATTTCTCGATGTGGTTCGGATCCCACAATAAGTTGTAGGTCCCGTTGCTAAGTAACCAATTGGTTCCTAGCCACGTAATAATATCTAATCCTTCGGGCCAGCCCTAGGAGAGCTGTTAATCATCTCAGTGCTCTGGTGAAACTAAAATATACTTAACTTTTTTACTGCTGCATTGTTAGGTCTGCAGTGGAAGGATGAAACCAACTTTCTTTGGAAGCGTGAGTTTCAAGTCAATGGCCCTTCTGTGCTTGTTCCATCTACTGAAATAATATAAATATAAAGATTTCCATACTCCAGTCGAGTGGTACCCTATACACATAGTAATTTTGATTTCAAAGCTGATCTGGCAAAAGCCTCATGGAAACAAAGATAAGAAACAAAATGAAACTTGATTGATTGAGCGCTTCCTGATGGATAGTGATGTGCCATGTGGCTTGCAACTGCTCAAGATCTTAAGGAACTTTTGATGTCTCTGGGTTTAGCTAATGTAATTTTTCATTGACTTCCACAAACACCAGCCCTGGAATGTTGTATCCGTCTCCACCTCTCAAATGTTTAGGTACAGTTTCAAGAACCAGATGATAACACACACCCTCCCTAACAAGGATATGACATTCGAGAGATGAATAGTTCATAACTTTACCGTACTATTGTCAGTTTTACTCTTTTGGCAGTAGCTATTACAAGAGAAAAACCTCTAAGACGTACGATCAGGTCTTTCTGTGTTTCGTTGTTGATACTACATAGAATGTAACTCTCTTCTCTGTCTCTCGACATTACATTGTTGTACCTATCCCTTCCAGTTTCTCCGACCTCTTTTGGCGTTTGTGTTGATTCATGCACTGCGGGACCAGGGTTGACGCCAACTCTTCCAGTAGCTATGTTGCTATCCATTGCTTGATGTTCTTAAGTAAGAAGGATGTTAGATTTTTTGGTTGAATTCTCTCTTGGTCTTCCTCTTCCACTTTTTCAAGAAGGATCCTCCAATCTGAAATCATTATAAATTTTGACGTTAAATTATAATTCGACACAGTTCGGAAACTGCTATATTTATAACAGTAAATATGAAAACAAAGACATCGAAGATTTCATTACTACAGCGACCTTAAGAGCTAATTTGATGGTAAGCCAAACATTAAGGAAAATTCGCAGACATTTGTGGAATATTCATTAGCAGCAGTCATAAATCAAAAAGTCTTACATCAAGGAAATGACCCTAATAACTGTAAGCACCTGCTTTAAGCAGAGATCTGGTAATTTGACTATTCTTCATTTAAACACCATAAATGGCTAAAGTACATATAGTCGATTTTTTTAAACTTGGCAAACTTGCACTTAACTCGCACTTAGCTGCTTGTCGCTAATTGGATGAATGTCGTGTTGTCCGAATCTCTCTGTTTTGTTTCCACACTGTTTCAGAATTGTGATTATACGGCCATAGATTGAGATAAGAGCCAAATTTTGTAATGTTATGTAAATACCAGTTGTAATAAACTTAATTATTAAGAAGTTACATATCAAATTATCATATAATAGTTAACAGTTAAGAAACAACACTCTCCGAAGCTGTAGACTTGAAATGTGTTTCAAACGCATGAGCTTTAATGCTTAAATTTTTAGATAGATTTTTAGCGCAATCGTGCCATTGGTGGTTTGGAAAAAAGCAAAACATATTTATTGTACATTGCTGAAGGTTGTATAACGCCTAAGAACAAAATACTATCGTAGAAAATGAAAGCTTGCAGAAACATTTGGGGTGGAGGAGTTGAGAAAGGAACAGCCGGCGAGTTGTCGTCTGCACATACCGCCATCATCAATCAGCTTAGAATCGGCTATCGAGTAGTTGGCTCACTGTCGTCGATTCCCCCTATTTCAGTCATGGCCACAAGAGTCGATATGGAACAAAGCAGAGATGAAGGCGCCTCAAACACCAGGCATATACATGCTGCTGGCAGTAGGCTTACCAGTCAGTGCCGTAATATAATAATGAATGTTTTTTCAATATTTCACTTCACAGGGCCCTAGCAAGACAATGAAAGAAATCATTAAGGCGGCAGCAACAGCAACTTTATACATATCCTAAAACATTAATGACATTCCGCGATCAGTACTTTTGAAATGCAAAAAATGAACATTATGATATATAAACATCTTTATTATTTTATGAAGACAAGAACAGCACAACCCGCATTTGAACCTCCCGCTGAGAGTACGTCAACTTTATGTCAATCCCGAGGCTGTTCCTCCCACAACTCTTCCACCCCAAATTTTCTGACAAGCTTACATTTCTACGATAGTATTTAGTTCTTAGGCGTTATACAACATCAGCAATGTACAATAAATATGTTTTTTTTTTCAAACAACCAATGGCATGATTGCACTAAAAATCTAGCTAGAAATTTAAACATTAAAGCTCATGCGTTTGAAACATATTTCAAGTCTACAGCTTCGGAGAGTGTTTTTTCATAACTGTTAACTATTATATGAAAATTTGGTATGTAACTTCTTAATACTTAAGTTTATTACAACTGGTATTTACATAACATTACATAATTTGGCTCTTATCTCAATCTATGGCCGTATAATCACAATTCTGAAACAGAGTGAAAACAAAACTGAGAGATTCGGACAACACGACATTCATCCAGTCAGCGACAAGCAGCTAAGTGCAAGTTTGCCAGGTTTAAAAAAATCGACTATAGTAGTGATGTTAAAGAACTTCTTGCAACCTTCTATGAACTTTCAATCATCTTAGTAGCTAAGCAGACAAAGAGAATGACAGAACATTCTAATCAGAACATTCTAATCACTATTAAAATGTGGTATTAGAGAACGAATGTACTGCGTGGGCCATTGCTAAGAAGACCTCCTTACATGGGACTCTAGAACTAGAGATGAGTTTCACCTTGAAAAATCCTGTTTGTTTTATGAAGGGATGTGACAAAAAATGCTTTTAAACTGTAAAACAAAGGGCAAAGACTTCTGGGTTTTAAGTAGATCCTACATGTGACAATACAGTTGGTACCGTTTGTTGTCACTGACAAAGTCTTGGATAAAAAAATAAAATTACATATCAGGGAAATAATCCTCCTTAATTTGGTTCATTCCTGATCATTCACTAGCTTGTCATCAAATATAGCAATCAAATGTTATTGCAGAAAAATGCAGACCTTCTGAACTGATCAAAATAGTAGTAGCAGTGCAGATTCAATAAAAGAATGTTACTCTCCAATATTCTAGTATTCTGTAATAACAAGTAATAATGATAAAAGCAATACTAACAGTCTAACAAACCAATGAACATTCGTGTCAAAGTTCATGACGATAGAAAGAGACGCAGTAAGTGAAATGTGCGTTTCTATTTTCCTCTTGTTATGCACTTATCTTTAGAGATAAACATTTATAAAGTAGTACTCTTAGCCTACCATAGCTCTTACCATCATCTTCACAATGTGCATAAAACGAGAAGAAAGTAGTTACGTAAATTTTACCAAATTGGTCTGTCTTTCTTTCTTAAAATCTTCAGCTGAAAACCCTTATGGATAGCCAATGGTCTGTAAACTCAAAAGGGCTCCAAAGTGAGAGAGAGAGAGAGTTATAGGAAAAGGTAATAGACAAACAAATATGAGGGAATTGAAAATAAGACTACGGCGGAATTCAGAAGACGTCAGTAGAAAGCAGAAATAAATTTGCCCCTTGCTTAAACATTTGGAGGTCAGAAGAAAATGACGTACTGATTGCAGCAGCTCTGCCCAGTGTTTACATCAAAAAAGCTAAGTCAGGCAATGAAGAATGGAGAGGATGTTTGCTGTTGTAGTACATTTCATGTAACAAATATAATGGTCTCACTTTACGACTATGCCACAATTCTACATTAAGAGTTGGCAATACAAATTTGACCGATGACTTAACTCTATCCAAGAGTTTGAGATGTAAGTCAGTACCCAAAGACCACATGGGAGGACAGAACTTCCATACAAGGAACAAGAAAAGATATAACAGTTTCATCATGAGACATTGAAAGCATTCCCTCAAAATTCAACTTTTTTTTAGAAACAGAGGAAGCAATATTATGTAAATGCTTCTCAAAGGTCCATGTCTTATCAAAGCTACACCTAAAATCTAAAAAAAATTCACTGACATTAAAACAGTACCATCTAAGTGTAAATCAAGATGCAAAGGTAAAAGTGTTCTGAATCAAGTAACTATCATGCTTTGAGTTTTAGGAGGGTTAGGCTTCATTCCCCAAAGGGTACTTTACACATAAATACGTGCCACATCTCTATTCAAGGATTTTGCAACCACAGACCCAATGTGTGGAGGAGGGGCAACACCTAGAAGGGTAGCCTCATTGGCATATGCAATCAATCTGTTTTCTAGACCTTACCACACGTCAATAGTATATAGAATAATAAACAGCAAAGGTCCAAGAACATTACCTTAAGGAACACCTGAAGTAGCATTACTAAAGTTACTATACTGACCGTCAACATAAGGCATTTGGGTTCTGCCTTTTAAAAATTGTTTTTGAATACTAAGACAAGAGCCACCAGTTACCAGTAATCTTAGCTTGTAGATAAGTGCTTTGAGATTCATATGGTCAAAGGCTGAGCTAAAATCTAAACGGACCATATGTTCCTCTGCACCCTCATCAAGAGCATTTTGCATGATGGTAAATATTGACAAGAGTACATCACAAACACTATGGCTTTTATGAATTCCAAACTGCAAGGCTGGTAGCAGGTTATTATCCTCAAAAAACATACAAAGACGCCTTACAGAACAGCTGCTCAAAAATCTTAGATAAAACAAGGGTAATTTTAATCTGCTTATATTCTGAGGGGGATGAGGACGGACTGAGTACCTTAGGTAGTGCAGCAATGTTGCCCTTGCTCCAGACAGGAGGAAAACTTACGAGTAAAACTAACTTTCGGAAAATAGTATTAATTCAAGTAACACTTATATCAGCAACCGTTTAAGAGATTGGAAAGAGCCTTTTCGGATCTAAGCTGCCATAACTGTCAAGCCCAAGAGGCAAAATTTTGACTTCTCTAGATATGAAGGACACTGAACGCAACTTAAGCTCGGTGAACCATCACTGAGGCAACCCTAAGGACTCGCCCCCCCCCCCCCCCCCCCCCCCCCCCCCCCCACACTATTTGCACCG
The DNA here is from genome assembly GCF_015104395.2 of Macrobrachium nipponense. Lineage (NCBI taxonomy): Eukaryota > Metazoa > Arthropoda > Malacostraca > Decapoda > Palaemonidae > Macrobrachium > Macrobrachium nipponense. The sequence continues at coordinate 60,108,399 of NC_087201.1, read as the reverse complement.
AAAGCCTTTAGCTAAGTCTTCTACTACATTATGATTTACTGCACCTCATGTCTAAATACAAATACAGAATATAGATAAAACAGAGGTGCACAAAATACACTAGAAAAATAGAGGTAGACAAAATGTGGATAATAATAATATGAAGTACCTAAATGACAGCAATAGATATAACTAACATTTTTTGTTAGCATGGTCAGTAAGTTAGACAAACAGTTATTGCAATAATGACAGCAACAAATGAAATGGAAGCACAGAAGCCATAAAGATGAGGGAAAATAATAATGAGGAAAACAACAACAACAACAATAATAAAAATTACACAGTGGTAGGAGACCTTACTGGAGAGTAGTATTTGATTTCTAGTAGTAATATTTTCTTGTGGGGAGTCTCTCATGTCTTTTCTGTCACTGGTTTTTTTTGTAGATACTGTATAGTACTTTTCCAAAGAGCACTGGGAAACAGTGATATTTGGGTATAAAATGTAGCTTACTATGACCACTGAGGAATGATAAATGAAGGAAGGATGTGCTCTGAATGTGCATGAGTAGTAGGTTCAAAGATAAAGAGTGTTGTTTATCATTAAGAAGCCTGGTGGTTATGAAGTCTTAGATGATAGTCTTAAGGGAACATTGTGTGGTTTATGTACTAGGAGTGGTCAAGCAAAAGGGTTAATTGATATGATTCTTGATGGTGCTGATGAACCCACTGATACAGTTATTTGGAATGTTCAGATATCCAGGTGTCTGGGGCCACATTATCGTGGGTTTGAGAGAGATGTGGATTAAAAATCGACATCCTTCACTTCTTTATCAACTCCTTCTCCTGTATGACTATCGTCTCTGGAGGATCAAGGCGGCAGGGATTAGGTGCAGTCAAAAATCCATAAGGAATATCTGGAATACTTTTGTTGACACTGGTTATAGATGAGGGATGGTAGACAGATGTTTGGAGATGTTATGTTGCAGTCATACCCATGCAGTTCAAACATCATCAGTTAACAAGACATTTAAATACATAAATTACTTTCCTTCTTTTCCTTATTTTTCATGAGTAATTTGTTTGCCTTTATGTTTTTGTAATAAGTATAATTTTGGTGGTATACTCTGACCAGTGGCTGTAACATTAACTGTGATGATTCTTCCAATGTCATCCTCTTATTGATCTCTCTATCAACATCCTGGATGAGGATCTTGATTTTAAGTTTTATTTTCTTATTATCAGCTAAATTCTGTTCAACTTCATCCTCAGTAGATATGAAGTCAGGCAACCCTCTCTGTCTATTTGTCAGTCAGATTTCTACACCAATGAGCTACCTAGCCTAAAAAGAGAGGAAGTGTTAGGCCCTATTTTCCTTCAGGCACTAAAGAACTCTCCTTCTACTGATATCATTGCTGACATGGATATCAAGTCTTTCTCCCAGTGTGTCTTTGGAGGAAATAATCTGATACATTTTGGAACGGATCAACATACCCAGACGTTTCTTCCTTGAGGAAGCTCTCAGAGGCCTGTATTAGCTAGGGCACCCTTGAACTCCTATGGGGTCCACCTTTACTACCAGCACCACAGAGTGCAACCCACCCCACCCTCAGCGGCCCTCTTTGCCAATTTATACATAGGATTTGTGAAGGAATGTGTTCTCAATAGTATTTCCATCTCACCAACATATCAGATTTACATTTATGACACTTTCATGCAGAATTCTCCGTTCTCGAGTTGATCCTTGGCATCAGGCATTGTGGTGCTCTCTCCTTTCAGGTTGAGCAGATCCTACAGGTTACACCACCTCTCTCTAGACTCCTAGAGTATACCCAAGCTATGCCAACCCTGTATACAGTATACCCATTGGCTTCAATGACATCAGCAAATGCTCAGAAGGTACAAAGTGAATGATGGATACTGTCTTCAGATATGTCCTCACACACTGCTTGTGGAGGAGTACTACAGAACATACAGGAATAGTTTCAACAAAGACCAGGATGGATGCCAAATCTGAACCAACAAGGACGACAGCAGCAGCAGAAGGGCCACGAATAGTTAGCACTTGGAAGATGAGGGTATCTTTAGAAGGATCATCAGCAAAAAATTTTAAGAGTATCTTCCTGGAAGTCCCCATCAGGAAATAATTTAGTATAAAAGTCTAAAGGCAATTGAATTACTACTCAAAATATTTTTTTATTACCCATAAGGCGTATTGAAGCAACAAATTGGAGTATAATCATTTGAATGCCCTGTTGATTGATGCTGTTAACACTATTTAAGTAGACTTTGTCTACAACTACTGTCAACAGAGTCATACCAGACACCTTAAATTGATCGAATTAGTCTGTTTTACAAATTTCCTAGACTTTGCACCTTATTGCCTCCATCTTTTGTAAGTAAATTGAAGGGAGTGAAGTTTTCAGTGCCCACATCCAAATCATGTTGCCAGTTACACAAAGTTTAGGTTGTTTCTGCTAATTACCAGCTGAGACTATCTACCAGTGATTACTGCCATGAGTGACGCTATGGTAGGGGGTTGGGGCTACCCGGCTGACGTCTGCCCGAGAAGCAATAGCTTGGTGGAGGACTGAAACTGCCAACTTAAACTTTAATTTTATAATGTGACCCAGGTACAGGAATTCGTGAACAAATTCCATTTATTGATTCTCAGAGAATGTCACGTTTTAGGACCCCTCAACCTGGTTGAGTGAATTTGGGAGAAATTACATATATTGGGCTCATGCTTCATCATAAACCGTTTCAAGTTTATCTGGATATCTTCAGTTGGTATTGATTAATTACGGAAGGCTCTGCACTGGTTATTGAATTAGAATCAGGATATTAGCTGAGCTAGAGTTAGTAACTATATTCCTACTAACATAGTAGGCAGGTGGGAGAAAGTTCAGTTAAAAGTTCAATGCATTTACAAATGGACTCGAGATACAGTGAGAGAGTGCCACCATGATGAGGTCCTTCGGAGTTGCTCAACTTGTAATAGCATGTTTTCTTAATTGTCACAAACTTCAAAATGCCAATTAAATGTAAAAGCTTACCTCCTTTATGAAGTTTCATGAAGAGTTCCTGAATAAAACATAAGAATATGAGGAGCTTGATGACAGATAAGAGTTTAGTTATTCTTTCATGTTGTATAGGCAGGTATCGGTTGAACTGGTGAGCTCTTAGCATTACGATCAAACTGAATGTCTAATATGTACAGAAAGAGAAATCTTCATCATTATTGACGCCTTGCAGGTCAAAATATTCAATTTAATAGCCTCAATCATTTTACCAGTTTTCAAATCTATTTGATATTTTTGAACCGCTAATCCTGTTTGAGATCATGAGTCTCCTGGGGTATTATTCCTCAGTCAATCAACGCAAATGGCTTTGATTTAAAGAGCCAGACTTTTATTTTTCTATCTAGATAACAAAACTCTCTATCTAATAAATTATCGTTGTATACTTTATTATAGCAGTAAGAAAAAATACCATAAGCAAACTGAATTACTTGAGGTTATCTTGTTTTCCTGTACTTCATCAGCTGGTGAAACTTTGATATCTGATCACCATTTCACAATTTGTAAATTTTTATATTACATGCTGTAATACCCTCATCTTTGACTGCTCCTCTTGTTGAAATTGCGATCTAGGCTCGATGTCTTTCCAGGGGTATAGGTGATTCCAGAATCTAATCTGGGCTTTGTACATCTTATTAGTTTTGCAATGTTACTTTCTCTCAGGCCTCCACAGCAAAACTATTTCCAGAGGGCATATTACCTTGCTGCAGTCTAAAAGTATCATTGATTCAGTGTAGCAATGTAAGTATTGTATTAGTAAAGAATTTACGTGCCTCTATCTCGTATTATTTTAACAGCTAGGGTTGTTCCAAATTAAAGCATTTGCAGATTAGCTTATGCTATCTTAAAGTCCACAGTTTAACCTTCCGGGAGCTCTGAAATCTTCACACACAAACACTAATGAATAGATCGTGTGGCTAAAAGGGATTTCTTACAATGCTATTGCCTTTGAAATCTTTAAAGAGCGTGTTTAAAAGAGATATATTCCACTGGAGACTGAAAAATAATGTCCCGTGATATGTCCAATAATTATATTGTTTAGAACTATAATGAGAGATGAGAGTGGAGATTGATCAAAGGAACTTTCAGTTGGCAGAGCTTTAAGTTCTGTCGGTGTTGTTTTAAGTTTGGGTGGTCACGTTTTGATTTCGCTTGTAGCATTTTAAGCTCGTTAGTGGAGTTTCAAGTTTGGCTGGTGGCGTTTTAAGCTCAGTTTTTAGCACTTTAAGTTTGGTTGGTAGAGTTTTAAGTTCGGTTAGTAGAGTTTCAAATTTGGTTGGTTGTATTTAAAGTTCGGTTGGTAGCATTGCAAGTTCTTTTGGTAGAGTTTTAAGTTAGATTGGCAGCATTTTAAGTTCGGGTGATAGTGTTTTAAGTTCGGTTGGTATAGTTTTAAGTTTGATTGGTGGCATTTTAAGTTCGGTTAGCTGTGTTTTAAATTTGGTTGGTAGAGTTTTAAGTTCAATTGGTGGCATTTTGAGTTCGGTTGGTAGCATTTAAAGCTCAGTCGGTGGAGTTTTAAGTTCAGTTTGTAGTGTTTTAAGTTTGGTTGGCAACATTTCAAGTTCTGATGGTAGTATTTTTAAGTTAAGTTTGGTTGGTAGTCTTTTAAGTCTGGTTAGTAGCATTTTGAGTTCAGTTGGAAGAGTTTAAAGTTCGGTTGATGATATTTTAAGTTCGGTTGGCAACATTTGACATTCGGTTGGTAGCATTTCAAGTTCGGTTGGTTGTATTTTAAGTTTGGTCTGTAGAGTTTTAAGTTTGGGCGGTAGTGTTTTAAGTTCGGTTGGTAGTGTTTTAATTCTAGTTGGAAGCATTTTAAGTTCAAGTGGTAGTATTTTAAGTTCGGTTGGCAGCGTTTTAAGTTCGAGTGGTAGTGTTTAAGTTTGGTTGGCAGCATTTTAAGTTTGGGCAGTAGCGTTTTAAGCCCAGTTGGAGAGGGGCCACAAGGGTTGATCTCGTCTAAAGTGATATCTGAAGGCCTTTACTTGGGACTGACATAATAATAGAATCAGTAGGCTATATGCTACTCCATATCAATATTACATATAATGTACTTGATTATATTTATTCACTGTCTCACGAGTAAACATGATGAAACAGTTTTCTCCAAAAATACATCAGTGCGCTCTGAGAAACAGTACTAAGGGGAAATGGGTATAGGCATGGCATGAGTGTCCTTCTGTTGCATACCCTCCTGTCAATTTGGTACCCCAAGTTTGCTCCCGCCACTGCCAATGTAGAACCAGAGGAATTTTTCTGGTCTTTAGAAATTCATTTCTAGATATAATGTGGTTCGGATCCCACAATAATCTGTAGGTCCCGTTGCTAAGTAACCAGGTGGTTCCTAGCCATGTCCAGGCTTAGGAGAGTTGTTAATCAGCTCAGTGGTCTGGTTAAACTAGGATATACTTAACCTTCCATTTCAGGTATGCTCAGTCATTATTTTTTTATTATGGTGGTATGTAGATGAAACCTATTTATATGGAGAAAAGCACACAGGGGCCATTGACTTGAAATTCAAGCTTCTAAAGAATGTTGGCTTCAACTTCCCAGCACAGACCCCACACTGCAGCAGTAACTGAGCCAGTGATTATTCACTGACCTGGGGGAGGCGCGAGCCCGCGACATCTGAGCGGCATGTCACGATACTAGCCACAATACCAGCGAACCAGTTGTGACAATCCCCCAGTGAGAGAGGTATTCGCGAAATTTCCCGCATCAGGACTATTCTCATTATGTAGAATATTCATGAACTTTAACTCCCGCACCCACAGGTAAATAGGACAACAAGAATTCACGTGGGAAAGGCGAAGTACAATTTAGGTCCGAAACAGTGAATATGACGACGGGTGAATAAAGATCAGAAGAATTTATGAGAAATCGAATTCTATATCCAAGTTCATTGTAGAATTTGTTTGGGTTTTTATAAATCGAAATACATAACCAGTATATCTCTGCCCTTGATTAAATGCTATGATATCTGCATTTTGATTTAGACAGATAACTTGCGTTCGTACTCATCGACTGCTACTTTTATATCATGTTATAACGTTACATAGAAACAGTAAATCAACTTTTACATCAGCGAGATTAAATCATGAGCCGATTAAATCTAGTTGAATTATCTATAGTAAAAAAAACAAGAGAAAACCTTTGCGAACATTTTCCCTGAATCAGATCTCAAAAACACTGTTAGCAACATCAGGTTTGAAGATCTGAAAACAAAAGAAATTTCACTGTAGTAATGAAGAAGTAAAATTGTTGAAGCTTCCCCCAAGTTCTCAATCTTAGCCGTTTTTTCTGTATCTTTCTTTTCGTCTCGGATGACACTTAATGAGAAGAAATGACGTTACATTATACAAAACAATAATTTCATTTTAACGTTTTATTCAATTTTGTCTTAAGATAAAGATGGGAGAGTATAAAGAAGAGGAAGAGGGGAATAAGAGATAGAATAGCGGTGGATGAGAATAATAAAAGGGATATGAGAGAATTAAAGGTGAATTCGAGGGGGGAAACGAGGTAGAAAAGTAAATGTAGATAAGTAAAAAAAAGCACCACATTAAAACCTCAAAGGGAAGCTGGACGAGTCCACATTTAGAGCAGGTTATTATTTTCTTATTATGTACAAAGATTCTGCTAATCTAACATTATTTTCAATTGTACATTTAAATGTGATATTAAAATCATCAACATTTACATTAATATTGCAGATCTGATGGCAGTGATCTCTTATGGGTGAGTATAAAGGCTTTGCCAACGGTCTCCCAGTCCTACAACTCAGCCCCTTATGATCATGGAATCTGAAATACAGTTTTAATAGACGAGCCAGCATACACTAGATGGCACTGAGGACTTACGTACACATTTGTGTACGATTCCCGTTTCATAAGGGGGTGGCAATTTCTTTGTAGTTAACAAAATTTGCAGTTGTTGTAGAATATTACTGAAGGGGTGGTATGTAGAAAATATTTGCTAAAAATTTAATACATTTCTTTCTTTAAAAAAATTTCGTGCGTTTTGTCGTTCAAGAATTGCATCTGGAAATATAAAAGCATCTATTAAGGACCTAATGGTTCTGGAGGCTGTGTCTACATTCTGTCTAGAAAGACACTTCATTTGTTAAAGAACAAATTATCGGTAAAACCATTATCGTTAAAACAACAACAACAACAACAAAGTAGTTTGTAGGCTTACTCCCCGAGTTAGCGAAAACTCTTTAACAACAGTTCTTTATGAAATAGTTCATATATACTGGTAAGTCTAACAGCTCGAAAAAACAAAGTGTTAAAAGTTTTAAGTTCAAAAGTCTTACTACAAGCACTGAGAAAACTCACCCTTAGACCAGTAGATGTTGGTTTTCTGGACCGTGATATCAAAATCAGTACCTGCTTCGTCGAGAAATAAATACATCTAAAAAAGGTAATTGGCTGTTTTGCTCTAATTCAATAGTGAACGGTTAGAGAATGGTGAGAACAATGCCCAATTGACTTTAAACACTAATTATACCGACGTGACGTGGATGACACCTTTTTGATATTCGAGAGTGAGCAACAAGCCAACCTGTTTCTGAGCTACTTAGATGCACAGCATAGTAGCAAGATAAAGTTCACTATTGAATTAGAGCAAAACAGCCAATTACTATTTTTAGAGATACTCATTTCTCTAGTCTATAGTAGTAAGCTTACAAACTACTTTGTTGTTGTTGTTGTTGTTGTTATTTTAATTATAATGGTTTTACCGATAAGTTGTTCTTTAACAAACTAAGTCTTTTTAAACAGAATGTAGACACAACCTCCAGAACCATTTGGTCCTAAAAAGATACTTTTCTATTTCCAGATGCCATTCTTGAACGACAAAACGCTCGAGTTTTTATTTACAAAAGTAATGTATTCAATTTTAGCAAATATTTTCTATAAACCGCCCCTTCAGTAATATTCTACAACAACTACTATATTAAGAATTTTGTTAATTACAAAGAAAAATTGCCACCCTCCTATGAATCGGGAATCGTATACAGAGATGTATGTCCTCAGTGCCATCTAGTGTACGTTGGCTCGTCTATTAAAACTGTATTTCAGATTCCATAATCATAAGGGGCTGAATTGTAGGACTGGGAGACCGTTGGCAAAGCCTTTATATACACCCTTAAGGGACCGCTGCCATGAGACCTGCAATATTAATGTAGATGTTGAAGATTTTGATATCATATTTAGAGGTATAATTGAAAATTATGTTAGATTAACAAAATCTTTCTATATAGGAAAATTAAACCTGCTCTAAATGAAGACCCGTCCAGCTTCTCTTAGACGTTTTGATACTGCTGTTTTTATCATTTTTTAGTTATCGTAAATGTTTTATATACTTATGTATATTCACTGACAATATTTTGACATTTTATATTTTTGGGACTTGAAAATGAACGAAGTATTGTTTGAAACATTGTTTGAAAGTGACAAGACAGTATAATAAAGAATTTAAATTAGAAGATGATTTGGCTCGTCCTCGCCCTTCGATATATATATAGTATATATATATACATATATCTATATATATATATATATATATATTATATATAATATATATATATATCCTATACTGTGTGATGTGTGTGTGTCTGTGTCTGTGTGTGTGTGTTGTGAGTATGTAGAGACTAAGAGAATGTAAAGGATAAGGACAAAGAGCAAAGGTAACTTGAAGGGCGTAAAGGAGAGGAAGAGGAGAAAGAGTACAAGAGCATAAGAGGGAAGAATGGAGAAACAGAGGGACTAATCATTCTAATCTGGAGGCCACACTCTGGCGCCCAAGTCCAATGATTCCTGTTTTGATGATAAACCGCATACCGACCGACCGACATACTTGAACGCTCTCTACGCGTGTGCCCACCACCCCGAAATTTTCGACTTTTTTTTTTCTCTCTCGCAAAATGGCTGGAAATCACTCCGCTTTAAGTCTCCGCTGGATTAGGATATTTCCCTGAAATGAGACGGCAGGTTTCAAAACGTCGACCAGGTTTCGTATTGTTGTGTGGGTGATATTTCTTCGTTCAAAGAGATTCCTCCAGAATGCGATTCACGAGATTAAGTGAATAGTTGGAGTCGTTTCGACAGTGCTGGATGACTCATTTGTTTCGTTTTCTTGTGCCTTAATTCTTCTGTTTAAATTCAAGATAAAGTCTTTTGAGTCAAGACCATGCTATACTAATATATATACATATATATATATATATATATATATATATATATATATATATATATATATGTATATATATGTGTGTGTATGCATATATTTACATATATATATGTATATATACATACATATATATGTATATATATATATATCTATATATATATATATATATATATATATATATATATATATATATGTATATATTAACAACCATTAAAAAGAAAAATACGTATTTTACTTAAATAAATGTTTTAAGTTTTTTTTTCTACAATTCCGGATATATCAGTTTCTCTGTTTCTTGTAACTTGAGTTTTTCTTCTTTTATTTTTAATCTAAAAAAAATCTTCAAATTAAGGTAAATGCAATACTATACTTGTATATTGATAGCCACTAAAAAACCATACGTAGTTTATATAAACAAATGTTTGTTTGTTTTTTTGCAGCGATGTCGGATAAATAACTTTTTCTGGTTTTGTACCTTGAATTACTGTTCATTAAAAACTAAAAGATAAGTCTTTTGATTAATGTAAATGCAGCATTAATGCACGTATACTAACAGTCATAAAAGAGTTCCTGTGTACACTGCATAAAATGGTTTGAGTATTTTACAAGATTCCAGGCGATAACTAATTTTCTCTATCCTTAGTACGTTGCTTTTCCAAGTTATAAATCTTTTGGGTAATGTAGTACATGCAATACCAGGTGAAAATTTTTATAATTATATAATTATTTATAAATATATCATAATTATTTTATTTATCTCGTGTATGCAAATTTTGTATACTATCTTATCTAACTCTGTACATGGCACTTAGCTGAAATGAAAGATATTATTATTATTATTGTTATTATTATTATTATAACGAGCTTGTTGGGGTGCGCTACCCGTGCTGGAACCCGGGACTACTGTCTCCCCCTTGGGGCGGACAAACTGGTTTGCAGGGGTGGATAGCAGTGTAATGTCTCCCCTACTATCAACCGGGGGAGGACAAACAAGATCAGAGCCTGTCGGATTTTACTATTATTATTATTATTATTATTATTATTATTATTATTATTATTATTATTATTATTATTATTATTATTATTATTATTGGTGGAGAAATCCACAATGGTGTAAGTGGAATTATATATTAAAAATATACACAAAACGAGAGCTCTCGAGGACGTGCTTGATTCTCTATCTCGAGCTCTATTTTTCTACATATTTTTAATATGTATTTACTCTTATAACGTTTAAGTGACTCTTACGATGATGATGATGATGATGATGATGATGATTATTGATTCTAAGTTTGAATTCCAATTGCATATTTTTAAATCTCCCTCTCTTCCCTCTGTCACTTCAGCATGTCTACGGTGATTTCCGTGAATGACCCCCTTTCCTAAATGGCTTCCTTGCGACGACCGCCCCCCTCCCCCCACAAAGGAAAATCCTCCCTGAAATGCGGGAGTTACGAGGCGGTCCTCATCTTTATCAGCGGCAGTTAATCAAGGTGTCTTCGGCGGTCGGGCCGGTCTCCACGGTCGAAGCATAAACAACGCCGTGAATGAAGTGTGCGGTTGTCAGCCACTTCGACGGACCAATCAGGTCTCCGCTCCACTTCGGCTGCGGTCAAATGCAAGACCGCAGTGGCCGGCGGTAACCGCAAGTTCTCACCGACACGGTGGTCTCCTACGTTAAAAGAAAATGGCTGTGGGTGAAGATGGTCTATTTCACAGGCAAATCGAAGGCGGCTGCTGGGTTTAGGTAAGGACTAGGTCTATGCTCCGGTTTTCGGTCGATTTTAAGGACAGGAAATTCCAATTGCATTTCCTGGGTTATCGGTCACACGTCATGAAAGATGTTGGAATTGATCGTCTGTACGTGGTCAAGTTATATAATTTTTGTGTACAGCATTAAACTTGAAAATGGTCATAATCATGTCCAGAATGCTCATATTGGGGAGACAATCATACACGGGGATAGACTCAATCCTACAATCCTACAATGACACTATGGATTCTTTTCAGAATTCAAACAGGACACCGGTTAAAAAAGATTAATATAACCTTCAATTCTGTGCAACACGCACACACACACACAATATATATATATACATATGTGTATGTATGTATGTGTGTATGTATCAAATGTGTATCCAACATGGTCTACGTTTGATGACCTACACTTTTGGACTTGTCATCTCCCAGCCTAACCACTCTGATAACTTAATGCTTTACAAATATACAGAATGAATGTAACTTAGTCCAAGTCTCGGGGTAGAAGGTTATAAAGGGTCCTAAGATCGGGACTTGTTGTCCAGAGGACCCTCTCTATTATGATCATAGTTCTTTCGGGTATGAATGCTTTAGGGGTTAGCAGATTTGAAGGGGTGGTTGTGCTAGGTGATCTAGGGTAGCTGACGAAAAAGAGGCACTGGTGCTAATATGTGTGGAGCTTATATGGGAACAGTTTTGGAAATGAGTTGTATTGTTAGAGATATTTGGTTCGATAGAAAAGTATTCACATGTTATTTTGCAAAAACGAAAAATGGCGAGGGAAGGGGTTTGTTGATCATGTATTAGTACAGAGTAGATTGAAAAACAATTCAATGGCTACAATGGAATGGTGGGAGGTATATCTGATTAAAACTGAAGGTAAATGTAAGTTGAAGTCGGAGAGGAGAGAGGGGGAATGAGGATCTAAAAGTAATCGCCACAAATCGATAAGAAGAAGTGCGAAGATATTCTTCGCACTTCTTATCGATTTGTGGCGAACGGATGAACTTTGGGTTGAGACTGAAAACAAAAAAGGTGAAAAGAGTAGATGAGGAGTCTGTCAAGTTCATGATGGAAGTGTTACTTGGCATAAGGAGACACAAAGAGCTAATAAAATAACTGAGTTGTTGATTAGAGAATAAAAGGTTAACTGAAGGAAAAAGTGAGATTAACTGAAGAGCAGTTACATGAGAAAAGAGGTCATATGTGGGCATAGGAGAGGATCGATCAGGCAGTCAAGGAGGGAGGGAGCATAAAAAAAGTGGCCAATTAGGTCATAAGAATGAGGGCGTAAAGATGAACGAGAACTTTGCGAAGAATAAGTTGCTCTACACTGACGTGAATTAAAAAAGATAAGTTAATGAACAAAAGGATCTCTGAATAAAAGAGGGAAATGGAGAGATATTCGAAGTGTCAGCAGTTCTCTGTCAGTGCAGGGAATAATTTGTAAAAGGTAAAAGAGGCAGAAGTGAATGTGAAAAAAAAAATGGAAACATTTAATGAACATTGAACAATGCTTCTCAAAGTGGACTGAGGACCTGCGGAGAGTGATTGGAAAATAAATCATAACACGAGCAATAATAATTATAGCAACAAACGCAGTGATAAAATAAACATCAATAATCACTCCTCCTCTTTCCCACCGTATCACTCCATTAAGGGGTCAGTTGTCTGATATCATAAGGCATGGTTTGTTATTTGGCAAAGGGGTTTTGACGACTGCATGCCCTTGCTGTCATCAACCACAGTTATTGGCGGTGGGCCTTGCCTTTGACTAAAAAGTCCACCTGCAAGGCAGCAGTTTCCACAGTTATAGGTGGTGGGCCTAGCCTTTTACTAAAAAGTCCACCTGCAAGACCGCAGCTCCCACAGTAATTGGTGGTGGGCCTAGCCTTTTACTAAAAAGTCCACCTGCAAGACAGCAGCTGTCCTTTTAGTCGCCTTTTACGATACACAGGACCTACGGTGGTAGTATTCATACACCCTTACCACAGGGTCCAAGCATCAATAATTATCAATATCAAGTAAAAACGCTACGAGCTCTTTGGGCGGGTGGGTGACGAAATGTACTATGTTGTTTAGCACAGAAATTACTCTATGAAACTATTTTGATCTACAGGAAAGAACACCATATTTCAACACAGGTTGGTGTAGATGGCCACTCCCGCCAGGCACTGTGGGGGGTCTGCGTCCGATTTCATCAGTGTTGAGGGCTGACAATGACTTCGGTTAGGTCCTCTATTTCAGTAATTTGACTGAATACTGACTCCTCTTTTAGGAATACGCTCAGGCACGCAAACACACACACACACACACACACACACACACACACACACATATATATATATATATATATATATATATATATATATATATATATATATATATACATATATATAAATAAGGCCACTGGGAAAATTCAAAATGAAACGACAGAGTGCCAGGTAATTTCGTGTCTCTCTGACACATCATCGGGGGCACGAAGTTTTAAAAATATGCATGAAAGTACTTGGCACTCAGTCGTTTCATTTTGAACTTTCCCAGTGGCTTCAGCTAATAAACAAAATCACGTATATATGATATATTATATATATATATATTATATATATATATCTATATAGATATATATATAGATACATATATATATAGTATATATATATATATATATATATATATATATATATATATATATATATCTATATATATATATACTATATATAAGGCAAGTGCCGCTACGGTGAATCGACCAAGACCATTTCCTGAAAAATACGTTGTGCCACTGTAGACTTAAACAGTGTTGGGATAGTGGTTGGTAACAACCAGACTGGAGAAAAAAGGCTCTTAAGAGCAATTAACCTCATCCTTAAATGACTCGACGAGAAGCCAGCCCTTCAAAGGGGGTTAAAGGTCTCTGGGGGTGCTAACTCTCCAGTTCCCACTAGACATTGTAGTTGAACTTGCTTGTTCCAATCGCCTGTCTGCCCTAACTAAAAAATCCGTCATGCCACTGTTGACCTAAACTGTGAAGTATGTGCTTGATTCCCCCGCCCTGCCAACGAGGAATCAGCGGGATTTATTTCTGATGATTAGAAATTCATATTTTGAAATAATGTGGTTCGAATACCACAATAAGCTGTAGGTCCCGTTGCTAGGTAACCAATTGGTTCCTAGCCACGTAAAAATATCTAATCCTCCGGGCCAGCCCTAGGAGGGCTGTTAATCAGCTCAGTGGTCTGATAAAACTAAGATGTACTTAATTTGACTGGCCGGTAACAGCAAGGAGAAAGAGCATGGGCCGGAAAAGTAATAGCTTCCTACCCTCTGAAACCAATCCCTCTATGGGGGAGATAAAGGTTTCAAGGGGTGGTAACCCTTCCAGCTTTGAGTAAGCATTTCGAGTTAAGGTTGTAGCCCCGAGCAGTTCTCCATCCCAACTTAACCCATTATAGATGTCACTGGCTTTGAGGTATTTCAGAATTTTACTGCAAGGGGCCACATCACTTCACCTCGCCAAGGAATCGAACTCTAGCTCTCATGCTGGTGAAATATCTGCTACATTTCTTATCTATGTTCTCCACTGATTTTTCTGCAGGCGATGCTTTGTTCCGTTAAGCATTATTAGCTATTTTTAAGAGTGACCTATGAATCAAAATACCGTAGGAATACCAATCAACCGTGGTTCTTGAATCTTATTGCCTTTGAGTAAACAAAGGGACCTAGAGAAGAAGCGGCGAGTCTTAAGCCTATGCCAAAGCAAGGAGGTAGAGAAGACGTATCGAACGCTGTGTTTGTCTTTAGTACCTCCATTGTTTTTAGAGGTCTAGAGCCATTACTCGCACTCTTCTCCCTCTCTTTTATATCCGTCGACATCTACGGCCAAAATATGTTTCTGATAAGGTGTTTTAGACAAAATTTTAAACCGGATCTTTATCCATTTGGAAAGGAAATGGGAATCCGCCCGAGCGTGTGTGTGCGTGTTTTTGAAAAAGAGGGAATGTTTGTCATTAATTGAACGTTCTTAACTGCAATGGAACATGACCTAAGTAACCGAATTATCATACACAATTAGTTCACATTTCAAAAAGTGCAACACTGACTTGTCGCAAATCAGTCTATATTAAAAAAAGTTAAGTAGTATATCTTAGTTTTACCAGACCACTGAGCTGATTAACAGCTTTCATAGGGCTGGCCCGAAGGATTATATATTTTTACGTGGCTAGGAACCAGTTGGTTACTTAGCAACGTACAGATTATTGTGGGATCATAACCACATCGAGAAATGAATTTCTATCACCAGATATAAATTCCTCTAATTCCGCGTTGGCAGAGCGGCGAAAGTCCAGATAAAAAAAATTTGGGTCAGTCATACACAGTAACTTGAGGTCAGTCATACACAGTAACTTGAGTGTAAACATACACTGGCGTCACCAAAGAATCAGTCATCGTCGCTTGCGATGGAACATTGAGAAGACGTGCAAAAGTGGTATTACTTTCAAAGGGTTTGAAACAAGAGGCGGATTAGGAGACTCTCTGGAAGTGAAGAAAATGGATGTGTGGTGGGGAGGGGGTGGAATTTGGGATAAGGTCTTCGGACAACCCCCATCAATTCTTTCTCCCCCCTACCCCACCAACAACCATGCATTGTCACTCTGATGTTAGAAATGTGAGTTTCACGAGCGCTTGTCACTGATTACGGCCTCCATCGCTGAGCCGAAATGGGATGTCAGGGATGGTTAAGATAACGAAGCCATTATGTGGGTGATGCTCACACAACACAAACAAATACGCCCTATATATATATATATATATATATATATATATATATATATATATATATATATTGTGTGTGTGTTGAAACATATAGAATTTACCCTCACTATTTTTTCAAATGAAATCTTTCATTACTAATGCTATGCATACTCATGAAACAATATTTTGTAAATCAAATATTTTAATGAAAAGAAAAATCTAATCAAAGATACATTTGTCGATATCTGTTTTATTTCTGCTCGATACTAATGATAATGATCAGGCCTAGTTGTCACCAAAATAACGTTTCTATTATTTACCAAGGTTTTTTCTCCAGACCTGGTTCAAATATAAATTATTCTTTATTCAGTGAAGAAACGCTAATTTATACGGTTTCATTATTGACCGATGAATAAATAGTTTGCCATACCTTTGTGAGTATTTGGTGGTAAAGGTAAGGGTAACGGAACACCGTTACCCAAGGGAACGCGCTCACTAATGTATGTTCCCTCTGTTCCTTAAAGTCTCACGTTTGAGGAAAGGATGGTCGTGATCCAGCCATTATGAATTTCATTGAATTATGTTACTCATTTTTCTTAGAAACTGATAAACAAAAGCATTTTGACGCTCCGACCCAAAAGTAAGGAAAATGTGATGGAATTATTTTCCACGCATTAAAATTACTATATAAAATTATCTTGAAAATCAAGTCTGTGTCTTATTAACAAAAATAGCCTGCACCTACGTGTAAGACCAACAGACAAGTTCGAAGATATTTTCCTTATAGCCCTAAAGATATTTTCTCGACTGAATATAGTATGTGATTATTACTTAAGTGGACTGGACTTGATAAACTGAAAATGAAAATATGACAAATACTTTCAGCCTCACTTTCACTGTGAAAGGAGGTTACCCATTTCAACTTTATATTGTATTTCAAGGCACTTTTTTAGTCTCCTTTCTATCGTCCGTTGTTGAAATATTTGCTTTGGATTCTCTTTTGTAACAGTGTTCGTAATGGAGCTCTCTGGCATCGTTTATAAACACTGGGATGTTACTTACAAGAGGATAACGTTATCCAATTCTGATGTAAGTGCATATACGTTTTCCTGAGGCGAATAACGCAAAGTTTGACCTGTGTGAGAATGACTTACTGTAGGCTACAAATGTCAAATTTTCACGCCTGAACTGAAATTAGGGCGATGAAAAATCACTGGCTCTGTATCATGATCAGTTACTGCTGCAGTGTGGGGTCTGAGGTGGGAGGCTGAAACCAACCTACTTTGGAGGCTTGAGTTTCAAGTCAATGTGTGCTTGTTCCATGTGAATAAGTTACATCTACTGAAATAATAATAATAGAAACAGTTGGTCCCCTCAGAGTCAATGAAATTTCTTGTAGTCTTCACTCTTCAGCTTGTTGTCAACTTGATATGAATTATGTTCACATTAATCATTCCATTTATGCATTGCTGCTTTTAGTTTGATTTTTTTATAGTTGCTACATGAAGTGAGATATGTATTTGTTATCTCAATAAGTATATATGAATATCCTCAATTCTAGGTCTGGCATGGTGACCAATGGTAAAATTGTGAGAACATTATTCATTTTTGAGATTTTGCTCGTACCTAGTAAGTTAGTGTTGGTTTAAGATTTATATAATCTATGATTCTTTTGACTTATGTATGGCTCTAGTTGAAAGTTTTGAAATGCTGCTACAATTCGTGTTAGGATTTTCAGCGATGCTGACATCACTAAACATACACTTTTGATACTGATAAGGCTCATATTTTGCAGACTCACGCTTCCTTTGGCATACGAAGTGCTGGCAATTACTGAAATAATTCAGTGGCCTCCAGAATGTAGTCTGCGTTTCCCAGAGGGAATAATCGTGACGGACTAATTTCTCTGAGTAGTATGTTAATTCTGATAGTTCTAATTGTTTTCTTTATAAGTATTAGAAAGTTGGTTTTCTGCTACATAGGTATATTATACAGAATATTATCTGTATTTTAGAATAATTTTATGCGATAACCTAATCTGTATACAATACTGACTTTATTAAAAGCTTATCCTTTAGTGCCAGTAACTTGGTCATAATTTCATATTTTTGATGGCGATGATAAGATAACGACATATTTTAAAGCATTCTGAAAAGATATTACAAATCAATGAAGTGTTCATCTTTTCCTTTAAGCGTTTTCGTCAAAGCCAACCGATATTAAATTATCCAGTAGACACAGTGGAGTTGCTCTCTCTCTCTCTCTCTCTCTCTCTCTCTCTCTCTCTCTCTCTCTCTCTCTCTCTCTGGTGAGAATTAGTTACGCAGAGGATGTTGCGAAGGTCTTGGTGAGAACCTGAATAATGGCTTGATTGTAGTGTCTGTGATTCTTCCGAATCTTTTCCTGAAAACGTTTTCTTTCTGATACAGCCTTTATGTCACAGTAGATGAATGTCTGATACTTACATACATGCATACATACATACACACGAAATTGTTATCAACTAAACAATTCCCCCTCGGGTTACATTTATATGAATATATTATTTCCGAGGTAGAGCGAATTGGATATTAAACGACATCTGTAGCTTAATACTTGTTTATAAATCGCGGTGGTGGGATAGAATCTCAGTCACTCACACCACACACACACACACATTATATATATATATATATATATATAATATATATATATATATATATATATATATACATACATGCTTAAAAAATCACAGTAGATGCACGTGACTTCATAAATAAGCGAATACCACGGGAAATGATAGTCAGGAATCCAAGCGCTTTCGTCTTTATTCAGACATCGTCAAGGAGCTACTTGACGATGTCTGAATAAAGACGAAAGCGCTTGGATTCCTGACTATCATTTCCCGTGGTATTCGCTTATATACATACATATATATAATATATATATGAATATTTTTTTCACATCATTTTGACTGTTTTGTTTAATTTTCACAAAAATTAAGCTACAAATGTAGTTTATTATCTAACAGATTATTAAACAACCTTTGTTGCTTAATGTTTATGTATGTATATATATATATATATATATATATATATATATATATATATGTGTGTGTGTGTGTGTGTGTGTGTGTGTGTGTGTGTGTGTATGTATCTATGTATATACTCGCATGTTCCCCATGTCAAGGAGTAGCTTGTAGGAAAAAGGAATCACAAGTCACTTCCACATTCTTGATTTCATCGCAGAATCAGAAGAGTTGCACAATATTAACGCTGCATACCTTCCCAGTAGCTCAACAGAAGCAAATTAATCACCGTTTTTCCCCCATTTTACTAACATCCGTTAAATTATTTGAACGAACAATATAATTTTTCGTTGATATATATATACATACGCTTGTTAACATTATATTTCACTTTCGTTTTAAATGGACTTTCTAACATTATCACTGCGTCATCCTTCCAAACTCCATTCACGCCCCATTTTCTTATCCCCCAAAACATGCGCCCTGTGATAAGAAAATTGAATAATCTCGGAGACACAGAAAAACTTGATCAGGTGATGTGATCCGCTACTAAGTGAGATAAGTCACTTTCCACTGAACACAATCTTACAAAAGCAAGACTTCGTTTCCTTGCGGTTTCATTCACTTAGCTATACACCAATTTTTGTTTCAATCACAGGCGACTTACATAGGTTTATAGACTCCTGGTGCAGCTTTTTTTTTTCTTTGTTTGTTTGTTAGTTTGTTTTTTCCGAATCCCTACAAAGAGTTTTCATCAAACGCATTCTTCACACGTCCTGTTCCTCATTCCCATATGGGCATTAATCTTTCTGTTTTTAGAGTATTCACATCTGCCTCGCCTCTCTTCCAGCCCGTACATCCAATCACTCTTCAACATAATACGTCGTTGCAAGTGGACTGCATTATATTGAAACGCCATCTCTCCATTGTTATCCTTAATTCGATGCCCCATTCGCTTATTAACCTTTCTCTAATCATTTATTTCCCATCTATTTCTTTCTCTCTTCGGTTTTGGCTAACCTTTTCAGTTGCTTGTTGAACTGTACTCGATCAAGTGTTCTGTTCTTCAGCTGAACTTTACAGAATGTTAGTTCATCATACTGATAATTACTTCTTTAATGTTTTTTTTTGTGCACCGAAGCCCTCAAACTTACTTCTGGACAGCTATCCCAGCACAGGATTTTCGTATTAAGAATACTGTTTTTCTATTATAAAAAGAAATGGCACATATTTCATTAGATGAGGCAAAAAAGAGCAAATTATTACTCGTGAGATTATAAGAATGGTAAATGTTAATGTTATGAAAGTTCAACAACGAAACCAAAGGAAAAGAAAAAAAAAACGAATGAGGATTACGAAGAACGGAAAGAAAAAAAAACACACACACACCCACACATACAGAGAGAGAGAGAGAGAGAGAGAGAGAGAGAGAGAGAGAGAATGTGTGTGTAAAATCTTCCACCTGGGTTCACGCGTGTGCATGTGTTTGGATGCAAGCGAATTCAAGTTTGTTTTCATGGTCATTCGATCATAATAACATTAGCAATGGATATGATTTACAACCTCTACGACAATGTTGGACTTTCCTTTAGTCAGGTGTTACGATACTTGGTTGATTTAATAGTCTTACGAATCATAAAAGTGAAGACCACTTGTAGTACAATGTTAAGTCGCATATTTTTTTTTATGATTATATTACTTCTCTCTCTCTCTCTCTCTCTCTCTCTCTCTCTCTCTCTCTCTCTCTCTCTTCCTGTGTGTGTGTGTGTGTTTCCTTCTGTTCTTCATAGTCTGACCTAAACAAAATAATTTATCCTCACTGTTCCTTGGCTTTGTTTTTGAACTTCTGCAGCATTAACATTGGCCATTCTTATTATCTCACGAGTTTTAATTTGTTCTTTTGCTTCCTCTAATAAATATGTGCCATTCCTTCTTAAATTCAAAAACAGTATTCTTATGAATCCAATGGCAGTATTAAGTCTATGGTTGTCTCCATCTTATATATATATATATATATATATATATATATATATATATATATATATATATATATATATATATATATATATATTGCGGTATTACTAAAAAACATGTTATATATTTGACAGATCTGATACAATCAGTGCATGATCTGTAACTTGTTCAAATTGTGAAGATTTCAAATACACAAAAGAACTTCAAGAAAACTAAAAATGTGAAGGAAAATACAACCAGACCTTGCAATAAAAAACATACCTCTCTTAAAATGTAGGTAAACCTTCGTATATGCATGACTTTATTTCCTTAGCATGAAATGGAAAAGCATTTGAGCTGTGGCTACCGGGTTGGGTGACGACTTAAAAATGCGAATTTTAGGAGGCCTTCTCGAACAAATATGAACCAGAATGACTTCTGAAAGAGCTCCTTAGTTGATCGGGAAAGCAACATATATACAAATTTTGGATTGGCGTATTCGATGAATAATTCTTTAAATGTTTGTCAAGTAATGGTGACTGGGATACGTGAGCACGACGGAAGGAAGGGATTAAAGAACAATGATTGGAAGCAGGTATTATTAATTAAAAGAGCAAAAAGAAAGACGTAAGTAAGAGTGATGGATGTCTTAATAGACTGTCTCGATACCCTGTTGAATGTCAAAGCAGGTAAATGGGATAAAATCAAAATTGCTAAAGAACATTAAAAAAATAATAAGAGAAGGTTGACTGCAAAGAGGACAAAAATGAAAGAAGACGGCAAGAATTATGAGAATAAATGAAAACTCAAGACTGACTCTATGATGAGTCTGGGTATCGTAATCAAAATGAAGAAAATGGAATGAAAGATATGAGAGGAAAGCTTAGCAATAAGTAAGCAAAATGTAAGCGGAAAAGACGAAAGGCAAATGAAATAAAAACATTCTAAAATCTGTTATTTTTCTTGGATTTTTCCAAATCATAACCTGGAAAATTTCTCTGGATACATAACTTCATTATTCCCCAGAAGATCGTCCCTCTTGTGTCGTCGTTCCTCGGCTTAAATTCTCCGGTTGCATATGTTGCCTCGTCCCTCACCGCATCACGGGGCACCAAAAGTCAAATCAGGAGACATAAATTTACTTTCGCTGCGCATCATCGTAACTTCACTCTTGCCATGTCATCCCCAAAAATTGACTTAGACCAAACTATCGTCTTTCACCTTAACGCTTCGAACCCGACATCAGCCCGGAGACTTTCTACGTGGTGCCTGCGACCCCTGTCCTCTAGATTTTCTCTCTCTACATCCCACACAGAGAGAGGGCTGTCTGTCGCCGTCTGCTTCCTAATCTGACACTCACGCTGTCACTCGAGATCCAACACCTTTGCCGGCCTATCACCTTTGAATCAGTCGGTTGCCGAACAAGTTCCTAATTAGGCTCTCCTCTGGTTACGGGTTCGACGGGCGGTAGCCAAGTCAAGGTGCAGTTTGTATGGCGGGCTTTTTCTTATTGCAAAAATGAAAGGAGCGACAAGACGATCTGAATTTCGAGTTGTGGTTTCAAATTCTAATTGCTGTTTGTTATCACTGATCGACTTCTCTTAGGTGTATAATCTATTCATCGACACATGATTTTATGTTCTTATTTTTGTTTTTGATGCCGATGTGACGAGATGGATACAGTGGTGATAAAACGATGGTTTGTGTTAGGTCATTTAATGATGTGTATCAGTTAATTGATTACATAAATCATTCACCAACTGACATTTTCGACAACAGTAGTGGACGCTACCTACCACAGCATGAAAACCTGGAAAGTTCGTGTTTCCAATAATGATGATCAAACGCCTACGAATATTAAATGACTGCCGAAAATTCTAACACATTTTCCGCAATCATATATCGTCTTCGGAGTTCATTTGGTT
>NC_087201.1:60023256-60083256 GCF_015104395.2 Macrobrachium nipponense | reverse complement strand
CGCGCCTGCGAATACCATATGCATATACATGCAAATTCACGCTCATGTATCCTATATATGTATCTGAATGAATGAGAGGGCAAACTTGAAGGACTTGGCGAAGAGAAAACCACCAGTTTCTGTGGAGACCCACATCTATGGCAGGTGATACGTCACTGACCTACCACTGAGGTTACAATGTTAAGCCCTTTTCCCGCGTTTTCTCTAAATCGGGCGTGTCTCATAAGATGAATAAATAATATAAGGAGTGGAAATGATTTTTTTTATTTCAATTGCCCTCAGCAAACGATAACAGGAAGCAAATAAAGATAAGTTCTTGCTCAGTAACGACACACGCACACATCTGATAATCTATATATATATCTATTTATATTTATAATATAATAATATCTATATGTATTTATCTATATACATATACTATATATATGTATCTTATATATATATATATAGATAGGTATATATATATAATAATATATATATATATATTATATAGTCTCAGTAATTGGGCGGCTACTTGGAAATCTTAGCTTGATGATGAATAATAGTGCCAAGACTAGGAAGAACATTCTTTAATATTACGAGCTTTCGAGGTTTAAAACCTCATCTTCAGGCTGAAAAAATGACAAGGATGAGAAATCACTAAAAATTACATTAAAATGAATTGTCTGATTAAAAGCTTCAAAAACATAAAATAAAACGAACATCACATACAAACTAAAAATTAAAAATTACGAAAAAACTAAAACAAAGCGCAAATCATACAAAAAACAGAAATTAAAAACAATAAAAATAATATGAAAGGTAAACAAAACTACACTCAAAAATCAAAATGGCTAAAGCGTACCCACTTTGTGTACCTACTATGAAACTATATGATAGCTAGTTGAATACCGGACGAGTTGTTGTTCAATTCCGGTTTCATTTTCTTAATAAACAGCGACTCTGAAATTAAAAGGTCCAGTCTATTTGAGCAAAAAGACAGTACTCTAAAATCTAGGTGAGTGAAAGGATGGTCGTGTGCTAAACTGTGATCCCTTATGGCTGAAAATGGTGGTTTAGAAAGAGGAAACCTAGTTCTAACGGAAAGACCTCTGTGTTCCAAAATTCTGTGTCTAAGCCAGCGGGAACTGGATCCCACGTATCGCAGACCACACTGCGAACAGGTAAACAAGTAAACGACACTCGAATTAAGGTCCACAGGAAGAGCAGGCTTCTCCCTCAAAAGTGATCCTACAGTAAAAGGGAAAGGGTTAGTAAAAAACAAATCTGAAACTAACTTGAGGAAAACTATGCTTAAGTATTTCTGTAACTTTTTTCGTACCAAGTAGCTACTATGACCAAGGAAAGGCAATTTAATATACTTTATATCTTTACTAGCAGTACTGTACACCGGTCTGGGACAAAATTTCTCATGTAGAAAATTTTTTAGAACTTTGTAAAAGACAAATACGGGATAAGAATTTTCGGAAAAATAATTCTGGAGGAAGACCATGTCTTGATGAAATAAATTAAAATCACAACAGACATTGTAAGCTCTATTTATCATAGTACGTATTGAGTTAAGTTTAAACAACTTTGGTGAAAAACTAAGATAATTCAATCCCAAGCCAGTAAAAGTACTTTTCCTATAAACGGAAGTCTCAAATTTACCTCTATTTCTGTGTACCTGAACATCTAAAAATGACAACATATTATCCTGTTCTGTCTCACAAGTAAAAGAAATATTAGGATGACGAGAATTAAAATATTCAAAAAATAAATCCACGTGTGAACGTTCCTAAACACAACAACTCGTCCGGTATTCAAACTAGCTATCATATAGTTTCATAGTAGGTACACAAACGTGGGGTCGTTAGCCATTTTATTTTTGAGTGTAGTTTGTTTACCTTTCATATTATTTTTATTTTTATTTCTGTTTTTGTATGATTTGCGCTTTGTTTTAGTTTTTTCGTAATTTTTAATTTTTAGTTTGTATGTGATGTTCGTTTTATTTTATGTTTTTGAAGCTTTTAATCAGACAATTCATTTTAATGTAATTTTTATGATTTCTCATCCTTGTCATTTTTTCAGCCTGAAGATGAGGTTTTAAACCTCGAAAGCTCGTAATATTAAAGAATGTTCTTCCTAGTCTTGGCACTATTATTCATCATCAAGCTATATATATATATATATATATATATATATATCGAGCTACAAATGTCCCTTTTTAATATCTAATTCACTCGAACTCAGAATTAATATATTTTCATATATGTTAACCGAAAGGAACTTTTTTTGTCGATAAGAAATTTGTCGGCTCACGGGCAAATATGTTAATTCCGAGGTAGAGCGAAATTAGACACTAAAAAAGGACATTTGGAGCTCGATGTATGAATATGAATCACGGTAATGTGATATGACTCATATATATATATATATATATATATATATATATATATATATATATATATATATATATACATATATATCCGTTATGATTAAAACTGACTAAAGAGATCTCAAGTGACTTGCTGACCCCTTCCCCGTCACCATTCTAGCAGCAATATCGACTTTCAAAGGTGAAGCGGAAACGTGCA
The DNA here is from genome assembly GCF_015104395.2 of Macrobrachium nipponense. Lineage (NCBI taxonomy): Eukaryota > Metazoa > Arthropoda > Malacostraca > Decapoda > Palaemonidae > Macrobrachium > Macrobrachium nipponense. Next base: position 60,080,680 of record NC_087201.1, on the reverse strand, counting down.
CTTCTGTAAGGCGGTGTTTCTTTGCACTAGACTATCCATTCACATCACGCTTGTAAATATTTGCCAGTTTGAGGCATATCGCAGCAGTTTTTCATTGTGTCATTGGCCCGCAACGGCTGAACCGGTTAAGGGTAGACTTATCACGTGATCTAGGGATTGATCGATACATGTAATGACCACACCTAGTAAGGTCATCCCTGCTGATACGTGATCTTATGCAGACCATATATTACGTTATGGAGAACGTATATTGTTTTACGGACGTCGACTAGAATAATGAACATTGTAACGTCGATGCTTCGATTAGACTTCTCATGAAGAACAAAAGAGATCTTGGAATTCTAAAGAAAAGAAAAAGAACGGAGAAGTAATTCCATTCTCCGTCTTTCATCAGTGAAGTATCAGTTGAAATATGGAGCCTTACATAGATCTACTTTTTTAAATTGAATTGAATTGAATATACTATGAAACAAGGCACAGTGAAAGGAGCGAAGGGGGTGACTGCGAAGGGTCGAAAGGACGCTACAAAGAACCTTAAGTAATGCTTGCGGTGCATCGCGTGTGGTGCACTGACGGCACTACCTCACTACTGGGGATATTTTGCTGGAACTGGCTGAGGCCTATAGACTCCCAATTTGCTCGAATCCGGTTAAAAGAAAACTGTATAAAGGTACTCGTCTCTCGCCTCACCTTGTGTTGGTAACCAGCTGCATCATCACATCGTTTGAAACTGTAACTTTTGTAGGAAAGAAAGATTCTAAAAACGTCAGATATTTCAGATGTACTGTAAAACTACGCTGTAACTCACGCATTTTGGAAACTCTTGTATATATATATATATATATGCTATATATATATCTTATATACATATATATATATATATATATTTATATATATCTTTATATATTCATATTATTAATAAAAAAAATTTTTTTTTTTTAAAATATATATAGATATATATATATATATATATATATATATATATGTTATATATATATTATAATTATATATATTTATCTTATATTTATATATATTAATATGTAAGTAATATACATCTATCCGCATGTGAAAAATAAGAGACGGGATGTAGTAGGTCCTGACCGGTTTCGACTTTATTTCCAAGCCATTGACGAAGGACTGATACATAGTCACAAATATATATATACTACAGAGACAATACTGACGGACATACACACAACTGTTTGAGACTGCAGATCCACCCACAGGTGGGTGTCAAGGTAGTGATAGCTTTCAAAACTTATTTGACCAAAATTCACAATACACTCTCAAGGGCACACCGTAGGAGACGACAGATCCACACCTGACAGGTGTCAAGGAGGCGGGGTTGGAAATCTCATTAGCACTGCTGCCCCTTTACTGTGTTTACAAATAATCCTATTTCCATACATCTTTACTGCCTACCTTAAAATTTAAATAATTTACAAATTTCTTTTGATATTAAAGGAACAAGTTCGTACATCCCTTGTCTGATGTTCATATTACGGTTGTAACTTTTTTTTTTTAAACTAGATTCAATGATATTCCTTTCCAGATCATTATTAGAATGCACATTCCTTTTTACCCCTTCCCAGTTAATAGCATGGTTTTTCTCACTAACATGTACAAAAATACCGTTGTTTCCTTGTGAATTTCTCACACATTTTTTTATGTTGTTTTATTCTCTTTTCCAGTGCTTTGCCCTTTTGGCCAATGTAAAAGTTGTCACAAGACCTTACATGGAATTTTATATACACATCCTTTAGTATTGTCGGGGCAGTTCTTGATAAGTACATGTTTCATTGTTTTATTGTTTTTAAAAGTGACATTAACACCAAAATTCTTCAGGAGATGGGGGATATCTTTCATACTATCATTACAAGGCAGCAAAAGCAAATTTTTTGCGTTGTAGGATTCTTTTTGGTTATGATGCATAGTCTTTTTTGCCGCATCTATTGCATTGTTTAGTACACTGTCAGGATATTTAATTTTCACGCCTGTATTCCGAATCTTACCTATTTCCTCATCTATATATTTGTAAATTGTTTTAATTTTAAGGTAGGCAGTAGAGATGTATGGATATTGGATTTTCATATTTGAAAACACATTAAGGGGGCAGCTGCATTGTTAATGAGGTTTCCAACCCCGCCTCCCTGACACCTGTCAGGTGTGGATTTGTAGTCTCCTCCGGTGGGTACGTTTATCGGTAATGTTCCTTGAGAGTATATTGTGAATTTTGGTCAAATTAAATTTGAAAGACACTCCTACCTTGACACCCGCCTGTGGGTGGATCTGCAGTCTCAAACAATTGTGCGTATGTTCGTCAGTACTGTCTCTGTAGGGTTGACTGAAAATCAGTTCACTTTTCTCTCTCTCTCTCTCTCTCTCTCTCTCTTTTAAAGAATATTAACTCAAAATCAATTCACTTTTTTTCTTTCTCTCTCCTTTTTTAAAGAGGGTTGGCTTAAAATCAATTCACTTTTTTTTTCTCTCTCTCTCCTTTTTTAAAGAGGATTGGCTCAAAATCAATTCACTTTTTTTTAAAGAGGGTTAACTCAAAATCAATTCACTTTTTTCTTTCTCTCTCTCTCTCTCTCTTTTTTTTTTAAAGAGGGATGCCTCAAAATCAATTCACTCTTTTCCTTTCTCTTTTTTAAAGAGGGTTGACTCAAAATCAATTCACTCTCAAAGAGTGTTGACTCAAAATCAATTCACGTTTAAAGAGGGTCGACTCAAAACCATTTCACACTCTGCGATTTTTACTCATGCAGAATCAACTGTGACAACATTTCAAGCTGTTTAGATAGAGAATAACGACGTATATAATTGGATAGATCTTTCTAGTTTGTAGAATGAAAATGTCCGTAAGGGTAGAAGTAAGCTTAATACGAATAATTGACAAATTTTTCATAAATAAGGAGAAGAGAAAAAGGTATTTGTAAATAAACAATACTACCAGACACCTCCCTAAGCAACAACACCAGCAAAAATGTACATAGGCGCCAAACGCATCACCGCGTGAGAGACTGTACAAAATCCTCTGATGTGTACAAGCGTGATGAAGATAACGAAGCAAAGTACATCATCATAGTTATGATAAAAGGTGTTCATATTTAACGCACTGACCTTCACGAACATGAAGCCAAAAGAAGAATTATCTGTGTCTTGTGCCGTAAATATAGGAAAAGTAAATAACTTTAAAGGTCTCAAGAGTGCTCGAAAAACTAAAAGCTCGGAGTCTTCCCTCGGAACTAAAAGCTCCCATTAGTCGAGCTCATTCCCAGACGATTTACTCTACAGTTTGGGACGACGCTGGACAGGGGAGGTGACTGCGGCTGGAAAAGGCGTCGAAACGGCTCGTGGGTGGTATCAGGATGACAAAAAGGTAGAGAGAGAGAGAGAGAGAGAGAGAGAGAGGTAACATGGCCGACTGATAGCGGAAAAATGCCATTGTGAAACCAGTCCTAGTCGGAGAAATTCCATTTGTATGGAGTGTTTTCATCCTTGCGCAAGAGCAGGAAATAGCTATGCAATAGAGACTGGTAAAATTAGATTACAAAGAGTTGAATAAACGACAAGAGGAAGAAAGATGGAGAAGGAAGGACTCAGACAAATTTTACGTGAGATTCAGCAACACGAAAAAATGTGTGAAATATCGTCAATAAATTCTCTCTCTTCATGTTTTCTATAGACGTACCTAGGAATATATGACTTGGGATGCAATGATTTGGTATAAAAGAGAATACTTACAACACACATTCACACGCTCTCACACACACAAACACCACATACATCATACATGCATACATGTACAGTACACACACATACTCATATATATATATATATATATATATATATATATATATATATATATATATATATATATATATATATGTGTGTGTGTTTGTGTTTGTATGTATGTATGTATATATGTATACTTATATATGCACGGGGTTTCCCTTTGATCTGGCTATATGCTTAGAAAATGCTTCCAGGAATTCCACATACAAATTCACCTTCTGAAGAACTTCGAAAGTTTTTTGTTTCATTTTTTTTAGATGGAACATTGTTGATTAATCCTTTTGAAATACAGTTCTAGTTGAACTGCCGAAAACATTTAGTTCAGCCTTAATAACTGTTGTTTATTTTGCCAAATGAGCAACACTGAGTATATGATTTGTATAAAAAACAATTCAACTTGTCCCTTTGATTTCTAACCAGATTCCTTTGAACTTATTTATAAACACACTTTGTTTACTTAACCATCATTATCATTATTATTTCAGTAGATGAAACCTATTCACATGGAACAAGCAGAAAAGGGCCACTGACTTGAGATTCAACCTTCCAAAAAATGTTGGTTTCAGCCTCCCTTCGCAGACCCCACACTGCAGCAGTAACTGATCATGATACAGAGCCAGTGATTTTTCATCGCTCTGGGGGAGACACGAACCCGCGACATGTGAGTGGTTTTCATGACACTAACCACTATACCAGCGTTCGAACAACCCAAAGATTCAAGTTGCAGTTTTTTTTTTTTTTTTTTTTTTTTTTTTTTTTTTTTTCGTGAAGTTTGAAGATTCTTTAAGTACAGCAACGGAAGAATAATTCTAAAAAGTATAGTAAAGGTAATTGAACTATAACAAAGGAATCTGACAATAAAAGCAGTACCAACGCAAATGGTGTGTTAATTAAACTGATGTTTAAGCGCTCGTTTCTAAAACTCCGTCAGCGAAGACGAGACGATCAGAATACCATGTGACCTCTATTACATTAACTGAGTATCAAAACAGAACAAAATACTGATGAAAAATACGATGCAGAATGAAAGTGACGGAGAATAGAAAGCGTAGCAGCATTTGATATCAGTCGCAAATAGATCGTTGACTCGAAAGAACTCTCCAGATGTCATTGGGAGTGAGGAAAGGAGATAAGAGAGTGAAGGCGTGAGTTCATAATATGTAGTGATAAAAAACAAAGGAGAATAATCGGATATTTACTTTCTTTATGTTTGTTTGATATATATTGCCATATATTCAGATGCTACACACATGTGTATATATTGTGCCGTAAGGTTCAAAAGGGTTGCAATCCTGCCTGTCACCCTCTTTCATTTCTACAACTAACCGCCAAAAGCACTGTTTTTGTATCTTTACAGATAATCCAGTTACGGGCTGCTCTAGGAGCAAGAGCCCGTGCCAGCGCAAGGCTGGCTTAATCTTCAACAACAACAATAATCGAATATTCATTGACGATTATGAGCGGTCACCGGGTAAATCGCTCAGCCGGCGACCTGATTCTTAATGTTCCCCGAGTCACAGCTACGTTCACTTTTAGAGTAATGCTCACTGCTTTTTTTGCCGTCGTCAGCTCATGAATCAAAGATGATTATGTGCATAAGGGTGTTGCTAAAGATGGGAATGAGTGTAACGTGCGGTGGATCATTTTTCATAGATTTGCTCAAAGTATATTTGCAGCCATAAAGTGAACTTTGATAAGACACGAGTACAGAGTCACGTGACTCTCATGAAAGTCGTCTTTACAGTGAATTTATCAGGTAACAGACTGATCGATTTAACGAAAAGGGTATCAGAATGAGAACGGCTATTGGTCAATAGCGACATTTCAGCAACTAAGCAATGCGCTCGAAATAATGAACAGGCACACTTAAGGTTTTCATTACAATTTTTAATCAAAAGATCACAATGAAAATAGTTTGCTTACAAAATATTAAATACAGAGTAACTTTAGTATGTGACATTTTCAGTCTTTCAAAGAAAAAAAAACGGGAAGAAGAAGAAGAAAAAAAAAGAGACTGGAAAATAAAGATAGATCCTCCCATTTCAGCGCAATAAAAGTCGCCAAAGGAGAGACCGACCTCGAGAATAGCTTTCCCTTCCAAGGACGGCATTACCACCTTCAGCCGACTCATCCCTTCCCCAGGAAGTGTTAATCATGTTATGTTGGTAGTACTAAGAGGCTTGGTACTGATGATGCCTTCAGATAACAACCAGCGCTACCACGGGCCGGGGCACCTGTGGAAACCTCTGCCGTACTCGATTTCAAACCTTTAACCTTCGTCTGACGTTGGTTTGAGTCTCTCCAAATGGAGTCATTTAGAATTTGCAAGCGGCACGAATTCTCACGCGGTCCTCGGTTCAACTCCTGGGTCGGCGAGTGTCCCAGAGGTGTAGGTCGGCTATCGGAATTGGTAGCTCTGTTGTGATACTCGTCAATGAAGCTATCACACAACATTTATGACTTCTCCCGGTCCTAAATGGCGGAGGACAATACTGACTGCCGGTGCTGGGCGGTGGAATCTCCGATGATCGGTGGGCTTGATGGTGGCACCTCTCACTTTGCCTCTAACTCTTTTCCACTTTTTTTCTTAATTCTAATCCTCTTACTTTTCATTTGGATCTGAATCCTATTTCATTGTGTGTGTGTGTGTGTGTGTGCTTCGTATTCTTCTTCTTTAAAGTTTGCAATCACCTCTAGCTTTATTAGTTTTTTTTTTTACTTTCACTTTTACGTTCTTTCTTATACTAACCTCTTCTTCCTGCTTTAAATTAAAAGTATTTTTTTTTTCATCTCCCTTCACTTCCAGCATTTTCGTTTTTTCCTTTTTCCTTTTGATTCTGTAAATGTTTTCTTCCCCCTTCAATCATACTTATTATACTTCACCCTTTGTTCCTAATCCCCTTTCTCTCTTTTTTTCTGTTTTTATTTGACACATCATCAAAATTCTGCATCTTTATCACTCTTCCTTTTTCTCTCTCTTTACATTCTTCGCTGTTCTTGTTGCTGCAATTTTCTCGGACTTCATCAATAGGCCAGGCTGCTTCTGAAGGTTTTGGTGGATTGTGTATCAAATTGGAGGTTAATTAAAATCTATTATTCTTAGAAAACTCTTTTTGACATCTAGAAGAGATAATCAGCACTCAAACACTGTACCAAGTTCGCAGATAACATTTTTCAATCAACATGACTTAAAAGGGGGTTGTTCTCGGCAAATGTGAACTTGAGTCTGACGGCATTTATAAACACTCGCTCGCCACAATCTCCTGCTATCTTGGGCTACACACACAAAGAAATTCTTAGACCTTGTTAATCAGCCGCACGTGTAAGATAAATCTTCAAAGTCGACCCCACAGAAGGAAAGGTTAAAGATATCAATGTTGTCATATTTAGGTATTTTTGGTTAAGTTCTTTTCAGTTGAACAAACCTTTACTTATACTGGTTTAGAAAGAAAACGTTTTGATTAAATTTACTGAGAACTGTGTAGTATCTAGATCGTGTGTATTGTCTCTACGTTATATATTCCATGTATATGGCCTTGAGCTTAAATATAATTTATTATTATTATTATTATTATTATTATTATTATTATTATTATCATAGCCGTTGTCTTATTAGGTTTAAGCAGACTAAAAAGCTATTCAAAGGTTAATAAGAAGTAGTCAGTTTTAGTCTATATGTATTGTGTATATATGTGTGTGTACATATACATATATATTCTTATATATTCATATATATGTATGCAATTATATATATATATATATATATATATATATATATATATATATATATATATATATATATATATATATATATATATATATATATATATATAATGCGTTTATAACTTTCCTGTGTTGAAATATATACCAAGATTTATATATTTTCATACTGATTCCTGCAACTTAACGCACATAGAAGGGATATACTTATATGCACTGTAATGAAGACACACAAGCTCACAAACATACACAAACACACATACACTCACACACAAACACAGAGACACTTACAAGCGCACATATATAGTATATATATATATATATATATATATATATACATATATATATATATATATATATATATGTATATACATATATATATATTATATATATATATTATATATATATATATATATATCCCCATTATGTATTTGCATAAACATTTTTGTCTCCTGTTTTGCAGTCTGAGTTATTCGTAAAATTGACATTAAAGCTCAATAGAACGACGTTGATTTGAGTCTCGTAATTGTCGAATACTTCCGTTATACTCTTCGGCTTCAGTGTCGCCAGTTAGGAATATTAATAAATTTGTATTCGGCAGTAAACTGCGTCATTTTTCATATCCAAAAACACTGACGCTCTCCTTTAGAAATCCCGAGGCTCGTCTTTTCGCTATCACATTTAGATACGCAGTGTTATGGCCTGGAACCTAAATATTACAACAATCTTGACATCATCCAATGGTAGAGCATCTTTACTAGGGTAATCAGTGGCTGCGTATCTTTCCCTTTTTATTTATCTTATCTCGGAATTACCTAATGCGTTTCCCGCTGCGAGAGTTTTGTGATCCGCACGATAACTTCCCTTCTTCTTGTACGAAGTTTGGATCCTAATGTTGGGTCATAACATACGAGAGTGATAACGATTCAGTAGCCGGCTGCCAGTAGCGCGATAACAATCATTCCCTTCTCTCCCAGCAAACCTAAACAGTTCCCAAAAGCAGCGGGATATATTCCAGAATGAGATTCAATATGCTCAGGCAATTACAGAAAGAGAGGTAGGTAGCTACCGCAGATGTGCAATAAAACGGCGACGTTTCTGTGTGCATTCCGAGTTAAGCCCGGAGCAGCGAAAGGGCGGGAAATGAAGACGTCCCAGGATTTTATACCGAAAGATGTTGAAACTGAGAATAGAATCGTTTGTAATGAAAGTCTCAAGAGAGTCGAGAGATTTTCAGCATAGTGTTGGCGACGCTGAACCGGGCAGATGCGGCTGCACCATAACGCACCGGGGGGTGCGACGATGCCACGCCCGATAAGGCACGATAACATATGATAGTTACGATAACGCAGCCCACTTAGCAGAGTCTCGTAAATCTTGATGGTTGGCAGAGAGAGAGAGAGAGAGAGAGAGAGAAAGGTGGAGTGTAAAAGCGACGGTTTAAAAGAGATGTAGGGAATATAATGAATAGCTTTTAAGATTTATAAATTGATCGTTGGTTATTTATATGGTAAAAAATGCATACTAGCAAACATGCATGCTTAAACACACACACACACACACACTCACACACACACACATAATATATATATATATATATATATATATATATATATATATATAATATATAGATATATATGTATATATATTATACACACACACACACACACACTATATATATATATATATATATATATATATATATATATATATATATATATATATAAGATTTGTAGGTAATTCTTCACTTAGTATTTTTGTACTTCCAAATATTAAATCATAAATAGTAGCTCATAAATGACGAATTCAAAAAGATTTGCGATTTGAACCTCTTCTTTTCTAGGCTGGCGATCAAGAAAAAAATGATTCATACTCTAGCTGTTCTTCATGTTTCTGTCAAATTAAAATTTAGGTCTTGTATTCAAAATCGGAATCAACTTCTCTTTAACATGAGAGACGAATACTAAATTTTGTTATAGCCATAAGTATGTATAACTGAGTCACGAAAGTTTGGAACGTGATAAATCCACAAATAAAGGTATAAGCCACGAAGGAAAAATAAACAACTGAGTTTCTGCAAGATCTTTCGACTGAACGCCCTTTACTCAGTAGACAAACTGAATAAAGGACGTTGAGTCGAAAGATCTTGCAGAAACTCCGTTGTTTATTTTTCCTTCGTGGCTTATACCTTTAGCCATAAGTATATATGTTTGTTTATGATTTTTTGCATAACTTTTCCTTTGAACACTGATTGTCAAGTGACGAATGAACCACTGAATGTGAACTCACACCGGAGGAGAATTATGAATGTCACGTACACCTGCCTGCCTACCTACCCTGACCACTTTACGATACTAATATTTACTAGGTTGGAAGGTGGGTGTCAGCTACAATGTAGCCAGCAAGGAACGAGATACACAGTTACTGCTGAATAATTGATACTTATTCATTTCCACTTTGAATTTCATCTTAATTACTTGACGTCATGTAATTGTGGGTAAAAAAGCTTTATACACAGCATTCGTCTGCACACTACCTGCGGGACTAACTAGTCTTCCTATGTTGCGGAAACTCTGGGGTCTCTTTTAATTGATTACTTACATAAATATTGTTAAAATAGTTAAACTCAAATATTTTACTCGTCCTTGGTTCGTCTATTTCAGAAGATTTAGGTAGTTATTGGAAAGGATCTTTAAGTCTTGAGACCACTGATTCTTTTATTATTCAATATCTCCCCAATCTAGAATCATAATTTCAGTAGCCTAGGGTTGTTGTCTGAATTTCCCTCATCCTTCAGTCAAGGTTAATTTATTAGCCTTTCTTGCATATAACTATTAAACTATTTTTAGTAGCTACGAAACCTGAGCATCATTTCATCGGAACAAATAAATGCTTAGAGTATGATTATTAGATTATATAACAATAACAATGAATAGTGTTACCCGTTGAAAGGGTGATAACCATCCATCTGCCGGAATATACTACCTCCAAAAAAGCCCTAATGTATTTTTTATCGCTCAATCAGTTTTTTCGAGATCACAAAAGACTGCCGAGAGGAAACTGTATCACACCCAGATGGGAGTCGGAGTGGGCGGAGCCACTCCCGAGAAAAATGGTGTGAATTTGAGGGTGGCGACGAACGTGAACAGGCGATGAACAAGTGATTTTGCAGGAGATAAGAAAGTTTTTACCTCGCCATCAGACTTCAAAAGGAGCCTGTGAGCTCGCGGGCACAGAAGTTGGCCGAGAGGAATAGATTTGCATATTCGGTAAATGTGGTTTTTCGCATCCGCCAAGGGTCTGGGAGCGAGGAGACTGAAAACCAGTTAGCTGGGCGAAGGGGAAGTGAGTTCGAACTCTCGCTTCTCCCGCCCGAGGCCACTGGCTCCTCCCCTCGCCGCTCTGAGCTCTGAGCGTCCTTTGTGTCGAAACTTTGCGCTCCCTGTCACGCTCAGTCCTCTCCTCCGCTCTGACACAACCGACGATTTTCGGCTGTTTTTCAGTTGCTTCCGCTTCGCATGAGTGCCGTCTCTCATCAACATTTCCAGGGCGAAATAAACGTGACATCCAAATAGCTCGTTGTAGCCTCCACTCGGTGGCAGACGCTCAAAACGAACCTTTGCCGAAGTGCATCGAGTTGAAACGAGACGGAAGGTTGAGAAATAAGAGGCGGTGTCGTGGCAGCGTTTCCATCAGCTCCCTATTACCGCGAGATCAAACGACGGGGTAACAACAAACAGCGAGCGTTTTGGAGCCCTGATGACGACAATGATGATGATGATGCTGTTTTGATGGCCGGGGCCTTAAGTCAATTCCGAAAGGCTGTCCCAGGAGGCTTCTCGCTCCCCTGCCCCGAAGGCTCAACCCGCCCTTCTTCTGGCGTAGGATTTCCGCTCCTCTTGGCTGGTGCCGCTCGGCTTTTCATTGGCTTCCAGGGGGAAATGGGAGGCGGAATAAGGGAGTTTCAAAGAAAGGCTCTAAGAGCGCCATTCTGCGATGCAACCGCCAAAAGGCACTGGCGGTTCATTACTGTAGCCGGGGTCAGGCCATCAGCGTTTAATAATACCCTTCGCCCTGTTTGTCTAAAGAGCGGCCCTCGTGAACGGTGATGGAATTATGGGCCTTCGCTTCTCCTTCGAGAAACAATGGCGCCGGAGATTTACCGGCAAAGAAAGATTGTTTACACTCCAGCTGATTTGCTTTCGGTATCAGCATTCAGTCTCCTCCTCTCTGCTGGCTGCGCATTGGGTTATTGAGGGCCGTTTTTCTATTGACTCTGCTTATGAGTTGCGCTGTCGACGAGTAAAGATGCGCAATTCTCCTGACCATCGCTTTTATAATGACTAAATTCAGTGTTTGTTGTTTTGTATTTATTTTTTAAGATTACAAGCTTAGAATGGAAAATAAAGAAACCCATCATATCTCAGTATTTTGATAATGGCATAGGAATTCAATATGCTTTCCATTCTCAAAATTCAACCGGTAACTTTGAACCATTGTTAGGTAATAATATTTCACTCATTTAACTTTCATGATATTCTAAAAGGCATTATTCAGTTTTGCTGGTCATTTTATTGAATGTTCTTATAAGATATATATATATATATATAAATGTGATCGAAACATTCTCGGCATTGAGAGAAAATCTGCGTGGAAAAATCAAATCTCTATAGGTAAGATTTGGAGTAAGATTCAGCTCTATTTTATGCTTGGCGTTTCCTCTTCTCCTCATATGAGAGAAAGAACAGCCACTATATTGAAAAAAAGAACAACTAAAAATCACAAAGCGAGACGTCATATGCTACAATAATACCAGTGCCTCTCTTTAAAGTTCTCAGCCTCCATAATGATCTAGAAGTGATAAAGTTGAAATAAAAGCCGTCCTTAATTCCTTGATTTTGTACTCAGCAAGTGTCTGGAAAGCCGCCAAAATAAACAAGAGAATGATTTAGCTTAGTATATGTTTAGCAACTCATAGCCGGAACTTAGTGAGAGAGGAGAGAGAGAGAGAGAGAGAGAGAGAGAGAGAGAGAGAGAGAGAGATTAAATTTGTGAACGCTTTTGATTACACATTTGTGGAACAATGATTACCCTTTTCATTTTGTGCTTCATTTCTCTAAAATAATAGTGAATGCATAACAGGCAAACGCAGCTCAACATACTAGACTAGACCACGACTCCAGTACTCACAGTTTTCATGACCGAGTAGCCAAAATAAAAGATGAGATTACTTGCAAAAGTAAGAAAAAGAAGCAGTGGATGCTCTGGTTACATTTGTCACCAAACTAACATCGAAGCTTCATTCATCATTAAAAGCCATTTCTTTCGGATGTTCTCTCATTCCAGGGATTTCTGATGTCAAAGATGGAATAATGGAATCAATAACCTCACAGGGGCTCCCTGTGAGGCTTGAAATCGCTACTTTAATGGTTCTGTGGTTTGTAATCGTTCCCTTTTGCGTTGGAATAAACAGCGTGGAGTTTCTCGTTGATGGGAATTTTGGATCTTTCAAGCCTCAGCCTCAGGACTTTCATTTTGGAAACTCAGGGTCCACTATCGCTCGTCTGGAAAGTAGGGCATCTTGGGGCAAAACTTCGGAATCAGATCCTCGAACATTAGTGCCAAGAATTCAGGTGCTCGGAAATACACTTTTTTATAGTTAATCGAGTTAATCGCGTTTTAGTTGATCGAAAGTTATCTGCTCTGAGGTTGATTGATCAGCCTTTGAAAATTAAGAACCGGTAACGAGTATTAAACACAAAGAAGGTCCGAGAAGTAAATCCCTCACCTTACAGTTTTTTCTCTTTATTGCTCTTTTGAAATACAGCTCATCGAAATAAAAGTCAGCTGGAAACTGTTTCTTAATGTTTCTGTGAAGACAAAAGATAAAGGGCAAGAGCTCTTGGATGCTTGGAAAGTGCAAAAAGCCGAAATATGCCATAGAGAGGGTTGTGCAACCCTTCCAGGTATTACTATTTCTTCATAGAAGAGATGATAGACGGCCGTGGAGAGTGAACAGTCACACGACAAACATGTTGACCATTTATAAAAACTTCACTGCGCGTCTCACAAAGGCTGCATTGTATCACCTTCAGAAGATGGCGACATCATTGGCTTTTCTGAGTTTTAAGAGCCTGATGCATCACGAATTGTTTCTTTGCGTTCATTTGACTTCACAAACATCTGTTTTCTGTTTTTGAGTTTAATTTGTTTTCTTAGAATCTTAATAATTTTATCCGTTCGTATGAGAAAGTTCAACTTGTTATTATATATTTAAAATTATGCCGACACTTTAATGACTGAAACTCACTATTAACAAAAATAATATGTATATATATATACATGTATATATATATATATATATATATATATATATTATATATATATATATATATATATATAATATATATATATATATATATATATATATATATATATACATACACACACTCATAAAACGGAATGCAGTGTGTTTAACATCGTTGCTTCTAGTACTTTATGTGTGTGTGGCTCCATCGAAAGAAACCTCAGCTGACTGAACTCAGATGATCATCCGGGATGCACACTTTGATGTCCAAAGAAAGCATCTTTAATAGAGAGTTCGTCTATGTTTCTCCAGCGGTTTTATGACTCCAAGAACAGCAGAGATGAAGGCCCCAGCGGGACTTAGAGGGATACTTTCTAAATGCCTGTTTTGTAGGCTAACATCTCGGGGGACGGGGCGGGAAGATCCTTTCTTTTTAAGGCTACGTCAAACGCAATATCAGTGAAATTAAAAAATCTTTTGGTAGTCAGATGTACGATATCGCTGATCCAAAGGGATTTTATCGGCATATTATTATTATCACTATTCTTTATTGACAAAACATTACATATGTTGTAATACAGTATTTATATTTGGTTTGCACAAAACAGTGGTTGGTAATCTATAGCAATAACTCATCTCACCAATACATTATAAGATATTTTGTCCATAAAAAGGAAATTATTCTCATTTATAATATACAATAGCTACTCACCAAACATCGCAAATGGACTAGCAATGTTACAAGAAAGAAAAATTCCCCTGAACATTTAAGGTTTTCCTTCCTGTCCATTTTTGATGGCGGCGAATAGTTCAATTTCCGGAGTTTTACGAAGTGGTCTTTAAGACAGTATTAGGAGTCGCTACTATTCTGTAGTATGGAGCCCCCATTTTGAAATGCTCAAATATAGTGTTATCAGCGATGTTGAAACCCCGCTGAAGTATTCCCTTCCAAGATACGGGTACAAGAGATACATTTCTGTTTAGTATAGTTGTTCTCATTGAATAATAATGGAATAATGTTTTGTCAGTTCTGCAGAATGAAAAATGGATAGTGAATCTTTCTGGAAGAAGGGAAAACCAGGCGAGAGAGAGCAAGCAAACAGGCTCGAGCAAATATAAACATTTTTCAATTCGGTTTCTCGGAAAATGCAGAAAAATTCTTTCTGACATCTTTCCACACTTTTGGAATAAATCCCTGATTATCATACGCCCTTACTTATTATGCTTCTTTCAGGGGTGAAAGGGTGAGCGCACAGAGAGAGAGAGAGAGAGAGAGAGAGAGAGAGAGAGAGAGAGAGAGAGAGAGAGAAATATCTTTTCTGAGAATAATGTAAATGCATTCGCAGCATAAACAACAGCAACGGTAATAATTGTAGAGATAAATGCTGGGTGGGGTTCCAAGACACGATGGCTGCATCAACCTCGCCTCTCCATAAAACCCCCAAGCTCTCGCTCACCAACCCCCCCAACCCTCCCCATTCTCTCTCTCTCTCTCTCTCTCTCTCTCTCTCTCTCTCTCTCTCTCTCTCTCTCAGAGGACAATTTTAACGTTGTTTACTTTTTCCAACACCTCAGCGCCATTTTTACTGAGAATGGGAATAGATTTGCAATCATTGCGGGTATATTTGTGTGCTGTGGAACCAAACTTTCTGAAGCCCAAGAATAAATCTTTCTCTTTTTATCTGCCTAGTTTTTATTTTGTCACATTCCAACCTGGCCACTGATTTTTGAAGAATGAGCAGCTTTTGGAAATTAATGTGATGTGAAAACGCAACGAGAACCTCATCTGTGCTATGGTAGATTCTGGGAAAATCTGATACTTGGGCAGATTTTTTCGGTCACTGCCATTGAAAGTCAGACCCATAGAACTACGAGTACATAAGTCGTCTGGTTATCAGACTTCTATCTACTCAAATCAGTAAGCATTTCGTAACCAATTTCAAGATGGTAAACATGGTAGTGGACTTAAAAAAAAAAAACTTTACCGAATCTCTTTTTTCACCTTGACACGTAGTACTTCGAGTACATCTACGTCTCCTTTCGGTACCAGTGAAACAAATTCAGAATTTGATGGCGTAGGTAAGAATGTGTGTGAATGAAGGGTGCAAGGTGAGGATGCCGAAAGCTTCGGTTGATCCTCACACTGTCTGTAGAGTATGTAGGAAGTATGAATGCTCTATCGATAACACTTGTCGTAAATTTGCAAATGTAGTATACAGGACTGCAGTACCAGGTTAAGTCGTAGAGGTTAAACTTACAGGTCATTTATAGTTTTGAAATGAAGACGAGATGTTTGTTAAAATGCGCCAGAAGCTCAGATTGCAGTCACTGAGTATTCCTGAAAAAAATATGAACACTTCACTGTCACATTAATAGCCTTATGAGATGAAACTGGTTACTGTCAACCGGGCACGGGGATCCCCGTAAACAAAATGGTTTTGAATTAGATGTGGATCTCGATTTAAAGCAAGCATTATATAGTATCCATCTTGTGAGAGATTTACACGTCGAGTCTCCTTATCTTGGAACGGAAGCAAGAAAGGGCTACACCAGCGATTCCCAACCAGGGTTCCTCGGAATCTTGGGGTTCCACATGCCATCATCAGGGGTTCCGCAAGAAGTCTTGAAATAAATATATATTGCAAATGACGCTGATCTGAATTTACACAGCTCGAATAGCCGTGGTAGATATTATATGATTATATCATCTATATATATATTATACTTATTAGTATATATAATATGTTATATATTAATATCATACTATAAAATAACTATTTATTACAAATGACGCTGCTCTGAATTACCCCACAAGCTCGAATAGGCCGTTTTTGGTGATATTGTATGATATATATGGATATATATATATATATATATATATATATATATTATATATTATTTATATTATATATATATTATAAATTTATATATCATATATATCATATATATATATATACTATATATATATATGATATATATACGTATATATATATGAGTCCCTGTAGATAAAGGTTCTCTAGGATATGAAGGTGTAAAGACTGGGAATCACTGGGTTGCACTATATGCTAGGATGTGAATAGACTTCAGTCACTAAACAATATAGTATCTGCTTCGGTTCAAGAGACATGCAAATATTCTTTTTAAAAAATTATTAATATGAAACAAAAACTAACGTCTGTGAGGGAGTTTTGAAAGTTGGACATTCGCGAGAATAAAGCTATAAGAATAAATGGGTGCCAGCTCGTTTAATATCGGCATTAATGGTGAAAGACAGGAAATAGGCGAGCGATGAATGTGGGAAGGAATCTGAATCATGAACTGAAGCACGAAAGTTAGTGGAAGTTCTGTACAAATTGTGGAACACGAAAGACAAAAGTCCGAATCTACGAAGAAATGATTAAACCAGTCTTCCTACAAGAGAGTAAAGAGAATAAAGAAATAAGTCTGTGGAATCACTTGAGAGTAAATGTTTGCTCGTTATTCCAAGAGTAAGTGGGAAAACAAGAGACGAGGAAATGAAATACAATTGAAGGAAAGAGAGTATTTTAAAGTGGTTACTAATATGGAATAAGAGATGACAGGTTGGTATAGTAGATTCACATCAACCATGAATTTAATGTCTAGGCCCGTCCCTTACGACGCTCCTGATTGGCTGTTGATAAGCCAGTCACAGGGCTGGAAACTCTGTCTCTCGGGAGAGTTCACATAGGCAGGATGTTTGTTCCACCTCTCCTGAAAGACGTATTCCTGGGTAGAGGTGGAACATACATCCTGCCTGTGTGAACTCTCTCGAGAGACTGAGGGTTTCCAGCCCTGTGATTGGCTTATCAGCAGCCAATCAGGAGCGTCGTAAGGGAATGGCTTAGACATCGGATGCACGGTTGATGTGAATCTTCGATAGTCATTCGTGTACAATTTGAAGTAAAGGAATGACGAGTATTGGAGGAAGCTTGGTTGAAGGCAGGTATTACCAGAGTATAGTTACAGTGACACGCCATGAATATGCAATGGAAGAAGTTACGTAGAACAGAGGATGATGGTTCTGAGTGAACTGTACGAAGTATCTCAGGCTTGGGATCCATTCTTGATTTTACGTTTAGTGAATGAAAATAGTGATGCCCGCTGTATCTTGCTTTTTGCTCAGAACACTTTTATTTTATTTAATAAAACTGCTCGTCCACCATTTTCCCGGTAACTATTTTTATAAGACTCTAGAGAGTCGGTAAACATACGTAAAGCCGTATTAAGCAAAATTCTTTTGCTGTAAGAGGAAAGGACACGACCCATTATATCACAGGCCTGCAAAATGAAACCCTTTAAAAACTGTTTTGATAATTATATATTACTGTATATATATCTGATGTGCTAATTCGAAATACGGAAACTGTTTTTCTCCATCACCTAAGGTTTTCTTACAAAATGACGATGCAATGTACATAAATGTATAGGTAAATTCACACATGGTAAGGCAAAATCAAACTAATAAAAATGCATCTGGTCTTTATTTGGCGAGGAGAAATAGTACAAATGCAATTGAATAGGAAGATAACAATTCTTTACAGGTGTTCCAGTCATTTTTAGGTTCATCATCTCAAATTCGCCTCTTTCTCGTTTCAAAACTACACCTGGAACTTCTTCGTCTGTGGGCGCTCACGATACAACATCCAGCAGTAGTCACCCATCATATTCACATTCCATCGTCCCTGGTATCTTCTTTCCATCTCCTTTACATCTTGGTGAAACCTTTCGCCCTGTTCTTCACTCACATCCCCTAGATTTTCCGGAAAGTATCCAAATGGGCATATAGGAAATGAACTTTTAGGCTCATTTTACATCCTAAGGCCTCGAACGTCTTTAGCATTCTTCCAACGATGTCTTTGTAGTTTGGATCCTTGTGATTACCCAAGAAGCTCTTCATCACATCTTTCAAACTAATCCATGCATCTTTTTCAGGATCACTAAGAGAGTTTTCAAAATGTTCATCCTTGACGAGTTTCCTTGGCTTTTACAAATTGCTTCATCAGGCCAAGTTCTATATGCAGTGGAGGCAAAATGACTCTTTTCGGATTCACCAAGCATTCTTGAATTTTGTTCTTTGTCCCTGGTGTAAGCATATCCCTAGTTGGCCATTGTTTATTAGACCAATGGAGTTCCCTGGCTCTGCTATCCCATTCACACAAGAAACATGGAAACTTAGTGTAGCCTGAGTGTTGTCCAAGTAACATGGAAAGTATCTCCAAGTCCCCACAAATCATCCAGTCGTGATCTTTGTATTTTATCTTGCTTAAGAGCAGCACCAAAATTTCTTATGTTTCCTTCATGATCACTGAGTGTCCAACAGGAATGGAAGCATATTTGTTGCCATTATGCAACAGAACTGCTTTAAGACCTCTTTGAATAGTCGATAGAGTCTCCATTCATCAAGGTCGTAATTTATGCCAAACTTTTCTATTAGTCCTGATGGATCTGTAGAATAGACTAAATCATCCTCTTGAGCAAAGTAAGGAACAAACTCCTTTTCTCGGTTACGATACCAAGAGAATGATGTACCAGGAGCTAAAAGATTCTTGGACTTAAGTCTGGATCCTAAAAGCCCCAAGTCCCTCACTAGATCATTTAATTCACACTGACTGAATAGCTGAGGTTCTTCACGTTCAACGCTACTGAAGTCTACGTCATCGGTGCTACTACTGCTTTCTGACTCAGAACTTAAGTGCAGGTCTTCAAGGTTTCCTGGCGGTGACGGGACTGGGACATCTGGTCCATGGGCAACAGGTCGCATTGCAGATGGTAGATTTGGATAGACAATGTTTTTGACGCTCTTTGAATTGTGTCCTTGCACCTTACATGAGCAAAAGTAGCAGTCATCACTGTGGCTTTTAGGCTCTCTCCATATCATTGGAATTACAAAACGAAAAGATTTCATTGTGCATTTTGTCCATTGTCGAAGTACTTCAACACAAATTGAGCAAACCTTGTGAGGAGCCCATGTCTTATTTTGGTCTCCTAATTTTACACCAAAGTATGCATAGTAAGATTTCTTGACAAAGTAGGTAATGTTTCTCTGGCGTTTCTTTGTCATAAACTCGCCGCAAATATAACACAATTTGTCCGGGTCGGTTGCACATGGTCTAGAAGCCATCCTTGTTTCCAGTCATGTACAGATCTGTAAACAGAAAGTAAGGGGTTAGGAAAGGGGAATATTAAATTACAACCAGGTAGTAAAATGCAGTAATCAAATTCAGATACAGTGTTAACAAGCGCAGTGGAGAGGGTCTGATCCACCTTCGTAATGGAGGGGGTGGGGGCGAATCTCGCCCCCCACCCGCCTACGATCTCAGGTTCTATAAGAGGTTAACAACAATCGATTTTGTGATAAAACTGTACGTGATAGGACAATTCCGTCGTCATTTTTGGAATGAGGAGGTAAAAATTGATCAGATCCACCCAACAAATATCAAACAATTTTTTGGTCGCAGACTTGTGAATTATTCATAAATTTCCACGTTTGCTCAGTTAATGAAGAACGGCTATTTTCAACTGCATACAACAACTTGAATATTTATCAAAGATATCTGATAAGTATATTTGACTCATTTTAAATATTGACTACAGATTCAATAGGCCTCTTCATTCGCTTGCCTTCTATTCAGGAGTGAAGCGAATGTTATATGGTTATTAACAAGCCGGACTTAACGTCTTTAGTTTTCCATACTCTCCGCTACCAGGATGCATCAGTGCTCAGAATCCACAGGTCCTCCCATTGCAGTTGTGGTTTCTCTGCTCTGTGCTTCAGAATTCCCTCTTCCTTTCACGGGAACACGTAGTATCCTTCCGAGTACAGCATCTCATATTCATTGAGATGATATGTTATAGGCAATCCAGCGATTATGCATTTTGAAGGATTTCCATCCCTTGTACTTGAGAATTCTCTCTCGGTGGCCACGGTCTCATTTCAAGAGGTTTCTGACTTCTGGATAAGGTGCTACTTTTCATCTGTCTTGTTCTTTGCTTTTTTCATAGTTCTTGGGGAAGGCGGGACACCATTTTCGCTTTCCGCTGACCACAGCTAAATATGAACTTACATTAATCCCAATATAGAGTAGAGTTTTCATTAGCAAGTATGTCATGGAAGTAATGTTGCTTGTTTAATTAAATCTAAATATCAAGTGCAAATAAGCAAAGGTAATTGCTTAAAAGCTAAACGTGAAAATAATTTGAAGCCATAATTTTGGCATAGGTACTCACACGACTTATTTTGAAAAGTCCCCGTCTCAGCCATATAGCCACTAATAAAGATACGATTGCCTTTACTTCGCTCACACCTATTCTTCGGTTATGCAACATTTCTTTTTATTTAAATACGCGTGACAACTACACATTCGGAAATCCATGTCAGGTACTAGAGACTTTTATTTGCAAGTTTTGTACCGTGCCATCTTATACGTGAAACATTATCTTTTCTCCTACAGTAACCTTAAATTTCTATTCCCAGTCTACATGTAATTAGAAATCATTAATGTGGACAGTACTTTGGACCTTTTCCAATTAAAGTTGATGCTTTTCTATGCTTAAAGTTCAACATTCTGCTTATCATTAACAGTAACACATCTTGGAAGAATCATTTCAATAGTCTGGACGAGTAGACCAGACAGCGTTGGTTTTCAGAAAAGCCTTACGTTCTTTTGTTCCATTTTACAGCGTTGCTGCTGAATACGTGATTATTTCATTTCACTGACACCCTTGATAGGTAGAGTTAATCTACACTTTAAACAGGTTCGCGATCCGCCCGCATAGCCCAAATTGCTCTATAGGCTGTCTATACATATTATGTTGTATGATGTCATGAGCTTTCTGATAGAACAACACTTTCCTTTTCCAAGCTCTCGAATGATCCAGGATTTCATTTGCCAAAAACTTAATTATATGGTAGGTAATTATGAATGCTTCAGTCAAAATCTCTGCAGGCGCGTTTTCGTCTAAGAAGTCTTCCATCCGTATCAACTACTTTCTTCTTCTCGTGGTGTCCATTTCTTTGTATGTTGGTGTGTCTCAGTCCTCAGTTAGCCTATCGTTCTAGTTTTCTGGAAAAGAAAACTATTGAGATTTATATTTGTCAGTCCGTCCGCACTTTTTCTGTCCGCCCTCAGATCGTAAAAACTACTGAGGCTAGAGGGTTGCAAATTGATATGTTGATCATCCATCCTCCAATCATCAAACACACCAAATTGCAACCCTCTAGCCGCAGAAGTTTTTATTTTATTTAAGTCAAAGTTAACCATAATCTTGCATTTGGCACCCAACAATACAGGCCACCACCGGGCAGTGGCTGAAAATTTTATGCAGTATTATACACTGTACAGAAAACTCGATTGGGCCGAAGAAACTTTGACGCATTTGTTGGTACGCACCAATCTACATTTTTACAATGGGTAATCTGTAATCTTGAGAAGAACAAATTTAGTTTGGTTGTTGGGCGGCAATAGCAAAACGTCCCTTTATCTTTCATGAGAACGTACTGAATGAACACAGACTGAAAGATCAATTATTCAAGAAATGTGTTTTCCTAATATAAAGAGCAATTCTTATTTTACTTTCACATATGCAGCCCCTTCAACCTTATACAATTAATGTAAAGTGTACAGGCTTTAAAAACGTGATTTTATTTCCTTCGAAAAGATCTCGGTCAGTTTCTTTGTCTTTTAATTTTGCCTTCTCACGATAAGAGAAATCCTTACTTCCAGCGAGACAGAGAGGAGTGGGCGGATTGTGAGATTCACAGGCCTTCAGCATCCGGGGCTTTTTTGTTGCCCCTTGCATCGTTAATGAACTAAATAAAAGGAGTGGAATGGAATGTAATATAGAGCACTGGGACTTATGAGGTCATTCAGCGCTGGAAAGGAAACTGAGAGTGGGTAGGTGTGAAAGGTGTAACAGGAGGAAAACCTCGCAGTTGCATTATGAAATCATTGTTAGGAGAGGGCGGACAGCAAGATGGAAGAAAGATAATATGAATGGAGATAAAGTAAAAGGAATGATAGGGGGTTACAGCTGAAGGAAGGCTACAAAACAACTTTTATTAATGCCTACAGTGCACCCCGTGAGGTGCAATGACGGTTCTACCCTCCTACGTGCTAAACAAAAGGAGGTTCATCACTAGCGTTTATTCTAGAGCTACAATTTTTCGTCGTTGGCAGTGGTTCTCAGATTTCTGGTTGGTGATCCTGGAAATATTGAACATTTATTAAGACTGAAATAAGAACAGGAAAAGTAAATATGAAGGAATGCTCGTTTGCTTTCAGTGACGCTCCCAACAACGACAAAACCGAATTTTCACAAAAGCAGGCATCTTTCCTCTGTCAATAAGAGGAGGATAATCGGTTGGTTTATGTATTAATATCATGGATTAAGGTGTGGTTACGATTATATACATGAAAGGAACGGATAAACAAATCCACAGTTATGTACATGTACACAAAAAGCTTTCTGTACAGATTTATCTGTAAATATGTGTACATCTACATAACTGTGGACGTATTTCTCCGTCTCAAGACCCATGCTACTGTAATTAGTATTTTTTAACTTCATGAAAGGACCGTGGCGTGGGGAAAAAAGATTCTCCTTGAAGTAATGAAGAAAAAACGTCAACATGGCGAATTTCATATCTCCCATCTTCTAGTTCTGCGTATTTACTATTTCCGAAAGTATGGGAATAATAGGGAAAGGAATCGTGGTAGAGATGAGCAACGAGAACATGATATTTCTAACAAAAATCTCATCTCATTTTCATTTCCATTGTCACCCCGTCGCAGTTGCAGAAGACACGACACTGGCAATAAGGATTTCATTCCTTTTTCTTCGTCGTATCGTAAATGCAAAACTGAGAAACGGAAGAAAGAAGAGAAAGAAATATTGGAAAAAGGAGAAATAGCAGGGTCTGCACAGGTGTTAGAAGGAGCGGAGACCGGGTGGAGGAGGATATAGTCTAAGCAAAGATGGTGAGGAGGAGAAGGAGGAGGATGAAGGCGAGGAGGAGGAGTGGGAGGAGGAGGCAAAGAGACAGGGCGCGGCGCCCCCTAGTGAGAGACCGCAAGTCTTGCTGAGCTTCCCCGGGGATGCGGAGGAGACAGTCACCACATATATCTTGGTCCCTGGTCTCGAGACATGCGTCCGTGTAAGTACAAATGCACACACACAACACACACACACACACACACACACACACACACACACAAGCACAACATAAAACACAAAGCGTCGCCGATTCTTGGGACTTTGGTTGTTTCGACTTGATGAGCGGAATTTCAAAACATATATCGATGAATACGAACAGATTTGCTATACTGAATCAGTCGTTTATCGGAGTCTTCTTGTCGATGTGAATGAGGAGGGCAACCAACTTTTTTTTTACACTTCACTTATTTTTATTTTGTTTTTTTAACGTTAAGATGACATATGGGCTTAATACTCTTCATTAAATAGGGCAATAACGTAAAGAGTTTGTTTACTTTAGGTGTTATTTTTATTTCACACATTAATTTTACATTCCGGTTTAATGGAAAAGATCAAAATGGGGAATTGACTCTGGAAGTGATCAACAGCAATGCTTTTTTATTTCGCAGCTAGGTGGAAAAAATTACGGATTAAGAGAGAGAGAGAGAGAGAGAGAGAGAAGAGAGAGAGAGAGAGAGAACTAATGTGAAAGGGCAATGAATAAGCAAGTCGCCGAAGAATACTGTACACAAATAATTATATATCTGATACCTGGTTCGTTTAAACCGTACAATTTAAAAATCAAAATAAAATCATTCAGTGTGTTTTATACATTAACTCTCTCTCTCTCTCTCTCTCTCTCTCTCTCTCTCTCTCTCTCTCTCTCTCTCTCTCTCGTATCGGAAACTGCATCAGAGAGGAGAGATGCTCCTACCATATACACACATATCTTCGGATCTGAGTGCTGCATTTTTTCCTAGAACTCTGCGCCATACTAAGCTCCACGGCTGTTTCGCATTCCACGCCGTGGTTTTATAGATATATCTGTAGTGTCTTAATGTTTGTGAAGAAAGTAGAATGGAAATAATAAGTAAAAATGAGTATAACTCCTAATACGCGACAAAAATTGAGCTTTCTTTAGCTCTTGTTAATGAAAAATCATTTCATTCTTTAATAACTACACCAGATCATGGAAATAACTTCCGTCGTCATACGAATGGCAAAGGTGAAACCAGGTGATTTAGCTACAAACAATGGAAGCCGGCAAGCAGGTTGAAGTAACATATCCATTGTATACTTTAGGTATTAACAAGGCGTGATCCGACTTCCTACGGGTCACAAAGTGCGATACTGAAGCTGGAGAACTCCAAGTCCGCATGTGTCAGTTTTAATGCACGATGCTCGAGTGTTAAAAAGAAGAAAAGAAGAGAGGATGAAGGGACAAAGTCATCGAAGGATAACATTATCAACTTGGCCACCGGCGAACGCTCCTTTTTGTCCGATTTCAAGAGCGAGGGAAAACTCGTATCCAACTGTACCAGATTAGCTGAGCAACAAGTTATTCTAATGTTGTTCTGAACTCCCTATCAGCAGATTAGCGACGAGGGTTACCTTGTTGAGTTGTTGGTAATTCGCTTGTTAGCTGTCTCAAACTCAAGGGTTAGAGACGGTTTCTATCCAGGGTTCTCAGAGAGTTGTCACTGACTTGGGGAGTAAGCCTACAAACTACTTTGTTGTTGTTGTTGTTGGAGGATAAAAAGCCTAAAAAAGTCTGAAAAAGGTGTTTCGCGTTGAGTTACAGATACAGGAGTTTCATGATAAGACAATTATGATTTATTCATTAGAATGAAAGTGTAAAAAGTAAATAATGTGCATGTGAAACAGTACGGAAAAAGTATTTATAATAAGATATAACGAATTTATTTTAATTTTCGTTGGTGAAACAACGCTCTATTTGACTCTCGATTTTAGTACGCATCCTGGCTAAGCAGGAGGTAGGATCACGCCTTGTTAAATCCTTAAAGTATACGTTGGATATATTACAATCTGAGCCGCTACTTCAACTTATTTGCCGATTTCAATTGTTTGTAGCTAAATCGCCAGGTTTCAACTTTGTCATTCATGATTCTCAAGCTATATAGTTCGTATGACGACGGAAGTTATTTCCATGATCTGGTGTAATTGTTAAAGAATAAAATTATTTTTCGTTAAAAAGAGCTACAGAACGTTAAATGTTTGTCGGTAATTAGGAATTATACTCATTTTTACTTCGTTATCAGTAATGTAGCCATTTATCTGATCATTTATCTAACTTTTTTTATGTTCTAATTTTAACGTCTGTGAAGTTTGAAGTCAATATTCCCCAGATTTAAGTGTCTAATACACAGCAGTAAGTGGTAACTTAGGTACTATATATATATATATATATATATATATATATATATATATATATATATATATA
Source organism: Macrobrachium nipponense (assembly GCF_015104395.2). NCBI lineage: Eukaryota > Metazoa > Arthropoda > Malacostraca > Decapoda > Palaemonidae > Macrobrachium > Macrobrachium nipponense. Next base: position 60,054,401 of record NC_087201.1, on the reverse strand, counting down.
TAAGTATTACTTAAAGTGTACTTTACATACACGCACACACGCACACACACAATATATATATATATATATATATATATATATATATATATATATATATATATTTGCTTACAGTGTATTATAAATACACGCACACACACACACACAAACACACCCACAACCCACAACAACATATATTTATATCTAGATATTATTGAGTTAATATTGTTATGTTACATGGACTTAATATAAATAATTTTTGAAAATCTGCCAACGGATCAACTACAAAAAAGTAATTTTCAATTATATATAATATAATCTATATTATACTATATTATAAAATAATTTTTGTATATCTGTAATATTATATATAGATCAAGCTATAAATATATCTATTATTTATATGATATATATATATAGCTATTATTTTAATATTGTATCTATATAATATATTATATATATACATTTAATATAGATTATTATATATATATATTTATATGTTTTCTAATATATATATATTATTTATATGTTATCTTATCTATATATTATATATATATATATATGTTTATATATTCCCACATGTTACACTCTCCTTCCAGATATAGTGGGCTCAAAGAGTTTCAACCTACCTGGTCTTATCAAGTTTTGGGGTGAGGTTGCGAGCCCCACTCATATGTGCCACAGAAAGACGAACGATTTTACACAAAAAAAGGAACAAATTCGTCTACCCGTCCTCAACTGTGGGTAAGTTCATTTACAAAATAAACAATACTTAACTGCTCTCCTTTACCCCGGTTTTAATTATAACTGAAAAAAAAGAAAAGAAAAAAGACATTAGGACCAAAATTCGACAAAAACTCGATAAAGTAGATCTCTGGATAGGGAGTATAGCGCAATGAAGTACAGAATCAGTGAGCTTGTATTCTTCCGAAGTGTAATTTGAATTTACCTGTCACATGTATGATATTGAATTGCCTTTATTTAGATTTTGACAGAACGAGACGAGGAAATAAGATGCGTAAATCCGTCATATTCTAGTTCTATGTCAATTTTCTATTTACAATTTTCAGTTTGCTTTGGTGTAGTCTTCCATCACAAGGCGAGTGTGACTATTTGGGATTTCAGTTACTGATTTCCTCGATTAGAAAACATGTAACATCAAGCTTAGTTTTATAGTATTATCCGTACTTTATTATAGCTAGAGAACTGTAAAGTGCTAAGATGGGAACATACAGAATCCATTTACAGTTAATATTTTAGAATGAGACCAATATATATATATATATATATATATATATATATATATATATAATATATATATATATATATATATATATATATATATAGAGAGAGAGAGAGAGAGAGAGAGAGAGAGAGAGAGAGAGAGAGAGAACTGTTTTCCAGACAAGCCAAAAATAACGTCAGATGCTAAACTTTATGGGCACACAAAGAACTGATAATGATAAGAAGAGATGGAGTGTGCCATGAAGGGTATATAATATATATTATATATATATATTATATATATAATATATATATATATATATATATATATATATATATATATATATATATATATATATATATATATAATATTTATATATATAATATATATATATATATATATATATAATATATAAGTAGGACGGTGGTTGGTCAGCCAGAGGAGAGTATCGACAAGCGGTGGGTCTTGGTCAGTAGGGTTTACAGCAAAGGCCCAACTCTGGAACACAGCAAAACGCCCGGCTGGAGTTCGCACGACAACCGCTCCTCTACTCGGCAGAGTTGGTTCAGTTTCTCGGACTCTTGTCTATTTCAAAGGGGTGCCTGGCGTTCAGTTTCATAGCTCTGTCCTGTTAAGTTGTGGGGATTTGATTCCTTATGTGTGTGTGTGTGTGTGTGTGTGTGTGTGTGTGTGAGTGTTTTAACATTGCTTGGCGTTGTTCCCTAGTTCTGTTAACATTTGTTTTTGATCTGTTTCTCAATGTTGTTGAAAGTTAGATCTAGGTGGGTGCTTTAAGTAGCTTGCTCAAGACTTCTAGCCCTCTGGTGAAATGGCACGTTAGAACTAAATTGCTCAGGTGTCCGTTTCAGAATGCTGTAGTAATAATTACTTTTAAGCTTTTTATTTATTTATTTATTTGCAACCTTGTGCGTTAGTTGCAAATTTCTGATCCTTATTGAAAAAGAGGTGGGTTTTCTGTGCTTCTTCACTTGCGAAATCTATAAAACTGTAGCTAAATTTATCAGCTCCGGGTTCTGCTTATTCCCTCAGTCCTGCAACTAATAATCTGAAGGGACCCTAGGATTATCAAGCATGTTGCACAGGATGTTAATAATTGGATGAAGTATATATAACAGGGAGTTAAATGGCTTTTAGTCTGCAAAGGAACATGCTAACCTCTCTACATCTTCTCCATCTATTGGCTTTTCAGTCGATCAACCATCTGAATTTTGGGCTGGAAATGTTGGGTGGTTGACTTCTGTATATTGTAGCATATTGTTGTGCATTTGACTTTTAACGTCACCGGATATTTTCATGTGGCTTATGATGTCCCTGAGTAAGACTAGTTTTGTCTGGGTTCCATCAACAGAAGTGTTCCAGTGAGAATAATGTTAGCAGTACAGTAAGGAAGCTATCAGGAGTGATGCCTACTGAAATTCCTACTGATTAGCAAGAAAGCAGTAACCCTGTAATAGAGTTAACGTAACTAAATTGAAAGCTGAGGTTTCACTTTTGGTCGGATTGAAAACTAGTCATTCAGCTCTCAAGAATGGCGTGGGGATGGTTTCATCATATATAAGAACACTTCTACTGAAATGTACCATATACATTTAAACATTCACAGGAGTCCATGATGATTTTGTAAAGCACTCACGGCTTTTCAACCAAACACTTACTGTGACACTGTTAGGTTCAAAGAGATATAATTTTTTTCTTTTGAAAAATTAGCGGCAGTAATTTTTCGTGAGTTGGAGAACGATATCTGTCTCAGCATTTCTGTTAAGTAATTCCAAGGAGATACGAGATCATTTTTGCATAGTAATTCAAGAAAGTGTGCCTGGTGCAATGAAGTAAGCTAAGTTTTATCTATCGTATTGTGTACTCTCCTGGGCTGCAAGATTATGATCAAGAACGAAAAATAAAAGATATTCTTCGCAATCACAAGTTCAAAACTGGCGAGGATGAGCAAACTTGAAAAGTTTTATGAAGAAGGCTTTGTATCACGAGGAAAGTGAGCTTTTGGAAATGAAGCCAGACTACTATGAGATGGATTCTTCATGGTCAGTTTTGACCCCCTGTGAAATTTGGTTTTTAATGAATCTAACTAGCTTTGATTGTAGCAAAAACTCAGAGCAAAACAGAACAAAAAACCAGTTTATCAGTGAAATTTTTATTTGCCACCATCTCCTCAGCGAAATATTACGTCAAATGACAGAAGAGTTGAGGAACGAAACAATAATCATCCCAAACAAAATGAAGGTATGAAACGCTGACAGTTACGCTGAGGTTGGTCTAGACGGCACACACGGCGTGTGATAGAAAAACCTAGGAGTCATGAAATACAGGAGCAGTTTTAGAATTAGAAATAATAAGGAGCCCAAAAATGAATTTTGCTCTACCAGTCCGATAAGGAATCTATCTGTCAGGATGACTGATGAAATTAGAACAATTGGGAGCTTCGCTCCGACTCTGATCAGCTCAGGAAGAATTCCGCCACCCTGACAGTCTAAGTTTGCTTGTTCCTAGCTTTTCAATGCAGAGTTTGAAAGGACTCGGGATCAGAAGAGATTCTGAGATTGAAGTAGAGTTGTGAGTTATCAGGACAGCAAGAGAAAGGAAATGATTGCAATCTTGAGGTACGCAGAAGAGAATCTCTGTAAGAAAATTATATTTCCATCGACACTCGGTTGATATAGAATGTAAACCACTAGAAATTTTGTAGTTCCGGATGTTGTGGTCTTCTGTGAACCGTAAACGTAAAGCCAAATTCATATTTTATCAGAGGCTTGTATATAGTCTTTTGTTTAACTAATATACTCAAACACTTGTGATGAAGAAAGTAATCAAACAACGATAAAGGTGTTGTCTGCGGAAAAGTCAAAACTTGGTTATCAGTAATACTGTAAAAATGAGTGGGTGAAGGTTGATTAAAGAAACGCTGTTTGTATGCACGGAAATGTGGATATAATTATTATGAAATTTGTAAATGGTCCTTTATCCTATATAAGGCTATATCTGGCTATTAGACACACCACACAGAGAGAGAGAGAGAGAGAGAGAGAGAGAGAGAGAGAGAGTTTGGATATTAATATCAGACTAACAAAAGAGCTAACCTTGTACCCGATCTCTTTTATAGCTTACGCACACACAAACAGACATACACGCAAATATATCTATATATGTATGTCTGCATATGTACTATAATATATATATATATATTATATTATTATATATATATATAATATATTATTATATACTATATATAATATACACATATATACACACACACACACACACACACACACATATATATAATATATATATATATATATATAATATATATATATATATATATATGTTCAAAAAACACACACACGCATATATATATATATATATATATATATATATATATATATATATATATATATACATTACATATTTTGAGTGTATATGTGTGAATACCCATATTGTGTAAGTACATTGTTACACAGATCTCCTTGCAATTGCTTGATGAAGAAGAAATCCACGAGAAATACTGATCCAGCACTGCGCCCGCGGATCCGGCCCGAGAAGGCGGCACATCAAAAGAGGGCGCCCTAATCAGCCTCTTCATTAGCTGTTCATGAGGAGAATATACGCAGCTGTTTATTTCGAAGAGTCGCCCAACCGACGACCACCAGTTTTGACACCTTCCAACGAGACAGAAACAAATCCGCACCGGAGACCCAAAAAGCATGACGACCCACAAGCCGAGCATTTACAAGATAAAAGGACATCAAAAGCGGGGTCGTTCGCTGCTCTCAACAGTCACAAAAGCGTCGGGCTGCGGCCAAAGCCTCGTGAATGGCTTGAGCCGATATTAAAGCCGTGTCTCTTACGGTGCGCCATTCTTGCCATTGACAGTAGGGGGGAGCAAATGGGCACTTTAACATATAACCCATTGGAATACCCTGAGAGTATTGAACCATAAAATGACAATAAAGTCGCTGGGGTGGAGAGAACGATACCCAGGCGTCAACCACTCACGATTCCGAGAAAAAACGTAAAAAATAAAAGAGAGATTCAAGAAATTTGTACTTCGTTGCAGGACCAAATTAGACCGACCTTTCTATATAGCTTGCTCTTCGGCTGTTATAATATCGTCATGGAGGCACTATTGCTCTCATGTAGAAAGGTAATTCAACAAAAGAGCGTCTGGTCACGAAGGGAATCTTAACAAAGTAGAATTTGTTCTGCAAATGTTATTATGCTCGCAACGACTGGTCTATATAACGAAGCACACTTCGAGATTGTTTTAGTTACTTGTTATCAAACTATAAGGCAGAACGGGGCGATAAAAATTATGAGCTTATGAACAAAATTTATCTTGCAGCTACAACCTCCCCCGGAGAGTCAACATTGACAAAGGAAGATGGCGGCAGTGGCCGAGGACAAGTGACTGCCGGGGAGCGCACGATCTTGATCTCGAGGTCAGCTTCTTCCTTCAAACCCCTTCTACGTCTTCCCCCTGCTGGAGCCATCAGCCCCGTGTCCCTCCTCTTGTGCGGCTACAAGTTATTGTCCATTTAAAGTTACGTTATTCCTTCTGCCTCCCGAAGAGCGCCTAAGAGTAACGCGTGGTTGGGGTTAGAGTCGAATGGCACGATTGCTTATGCAAAACAGGTGGGCGGTCTCGTGTAGGTGTAAATGTTTATGCGTATGATGGGTGCGTGCGTGGATATGTGAGTGTGTGTGTTTGTGTGTGTGTGTGTGCACAAATGCGCGTGTGTGGAGTGACAACGGAGTGCTTGTGACCGTAGGCAATTGGGCTTGTGCTTGCATTTGTGAATGCATCTTGAATTGCGCATGGTGATACTTGCTTCCTTTTGTATAAAGAACGACCCTTGAAGCTCGTTACGGTTCTGCACCCGCATCCAGCCTTCACATGGAATATGATACCCGAGACCACAAACCCTCCCCAATCTTTTTTTTTTTTTTCAAAGCAACTTTCAGGACCTGTTGTATTGTTTCTCACTGATTTTTCCCTGTGAATCTGAACAAGACTGTTGTTCCTTTGATCACTGAATTTTCTTCAGTTAATGCAAGGATGAATAAGACGAACGATAGGGTCATGAACACAGTGCTCCATCGTCAATGTGGGGTTATGTGTATATCTACGGAATGCTGTGATCAGACTAAGTGGAGAATCGGTTCCCGAAAAGTTGAGTTTCCAACGAAGAAGCTGAAGAAGTTAGAAACGGGACCAAAATAAACGAAAATAAGGAGCGCTGACACCAGCCAGCATCGTCTTCACTTCGCGAGGAGCACTGCACAAAAAAGAAGAGGAGCTTTTTCAGGACGATCCAACAGGACAATAGCATTAACAGCACGGGCAAGATGTCAGTGAAGATGTCACTTGGCCTGTCTCTGTGCTGTCTGGCCAAAAGGCCCTTTGCGTCAGAGTAGGTATTGTTCAGCCTCTTTCAGCGTCCTGGCTCTTTTTCGCTTTTAGAAACGATTAGCTTGTATTAGGGCGAAGTTTCCTGTCCCGCTCTCAAAGGGTGAATGCTGATCTGCAGTGATACTTGCATCTCTCAGCTGACACTCTGGCAGTTGTCTGTGATCTCTTAATCTCCCGATTATGATCATCTTTCCCTGTACAAAATCAGAAATATGCACCGGGATATTTGCAAGCTATAAAATCAAATGAAAAAGAAACGACATTTTTGTTATGGGAAAAACTTGGTAAATTTCTATCTAAAACCAGTTGAGAGGAAAAAAGCATTCATAAAAGGTGGAGAATAATTTCTCGACTTTAGTGGCTCATATTCACTTAATAATTTTGGAAACAGTGTTTGTTCTGACACAGTTGTGTGACAAAATTCAGATTTAAAGAAAGGAGATGTACGAGGCCTAAGATAGAACGAGAGATACACAGTATGGGGGTTGTGGAGGATGCAGTGTTTGACAGCTATTTTGTAGCAAATAATTATAACATTTTATGTGTTTGCAGACCTTGTTTCATGTAGAAGTGGGTCAGAGATAAATTTTTGTTATGTTGCATCTCCACAACTGTTAAATACCTGTATAGGTAGAGCGATGCGAAGAATCAGTCATGAAATTAATTGTAGGAGCAAATATATGGAATAACAGAATTAGTCGTGAAGGCTTTGTGAAAAGCGCTGTTATTTACAGATAAAGTGCACTGACTGCGGATATTAGAGGAAACCTGCAGAAACTAGTGAGTTTTGAGTGCCAGATAGAGGTGAGTGGCACAATGGGTGTAGAAGTTCTACGTTTTGGTTAATGAGCCTTCTGTTTTGGGGTCTAAAGCAACAGCTTTTGGAATGATTTCATCAGTGGTTGTCAGAAGTTGATCCTCTATCTATCTGCCTTAATGTGGCTGTCAAAAATATGAATAAAAACAGCACCAAACACACGAATAGTGATAATGATAAAAGAAGAGTTACACGTAAACTGCATCGCCAGCATTTCTGAAATCACAAGAAGCGCCGGCCTTATTATTTTCAACGAGTAAATTAATTGAACAAAAGCCAACTCATAAAAGACGGAAAAAATATATTGCAAGATGACACTGCAAAAGATGGAACAACGAACGGAGTGCTATTTCATCTGTAAAACGAAGGAGAAAAAAAAGAGAAGAGTTATTTGGAGACACGAGAATTATAGAATTTTTCGAAAGCAATTTTAAGCCACCAAACAAAGCAAGGCACATCCATTTAAAAAGAAGTAAACAATTTATACAACGCGGCGAGACTTCATACTGGGAGACTGCTACAGGAAGAGAGAGAAAGAGAGAAAGAGAGAGAGAGAGAGAGAGAGAGAGCGAAAAGTTGATTTCAGTTACTAATAAAAGCAAGTCAAAATTCGACGAAGAAACGATTTCTGTACAGCGTATAATGTTGTATAAGACTCTCAGCCACGGCTCATGAAACTTTCAGCCACGGCCCGGTCATAGCCTTTGTTGTTGTCACCTATAGCGGTGCCAGTAGCAGGATCATGGCTAACTTTAACCTAAAATAGAATAAAACCTACTGAGGCTAGAGGGCTGCAACTGGGTATGTTTGATGACTGGAGGGTGGATGATCAACATAGAAATTTGCATCCCTCTAGCCTCAGTAGTTTTTAAGATCTGAGGGCGGACAGAAAAAGTGCGCACGGGACGGACAGACAAATAGCCATCTCAGTGGTTTTCGTTTACAGAAAACTAAAAAGACGCACACGAGACCAGAATCCATTTGAACTAGTCGTATAGGAAGTAAAAGATCTCGAAAAAATTCATCGGAAAATAAAATAATTCGTATATAGATATTACTGCTCTTGTTGGTACAACTACTCTTAATAAATAAACAGATAAATAAGATAGTTGCTATTTGTTATCTCACGTGATAAGATTTGTAATTCAAAGATTAGCTCAGTTATTTAAATCCTTTCCAGGAAAATCTATCAAGGATTATAACGTAAGGAACATCTATGGGATACAGAATATTTCATTTAATATTAATTCTTTAACTGAAAATATTAGGAAGTCAGTTACTACAGTTCTTCGATGTTAGGTGTCGAGTGATAAAACTACGTCAATCTTTCGTTATTTAGATATTTATGACTATGATAAGAGCACCTTACAAAATGGATCTAAATTAACAAAGCTGAACCATAAAATATTGCAAGAATAGCTGACTTATCCAGACTGATCAATAATTCAGGTAGGACTGTTACATATTTACATAAATCTTCAAAAACTCGTTAGGCTACGCTGTACTATCGTAACGTATGCAAAACAAATGTGACCCAACATATTATTTTCACTAATGACAAATCAGTTAAAACTAAGTACTTCCGGTGTAGACATGATCCATAACACACTTTTTAACTGCCCTTACAGAGCCTATTGTGCTGTTGCATAACTGGTTTAGAAGGGTTAAGTATTCGAAGTCAACATGTTCTTGATCTTTGTTTACAACCTTGAAGTGAACCTGAGCAATTTGAAGAAAAATTACATCAAGCTTTATAAAATAAAATATGAGGAAGGGAATCTTGGTTAGCGTAACGAAAGCAAATGAAAGCGAGATCATACAGCTAATTCGTTACATAAGAGATAAAACACAATGTTCTTCTTTCTATCAAATAAATTCAAGGATATGTTTAAAATGAACTAGAAAGGTATCCGTGTAACAGAGACTTATCCGGATAAAAAAGTGAGAGGTATAAGAAAAAAATAAGCACAATAATTTCAAATTATGAAAATGAAAGGAACCGTCACATTATAAAAAAAAGTAAATCTGCCTCAGTTTTAGTTTTTGGCTCTGAACCCTGAGACTACTTGATGAATTAGCAAATGGTGATTTACGATTGTGTAAAAGTATTAACAGTACTTACAAAGGCAAATTTAGACAAAGTATTCCCACAGTTAGCTCTTTAAGTTGACACCACAACAAATATGTTTCGAGACAAAATTCTTGCTTTACTTAGAGAAGTCTAGATGAAATCCCACAAATAAATACCTTCACTCAAAGGCTGGCGTTACTAACTAGCCACAGGGATATTGGGTTAAAAAAATTGTAAATATTTGCACACTGATAACATGAGTAATTAACTAAAAAAAATTTGATAATGAGCATCTTGTGCATTAAAATAAAGTTCATGCTTAACACCCAGTTTGATATTCTTCATTTATTCCAAATCCATGTAAAGTTATTTAAATCTATATAAAAGCTGTTAATCTTTATTTTCAACGCAGGCACAAAAGAGAAACTCCTCCACGAATCGCTGGTGTGATCAGTACAACGAACCTTGACGTAAGATTCCGAAAGTGAAGATGTCCGCTAATTCAACATGAAACGTAACAAAGAGCACCAAGCAAAAGCTGTTTATATTTTGTCTCTGGAAAAGGAAAGAGCATCAATATGACTCATGACAGGGAAGGTTGTCGAAGGAGATTCTGGAATATCTTCATTGCGTTCCTGCCAGTCAGGATATTGGTGATGTTTCAAAAGGAAACTACAAATCTGCTATGCTTTCGTTGTTTTTTTTTTTTCTGTGTCGCAAGAGGAGTTTTTCCTTAGCAGCGAACGAGCATCATAACCATTTTGAAGAGGATTGAATTGAAATGCTTAAATATAATGGAACATTTAACACTCAGAGATTTGATTATATTATATTGATAGATATTTTTAAAATACATTAAAACGCGCTGAATTATGTACCAGAATAGTAAAATTCATGGCTGTACCGAGATAGAGCATCGTTATTGTTTTTTCCTGATATACAGGAATGAAGAGAATAAGAAGATTAGGGAGATTACAAGGGCGATAAAAAAGAAGAAAAACAAGAGTCCAAAGGACTGAGAGAACATACAAGGAATGAATGACTTGAAGGCCATGACCAGAAAGGACCTGAATTTTTTATGAAGTAAAGAGACCCTTCAAGACGGGAGAGGGAGATCGCAGGACGTGTTGTTGAAGATGATAGGTGAATCAGAGGGGGAGGGGTGAGGAAGGGGGAAGAGGGAAGGGGGTCCATGAATTGGGAGGCACCTCATCTGAGGTCAGGAAGTAACAGGTAGATGTATACGCGGCGGATGACGTCATCACCAAAATAGCTGAGTGAAGGGAAATTTGGGATATGTTTTTGAATAGGTTTTTCTACCTCGGTTTCTGTAACACAGAACAAGAAGAGAAAATAACCGTCTAACGACGCGTGAAGAGCGCATGTTTTTCATCTCTTTTTGAAGGAAACTGAGATCTTTCTTAGATAGTGACCCCCCCAAGAATTTTAACCTGGTATGTATCCACCTTTGCGACGCGTTTAGTACAAGACCGTTGGGGATGACCATAAAAAAACATAAACAAAAGACTGTGAATATCATGAAGATAAAATGAACCGGGAGAAATATTAGTCCTAGATAACGACTCCCGAAAACCCTTGGGGGTCAAAATCCAGGACAGATCCGGACATTAAAAAGGAGCTCTCGGGAGTTAAGGGAGAAATGAAGGTTTGAAAAATGAAACTAAAAATATTCACCATGCATACACCCTTTAATCAGATTCACGTGCATATACCTACAATAAGTAAATGAACCTTTGAGCATGTTATAGAGAGGAAGGCGATTAAATTACTTACCGTCTCTGGATCTTCATTCACTATAAAACATTATATTCTGTTAAACAAAAATTCACGTAATAATAAATCGTTGAGATAACACATTGATAAATTATCGTTCATTACTTGAGTGCTGTCAAGTCAGACTCAGTATATAACCAATTTTTGCACTGAAACTTGGTAGAAATCTCTCTCTCTCTCTCTCTCTCTCTCCTCTTCCTCTCTCTCTGCTGAACTGAGTAACGGTGACATTCACTTGCGTAATCGACACCAGTCACTGTCATTCCCTGCTCGACGAGAGGAATTCATTTCAAGATGTACTCAACCAGTCACACAACTTCTTCCGTAAGTGAAGAATTGGAAAAGTGATGAACAGGAAACTTTTCGACACTGATCAGGCTTTCACTATCTGCAGGCAATGTAGTAAGTGTGAAGGTGTGAGTCTGGGCGTCTCAGGACGTAAGAATAACATAAATTTTGCATTACCTCAAAGTGCACTTCCTTGATGCTCCTCTGCATTTAGTTGTTCTCAGGCAGGGGGGGTGAGGGGGGGGGAGTGGGTTGTGGGGGCCGGTACTTAACATTCATTACTTGAGTGCTGTCAAGTCATACTCAGTAGAAATCTCTCTCTCTCTCTCTCTCTCTCTCTCTCTCTCTCTCTCTCTCATAAATCTTCAAAAACTCGTTAGGCTACGCTGTACCATCGTGACGTATGCAAAACAAATGCGACACAACATAATAATTTCACTAATGACAAATCAGTTAAAACCAATTACTTCCGGTGTAGACATGATCCATAACACACTTTTTAACTGCTCTTGCAAAGCTCCTTAAAAATTTTTTTGTCTATATTGTAATGTATATTTTTAGTTGCTATTACTGAACAAGATGAAAGTGAAAGGTACTATTATGTAGAGGCAACGGATCGGTAAACATAAATCGTAAAGTATATAGTCAATGTAGATCAGGTTAAAGTACTGACATCAAAAGTCAAGTGAAAGATCAGTTATTGATTTTTTTTTTCACTTCTTGCTCTAACATTATTTGGTGTATATATATATACATACATACATATATATATATATATATATATATATATATATATATATATATATATCATATGATCCAAATAGTAAATAGGGTACAACAGACCCTATAAACCATGTATAAAATCAAATAAAGAAATCGGACTCCAAGTACCTCAAACAAAGACCAGCGATCAAGGAATATTTTATTTTCCAATGACTTGGGAGTTTGTGCTTAGGGAAGATTTTTTTTTTCAACTGTTTATTTGTGTAATTATCTTCAGAGGAAGACTGTGGTCCTAGTTTACAAAGAACACTTCCTCCCGACTCTTTTATTCGGTGCCCGATTGACTTTGGGTTTTCATCATTCTTGTACTTCTTTTTGCAACAGATAAGCAGAGAAATATCAAAATATGCCTTCAACGCAGAGTAATCCGCAAAAATGTTGTTGCTTACCTTTTACCTTGTTACCAGCTCATTGCTAAGCAGTCCTTTTCAGCTTTTCTGGCTAGTAATCATGGCTGCTAAATAGTTGGCGAGATTGAGAGGTCGCTGAATTAAAGCTTGTTAGGTCGTTTAGAGAAGACAGACTCCAAGTCGCAGAATAAAACTGATGATTTCATAATTCAATATCCAAGACGTGGCACCAAGAGAAGAAACCTAAATGCCCTGAATAATTATGCTTGTGCCACGTACGTACAAGGACGCGCAACACATATAATAATTTCTTTGGTCTCTGTTCAACTTGTAATGACGTAATCATTTTTACTTAGTCATTCATCGCATTTTTTTAAAAATGATAACGCAGTCAATGTGTCGTGGATATCATGCGCCTGCAATGACTGTAATTAAACGCAGTAGCCTTCATGTTAAAATGTCTTTTCATCCGTCACGTATTTCATAATGAAATGCAGCTCACTTTTTTGTATTTAAAAAAATAAAATGCAAAGGACACCTGAAACCTCTGAGGTTCACCGCCCATTGTCGAAGTGAACTGGGTTCTTTTAAATAAATTAAATGACCACAAGAATTTCTCCAAATGAAAGCGTTTCTAGAAAGGTTTTCCGAAAAACATTTCCATTCTTGAGGACCTGACCTGTTACAACGATCCTTAATTATGAATTATTTACGTTAATGCTAATGTTTTCCTTCATAATAATCATCCCACCTCACTGTTCCATCGTCTCACTCTGGATTACATGGAAGTCAATTTACAGCAGTCTACAGTGATGGCAACCTAACTAGTAAAATCAGCATACTATAGTCGTATAAATATAAAATGTTTTATTATTTGCGAAGGAAAACATCAAAATTCTAAATATAAAATGTTTTATTATTTGCGAAGGAAAACATCAAAATTCTAATAGTTTTTTTATTGTGGTTCTTCCACATAAGAAGACTTCATAACACGAGACCTTCGATATTGTCAGCTGTGATTACGTCAGTATATAGCTGTCGTTTTATCTCATCTATTTGAATATTCTTTTGGAAATGGTGCTATGACTCATGACGAGAAAAGCACGACAGAACGGTCTTTTTAATTAGATATAATACAAATGTTATTTGTTCCAAAGGTGACCCCATGTCCTTTATTGATTTACTGAGGGTACAAATGCTATCTGTCTATTTGTCTCTCTGTCAAGAGGTATACATAGACAGATAAAGGATGAATAGAGAGATAGATATAGACTGGTCCTTTGCTATTAGCTTTCGTTCTCGGAAGACTCGAACAGATTTCCCCTTAGCTCGACCTCTGAAGTATGAGCTTTTGACGTGTAGTCAACACCCTCCTCCCCAACATTACAGCTCTCTCTCTCTCTCTCTCTCTCTCTCTCTCTCTCTCTCTCTCTCTCTCTCTCTCCTTTACAAAACGGCGTTTACAGGTAGACATCACTTTAGCATCCTGCAAGCTGCGTTTGGGAAGTTGACGGGGGAAGATGTCCCGCGGTTAGGACTCCGCAGGGATCGTCCCACCGCTCGGGCCCTCAATCATGGCCAGTGACGCTCCTACAATGGTAGCTCTTGCTCCTCCAACCTTCCTTGCAGGACTCGCCGAGGTTCTCTCCTTCTGGACATTAGCTTCACTACGTACACCCCCTCACCTACCTGGAGGGCCTTTTTTGTTGTTGTTGTTAAGTTTGTAATTGCTGTTCTTGTTCATATTTGCTTCTTTTTTTCGTTCATGCACGAGGCATTGTTCTGATGGCGTTGCTGCTTCTTTTTTTACTCCTCGTGATATAGGCCGTTCTGTTATTTTCCTGTTCTTTGTTTATCAATATTTTGACTACGTTCTTAGTCTTCCTTTCTAATGTAGGTCATCTTTTGTTTAGTACTGCAACTATACATAATATCTATTACACTGTTGGTGCAGTTGTTTACTCTCTTCATTTTGTTTTGTCTTTTCGTGTTCATTTTCTTCTTTCTGTTTTTTTATTTGTTGCTTTTTTTTAGCCTCTTCCCGTGTCCCATCTCCTGTTTTTCTTTCGCCTTTTACACATTTTTTCGCCCTTGGACACCTTCTGATCGCTCTGCTCGCAGTAGTGTTTGTCTAAAGAGACTGCATACTTCTTGTTAACAAGATGATACACATCATATGGTCTGTTTTGCAACTTAGAGTGATTATGTTCTCTGCTAAAGCCAACAAGTGCTCTCGTCTCAGTACTGGAGAAATGAAAAAAAAAGGGACACATCAGAATGCCCATAGTTTTACAATAAAAGAGAAGGAAATGCCTCTTAGATAATGAACATCTTCATAGCACATTTTATACCTAGACTTTTGAAAAAAGTAAGCAACATTCTACAGGTAAGTTGTATGGTCGACATTGAACAGAAGTAAATTTACCGGACAGCTTCCAAAGTTCGGAATAAGATTACCTGTTCTCGAACCAGCACAAGATGTGTGGCTGTAAAACACGGTCTCACATTATATTATAGTTCTTTCCATAAGAGAGAGAGAGAGAGGATGAGGAGAGAGAGCATGGTATAGAGAGAGAGACGAGAGAGGAGAAGGAAGAGAGAGGAATGTTGGAATATGTTTATCTTATATATGTATATATATATATATATATATATATATGTGTGTGTGTGTGTGTGTGTGTGTGTGTGTGGGTGTACGGGTGATTACAAAATTATATTCCATTTACTAGTTCTTTTCTTTCCAACTTCTTACATTTTGAAATTTTTACTAGCCCTTTTATCTTCTGCTTCTTTCGCTTAATCTTCTCGTTCTAACTCAATTGTGGTCTCTGTTATCGTCTTTTGCATTTTATGATTAAAGAGAAGTATTACTCTCACAATTACGAAAAAGACTCGACCCGGGTAGGCAAAAAAAAAAAAGAGAAAATTTATTATAGACGCAACACTGGAGAATCATCTAAGCTAAACTTATAAGCGCACAATTACAAATTTTTGCTGCTTTTCAACCTTGGCTGCACCAGAGCCTGTGCTATGTCACTTTGTTGGAGTTTTGCTACTTTTCAACCTTGGCTGAACCAGAGCATATGATCTGTAACTTGTTGGAGTTTTTGCTGCTTTTCAACCTTGGCTGCACCAGAGCCTTTGGTCTTTAACTTGTTGGAGTTTTTGCTGCTTTTCAACCTTGGCTGCACCAGAGCCTTTGATCTTTAACTTGTTGGAGTTTTTGCTGCTTTTCAACCTTGGCTGCACCAGAGCCTGTGCTCTGTAACTTGTTGGAGTTTTTGCTGCTTTTCAACCTTGGCTGCACCAGAGCCTTTGGTCTTTAACTTGTTGGAGTTTTTGCTGCTTTTCAACCTTGGCTGCACCAGAGCCTGTGCTCTGTAACTTGTTGGAGTTTTTGCTGTTTGTCAAGAATACCTTCGGCTGTACCAAAGCCTGTGTCCTGTAACTTGTTGTTGGTTGAGCTGGCCTTATGCCAGCACGGGCTCTTGCTCCATCAGCAAGCCTTAGGTAAGTTCCTCTCATACTAGTGCTCTCGAGAACAGTTAACTCCCCCTACATATTCTTTGTTTCTCTATATTTGTCTGTGTTTTTGGGAGGTTATTCTTCTTTAGTTTATTTTATTGTTCATGAATGTTTTCTTTAACTAATGAAATCTTATTTGTCGTGGTTTTAACCATATTTATAAAACTTTTTTTTTTTTTGCTTATAGTTCTGATCAACTGTTCATCAATTTTCGTTCTTTGTCCCCTATATGCATCCTAACTAAATATGCCTACCTATTAGATAAAACTGTACTACAGATGATGAAAATAATAATACTAAAGGCACGGAATACTTAACATTTTCTTATCATGGTATTAGCATTGTTCGATTGAAAGTTATGTACGTTCTATTAGATTTTAGTCCTGTAAGTGTCATAGCTCTCGTAACGGTTTCTACCAGCCATTGGTAAGCTGAAAGTGTGGAAGCGTAATATCTTATCATTTTATGAATAGGAAAGCTGAGCTCATCCAGATGCCTTTGTTATGTTAACTTTCCCAGAACCCAACTTTTGAAATGTCCTCAAGCTTCGTTACACGCGTAACACCAGTGAAAAAAGATAACTCCATGACTTCCTATAATACTTTTCAATGTTCATATTATTAATATTTTCATGGGCTCCTGTTAACCGTAAAGCACATATTTGCACCGCTTCGGGTGTACCACATGATCCTCCCTCTAGCCTTCCTCCCCATCACACCCCAACCCCACTCCCCTCCCTATACTTCTCCTCTCTTGGGTACATCAAGGTTTTTGGGATGCCGGCGAAGAACATATGTTCCCCTCGTAGATTTCTTGATAGAGTTTGCCCGAACGGAGAAGGTGGGGATCGTGTGTATGCCTTTGTAAGATATCCGTAACGATCATCTAGCTGTTAATATACATGCGTACTTATTCATGAAGATGCTGGGCGTAACACAGCACACACATGTATGCTTTTTTTTCCTCTCCTTGCAGTTTTTCTTGAAACGTTGTTACGGGGATGAATATTTTCGTAGTCGTGTGAGAGAGCGCATGTGCAAAAACGACTCCTTGAAAGCTCATCAGCGTGTATTGTCACGAGAGGCCCTTGTTCCACTAATGAATTCATTTCCCTAATGAGGTCCTCCGGACCCCAGAGGCTTCTGGGTAAGAAGGCGGGACAGCGCAAGGAAGGAAGAACTCTGGAAATGAGCGAGGGACTGGAAGGTCAGATAATGGAAGGAGCGCAGATGCCATTGCTTGACAGAAGTTAACGAGAGTATTCCGATGTAAAAGAGGACGATACAGGGGGGCGGGGGGTGGGGGGGGGATTATAATGCAAATTACGGTAAAGCGCCATTTGATAATGACAGGGAAATAACAGATGTAAGCTAATCTTTAGATAATTACTTAGGCTATGAAAGTAGGCTAATGACAACGCACAGAATGTGAGAGGTAATTTATACGTGTAAAGTTTATGGTGTTAGATTAGTTATGGAATTTCTCTCTCTCTCTCTCTCTCTCTCTCTCTCTCTCTCTCTCTCTCTCTCTCTCTCTCTCTCTCTCTCCCCTTGTCTGTCGCCTAAAGCACCTAATTAGGCAATGTAAAAAGTTCAGTAAATACTAAGGATTCAAAAACCCCTACCAATGCGTAATTTGGAAAAAACGATATAGATATCATACGATCATTTTTTCCCAAATTCATCAGGTTCTCAGAACATTCCTCTTAACGTGATTCCTAAGATAATTAATCTCATGAAGCTTGGAGAACTTTTATAAATTGTTCTTCCTATAGTATATCAGATCAATACTAAATATAAGCCTGTGATAAATGAAGATAAGTTAAATCTTCCATGCAGGATTATGTAGTCAGATATTTATATAAAATATCTAACCTTAAAAATAGATATAACCTCTCATATGTGATGAGGATACACAAGAAATACAAGGCCCATTTCAGATTAGTCTTCTCTGCCGAATGCACTGAGTACAGAATATATATTCTCAAGGTTAACTTCCATGGAAACGATAGAATAAAGAACTCTCCCGCTATTTAGATCCATCAGAAGTTACCTGGACAGTGTTAGACAATGACATAAGAAATGACTCCTGCATACAACAGATTACAGAACACCCACGAGGAGGGAGAGTCTGTCATTTAGAGATCAGTAGTTACCAAAACTTTGTCCAGATTTTCACAGTTTCAGAATTTTGATAAGAGTCGGAGTAACAGACGAATATTTCAGAAAGAAGGAACCAGGTTCCCAGAAGCATAGTATTAAATTTTAACGCCATTTCGTTTTCCACAGAAGTACGAAAAATGTCATTAAAAGAAGGCATTGTCAGCTGCTTGAATATCAAGTATATTAAGCTCTCTTTCTGTGAGACCAGAAATGTAGATTTTGACAAATTCTCTGTCTGTTGAAGTTTAAAACGGAAACCGTCAGCGACTCTGAAAATATACATTATAGATATATGTTAGGAGTTACAATTAATTCTTCAGTTGAATCGTGTAGAATAAAAGAAATAAAAAGAATGCTGCTCAAGAACTGAAGTCATCTCGCTGTCATGTCATATTATAATCATGAACAATTCTGATCCTCACCACCACTCTCTCTCTCTCTCTCTCTCTCTCTCTCTCTCTCTCTCTCTCTCTCTCGGGTCCTGGACGGCAATTGGTACCAGTATCTCCGGGTACTAACAAGATTCTCGAGTTAGACCCCCAGGCCGGGGACAAAAAATGCATTGCCCTTTTCTGAAGAATCTGTGGTTTCTTTGTTGACCTAAGTAGTGAATCAAGTATCTGGGTGTTAGTCGACTGCTGCAAGTCAAAGCTGTGAAAGGGAAGAGAGAGAAGAGAAAGAAAGAATGAACGTGAGGTATCAGTGTTGTGACAAAAAGCCATCGTATCCTAACTAACAAAAAGAGACCCTTCACAGGTAATGCTCAGCCTCTATGTATGGATTACCTGCGGCAGAACTCTGCGTTACGTAATTCGTTAGCGTTAGAACACATGGGAGCAAAAGAAATAAAATCGATAATCACTAAGCACGATACATAAAATCGACATTCTCTAAGCAGACAGAATCAAATTTTACTTATAACCCAATACTGTAAAATTTTATCACAATCGACTGATCTCTGTCTTTAGCAATATACAGTTGCGTGATAACGAAAAAATTTGTCATAATTATGCCACATTTTCGAAAGTGATAAAATCAGAAAAAAATCACAAATGCAGCCGTCGACAAAGATGGTAACGCACGTATATTAACACTATGACAGCAAGAGAAGACACTCTTGCTTCTGACCAGACATTTCATATATCTATAATTTCTATATATAATATAAAGATATATATATATATATATCTATATCTATATGTTTGTATATAATAACATGTATATATAATATATATATATATGATATATATATCTATTATATATATATATATGTATGTATGTATGTTATATATATATATTCTATATATTACATACGTATATATATGTACGTGTATATATATATATATATATATATATATATATATATATATATATGTATGTATATATATGTATATATAGAGCACTATACATAACGACATTCTATTCTAAAAGAAAATCGAAGTAAGATTAGGAGGAGATGGTTCCTGACTTCTGGGAAAGAAAGAGTTCGGGTGTGGGGATGGGAGGAGGGGGTTACATTCAAGGAGAGGGGCTGAGAGGAGAGGGGTGGAAGGAAGGGAGAGGGAGGAGAGAGATATTCTCCCTCTCCTGCTTTGTATCTGGCGTGGCATCATCTTTCTCTCGGCAGGACTACTAACGCTGTACCTGTTTTGATTCAGCCCTTGATACACTCATCATCTGCGTCTGTCTCAGCGGGGAGATGCTGTAATGGATGATATTACAAAATACACGAGATTTCCCGAGCTCGGGGATGCTATCTATCACTGCCTCCCCTGGGGAGGGAGACAGTCCCCCCGACCCCCACTCCCCAGCGGGGAGATCCTCGAACTTGCAGACCCAGGCCAGTAGTTGATGATCCCGCCCCAGGATCGGGGCGTTATCCGGTCCTGAAAATCAAAACAATAGAATTTGGGGAATTGCTGATTCTATTCAAGGGGAGAGGTTGGGCTGGGTTCGTGGTGTACAGTTTGGTAAGTCACCTCGTGGGATTGACAGCTGTGTGCGCGAAATGTATCCCACTGGAATTTTAATCATTCAACAACCAAGTAGAAACAAGTCCAAAAGTAAAAGATTAGTTATTTCTAGATTGGTGGCGAGAGAGAGAGAGAGAAAGAAAGAGAGAGAGAAAGAGAGAGAGAGAGAGAGAGAGAGAGAGAGAGAGAGAGAGAGAGAGAGCGCTACTGTATCCTTGCTAATTACGAGGTAGGGCAACTAGCAATTATCACACGGAGAGCTCGTGCTGTTAATGGCATCAGGCCAGCTACCGAATATGGGCGATGGGACGCACGCACACACACACACGCACACACACGAGCGGTGCTTTAGGGTCCCTCAGTGTCCACAATCATAAAAGACGCATCACCCGGTCGTCGTCATATCCGACTCTCCTCCTTCCAGTGGGTCGCACTCGTAATGAGACTCCCCTTTCCAGCAGCGAGGTTGATGGGCGCGTTGATTGCCAGGGACCATCGATCAAGCATCGGTAAACACACCGGACTGGATGATTATCCCAAGGCGATCTGCCTGAGATGAAATTAATTAAGTAGCTCTCCCACATGATGAATGGGCGGGAGCTTTGCAATTATATATAATTAACAGCGATACGGGAGGAAGAAAGGATTATTTGATAAGCTTAAGAGGCGAGATGGTGGAACTCCGATGCCAAAGGGCTCACATCCACTGCTAATGCTTGGTTGGGGAGATATAATATACATTTGTTTATTTATTTATTTATTTTTCTGAGACGGGATTTATTTGTGTGGATGAATTTCAGATTTTACGACCAAACCACTTATCATTTATTCCAATAAATCTTGGTTGGAACATTTCCTTACACTTACCCTGAAAAATATGTTTAAATACTACAAATAGAATTACAAGATAATAATAATAAAATAAATAAATTATGAAACACAAAGAATCCACTTCCCCATTTCGAGCATAAAGGAAAAACTTGAACAAGCTTGGTCCTTACATAGTTCGCCTTTGTTGCCTCTTCTCATATCAGCGATGGCTGCAAAAAAGAAAAAAACAAACAAAATAGCAGCCCCTTGGGATCTAAGGGATATGATGGACGATCTCTTATTGAGCAGAGGTCACAGGTAGAAAAGCCAATGTGATTGTCTGAGGATTTTTAATCATATTCAATTCCTTGCTACGTCGATTAGAGGAACCTTAACGAGAGAGAACCATTATGATTAAAAAGGGGAATGCATAGTAACTTAGTAATCACGCTGCTTAAAGCAACTCTCGTAATGCCCAGTTGTCGAAAGGAAACGATTTCTGACATAAAAAGTTGTTATTATTTTAGATTAGGCCAACCTTGTGATGGCAACTAAAGCTGTGTGAGGATTAGAATAACAGCTTGTAGCGATTACTTAAAATAAAAAAATGCAAGATATTTATATATACGTCGTATTTCTTTAGATGTTGATAACTAATCAAACACGTATACTTTGTTTCTCTTTCCCTAAAACACGTTTCCTATTCTGTTCTGTGTCCAATTAGTGCTGATAAAAAACGCTAGATCTTGCCATTACTTTTGTGGTTACCAAAAACAAACGCCTAACGGTATCTGCAAATAGGCTCCACGACCAAAACATTTTTGAGGGTTGAGATCCTAGTCCCTGGAACCCCAACCAAGGATCGTTTGTAGAAAGAGTTTTCCTGGAGCTTCCCCTGTTCATGAGAACTTATGTTCTTTATCGCCTTCTAACTATTATAACATTCATTTATTCCCAAATGACTCGAGCCATTTTCATTCGTCCACCGTTTCTCTTTTCACAAAAGGAGTCAACAAAACTCATCCAGGGAGTCCCCATTCTGACAAGGTCAAATTTGTATCTCAGGCTAGAGACACTTCCTACACTGGAATATCCAGGCATATCGCTGGTTATTACGTTTATAGTAATTAGTTATAAGGGGATTAAGAGTATATATATATAATTATATAGATATATATATATATATAGATATATATATATATATTATATATATATATCTATATATAAAAATATATATATATATATATCTATAATATATATATATATATGTGTGTGTGTGTGTGTGTATACATACACACAGACAGATATACCTTCAGGTTGATGTGGCCAGAATTTTGCCATTCTCTATCGTGGCCATAGTTTCTAGGCAACTAACTACTGGAAACGTAATTCCAGGCTTAGAGTCCACAGACGCAAATTGCCTTCTTCGATCTCGGAATTCTTGCTTAATAGGCGATGCTGAGAACCGCGCAGGGTATGGGTCTAAATCGGTCACCACAAAACAGCTTAGTTAATTAAAGTGGTCGGGTACCGCCTACTATAGCTGGTTCACTTAAGGTAGATTCTTGGATGAGCCATATGCTTACGATACGTTTGTTTGGCGGCCGCCGATTGGTTGGTACCGGAGGTAGGCTCCATACGTCTGAGTATTTGCAGTAGAAGGAGTTTACTGCCATCACTAACAGACACAGTAGCTACACTTTTCCATTTTAAGTAAAGTGAAAGTGATTACTGAAATTGCATATATACACGTTGCATGCATAGATACTTTATCTTACCTTTATTTAGGAGTTTTCCGAAGTTATCCTGAGGCCGATATTAAAAATTTTAGTGAATATGAATTTAGGTTGGTGGGGGAGAGTACAATCTAGGGCCTGTTGGTTTAAACATATATATATGATAATATTATATATATATATATATATATATATATAATATATGTATATATATCATACATATATATATATATATATATATATACTATACATACTATATAAATATATATATAAGTGAATGTTTGTATATTTGGTTGCGATGCTATGTAAATCCGATCTTTTTAACAGCCCCAGACAAATTTTTACAGATGGCCTCTGTGTCACCCCAAGAACGGTTTGTAACTCAAAATCAAAACCCTACCACATGACAGACATACAAGGAGAGACAAAACAAATGAAATTTTCGTTTTTAGTCCACCTCTTCTATGTAACGTTATGGGTGGAAAGCTCCAGTTTTTCTTCCGGGATGCATGATGAGTTGGAACATCAAAGCCTCAAGAAAATAAATTTAGAAAATTCTTTATATATTTAACAACATTATGCGTCAATAATAATGTAAATAATAATCATTAGTTATTATTAGTTGATAAATAATGTCAGGGAATGTTAAAAAGGGGATATAATGATTCGGTTTCATCGTTTACTAAATAATTCATTAAAAGTATTACTGGAACACCTGCAACAGGCCTTCAGATTGCACTCCACCACCAAACCTATATTCATATTCACTAGAAATTTTAATACCGGCGTCAGGGTAATTTCGGAAAACTCCTAAATAAAGGTAAGATAAAGTATCTATGCATGCAACGTATATATATGCAATTTCAGTAATCATTTTCATTTTACTAGAAATGGAAAAGTGTAGCTACTGTGTCTGTTAGTGACGTCATTAAACTCCTACTGCAAATACTCAGACGTATGGAGCCTGACAAATGCCTATTTCCTCATTAATTCGTTAGTTTTTTTTTCGTTTTTACCTTCGGAATTCGCTGTAGCGACTGCTTTGTGACGTTACGGTGTCCTATTTCGTTATAATGACGCATTTCGTTATAAAGCTGGTTTAAATGAGGTCTGGAATAATAGAAATATCACGCTTGTACACTTCAGCGGTTGACAGTTGGAATAAATTATCGTGCAAATTGGCAATACACTTCACTGCATAAGGAAAATGAGTTTCTTTTCACGTTGTTTGGTACTGATTACCTTGATGATAATGACTGAAAATTCTAGATTAAAACTTGAAAGGAATGTAGATCATTACATTTGGAAATCTTTTTCGAAAGGCACTTGCAGAATGTACGTTTATGGAGGCGAAATACGATGCAAATAGGGATGAAAATAAGAAATGGCAACTACTCTACTTCGAGGCACGTCGAAGTGTTCACAGCTTGCCCAATAGTACGTGAATTTGTAACTTATGCTAATGTAATCATAGTAATAGTACCTATTCCCGTCATTTAGGAAAATAAAATAATTGTTTATGGTTATATAATAGTATGATATATAGTAATTTCTATCTTTTATCAAAGCAATAAATAACCGATTGCTTAGTATTCCTTAGTATTCCTCCAAGAAAGGAAAGATTTAGTTTGATATATCATTACGCCATTACCAAAATTACGAATTGCAGTGTTTATAGATGCCGTACGGACATGCATAGTGGTTATTATTTTCTAACGGTCAGTGTAACTTTATACTTAACGCTACGCTAATGAAATAGATATCACTGTAAAGATAAGGAGTTGTAATTTATTATGCTAATGTTAGAAACGTCCCTAAACCCAATATGAAGAATACATACAAGTTGAAGTTAGCCGTATAGGAAAGTGTTCTGCCACTTTTTTCTCTCTTTTTTTTCTAACTATGATGAGGGGAGGGAATACTCACTGTTGCAGCAATTCACATATAATAGGTAGAAGTAAAATGCGTAACAAAGTATAGACTAAATATTTCTTAATAAAAAAAAAAGACGTCTATTGCCATACAATATTAATGAATGAGTTGAAATTAGAACCAAGGGGTTTGTTCTGTTGTTTAAGAATCGGACAGTGAAGTTTACTTTTATTAATAGTAACAAATAAAAAAAGACCCCATTGGCCTAGGCCTATACCAAATTGTATGTATCACACGGAAATATTGTTTGAAATTATCATTGTATGGTTTGGGGACTCATAACGGCTTACAAATAGTGTTGAAGGCACTAACAGTGAAATGAATACCGTCTATACATAATTTATTCATATTCTAATCAGTGTCTGAGATACATCCTAGTTGAAATACAACAGCAAACAGTCACAAAACTGATACTAAACTGTCAGGTCGAAGATCATTTAGGTAATACGGTATTACTAATACCATCAGTTCATCTGTTCCGGTGAGTGGACTGTCTCCGTCCACAAACTGTTGTCTACGCGTCAGTTTTAACGGCAGTTTCGATGAACTGACAGAGGAAATGACAGGTAAAAACTATATTGTGAATACACGGTCTAAGGTTGTTGAACTGTATGATAGTGAATGGGTGTGTTGGGAGAGAGTGAGAGGAGAGGAAGACAGAGAGAGGAGGGTGTGTCAGGGAGGAGAGAGAGAGAGAGAGAAATAGTTGATCGAATTTTATTCCGTGTTTTTCCGGGCAGAGCCGGGTTGGTCAGTTAATATATATATATATATATATATATATATATATATATATATATATATATATATATATATATGAAACCCCGGTCTCGATAGTATAAGATTAGTCCTACGGCTCAACGACTGACTGACTTTGAAAATTCAGAATGTCAGAGATTGGCAGGGGGACGGGGGGACGGGGGGGTGTTGGCTTAAAGGGATAGTCACGACGGCGGAGCAAAAGTAGTTATCCGTCATTTTACCTCTTCACTTAAGGCTCATTACTTCCCTAGAGTCGTTATAGCTCATAAGACACGCCACGCAACATCCCTGCGGAGAGAGAGAGAGAGAGAGAGAGAGAGAGAGAGAGAGAGCTCCGGAGTGAGACTTCACCTTGATAAGTCGTGGGCGTTTAACCTTTTCTTCTGTTGACGAGAAGAAACGATCGCCTAGGGAGCTAGTGCCGTCAGTGCACCTCACGTGGCGTACTGTATACTTTACTGAAGTTTGTTTGTAACGTCCCTTCGGCCCTTAATTGCACCCGCTTTTTAGCCTGCTATCTTATCTCCTTCCTTTCTTTAGTCTTGCTGTCTAACCTCTCTAACTACGACTTCTCAGTGCATCTGTAAGGTTTTCATTCTTACATACCTTTGGTCCTTATAGTACTCCACCTCCTTTATTACTTGACTGGAGAAGACAGTTACCGAGGCTAAACGAAGAATGAAGATAAGATAACGCGCATCTACATCAGATTTGTCTTGTGGTTAGAATAATTATGGCAAAATGATGTAGACCATAATAATTACGGCCTTGGAGGCCTATGCCGGCTTCCTTAAAGGTCGTCTACATATTTACGGTGAAGCGAATAAGTGATTCATGTAATAAGTTCCTTGAAGAAAATAATGATTTTTCATTGTTGTTTTCATTAATGGGAAGTTATCAATGTTGCCTATAATGCAGCACCACTCAGGCAGTTGTCATAATTGTATGGTGAAAATGGTTTTATTGCATACGTAAAAAACGAGAGAGAGAGAGAGAGAGAGAGAGAGAGAGAGAGAGAGAGAGAGAGAGAGAAGTATTCTATGCATAAAACTAGTTAAATGTGAATTAACAGGATAAAGTATAACTAACTTACGCACACAAACGTTTTACAAAAACATCCAAGATAGTAAACACTGGCCGTTATATCTTTCCAGCTCACGTGACAAAAATAGTTCCTACGAAACTTGCGAAGGCGTAACCATTAGGTTACAAGGGTTTAATGGAACTACATGTAGGTTAAGGGTGATAGGGTTTATACTATTTCTGAAGGATTTATGGGTCAAGTATGTGTTTATGGTAAGAGTTTATGGGGAGCTGAAACCAGATTTATGGCGATTTTATAGCACAGAAATCTTCATTACGTCGTATCAATAGAAACACTGGCGACAGAGATAACGGGAAGGCTGCCCTCAGTCATTTTTCATCTTAAGATAACCATTCGAGAATATTTTCGACCCTATTTAAATACATATATATATTATATATGTGTGTGTGTGCGTGTGTGTGTGTAGAGTTCAGAAAGGTAATTTTACCTGCAATAAATTGCAGTATTCGAAAAAAATAGTGATGAATTCCATACATGACGTAATCATGGAATTGGCTTTGAAATTGTTTAGACCTACTGGCTGAGAAGTTTCGTGTGATCAAGAAAATGGATTTCCTACGTAGGGTAAGAAGCGAAGTAAAACAAAAAACGCACAGAAATATAAAAATGAGAAACATTTTTATCAAGTAACAACACAAACAAAAGACGGTCCGTTTTTTGAGACCGATGAAAACTCATTTTTGGAACATATAATCGAAAAAGACGTCGACCTATTTGCTTAAGTGTAAATGTCATCGGGGGAGACCTAAAAAAATTACGGGAATTGTGAATTATCCATTTTTTCTTATTTTTTTTTTTTTTCATTTACAACTGCTAACTTTCCCTTCCGTCCATATATGAAAATAACAGACAGACCTCTCACACTGAAAGGGCCGCTTGTCTTTTGTTACCAACCGAGATGAGATGAATACACTATTATCATCTTCAATGCCAGTTCTTTAGGAAATGGCATTTCCGAACATTATGATTCTCTTTTGATACAACGTTTAGAAAAGAAAGAACCATTGACACACCATAACACACACACATGTATATATACGTATATAATTTGTATATCACCATCATCATCAACCGTTGCATTGCTATAGCACTGCAGGACAAAGGTCTCAGACATGTTCTTCCACTCCCGTCTGTTCATGGTCTTTCTATGCCAGCCTTGGCCAGTCTATACCCGCAAATTTTCTGAGCTCGTCAATCCATCGTCTTCTCTTCCTTCCCCTGCTCCGTTTGCAATCTCTAGGGACCCATTCTGTTATTCTTTTTGTCCATCTATTATCCAAGTATATATACATACATACATACATACATACATATATATATATATATATATATATATATATATATATATATATATATATATAATATACGCACTGTCATGTAGCAAACTTCTGAAGGATATTTTTGAGAAATCTTAACGAACAGAGTCAAGTATCATTATTAAAGACACACAACACAGGCTATGAAAATGGCTCGGAATAAAAACTGAAAAGCGAACACTAGCATTTATCTGAAACTAATGAGACAGACCATCCGACTCCGCCCGTCTGGAGAAGATCATGGAAGCGAGTCGTGGTTCACTTTAGCCTGTCAGTCACTAATTTAAACTGGAAGTTTTTTTCCTTTCTTTCTTTTTTTTCCCTAAGAAATGCGAGGTGAGCGAAGGCATAAGACGGCGCCTGAAGGAGGGCGTGCAATATTCCCCCTTCATCTTGCGTCATCTCCTGTAGCGCAGTGTCATTACGCAGATGAGTTTTCAGGGTCCTACGCGCAGCTCTTCAAGGCGGGTGATTTATCGCGTCTTATCGTAGCACATAATGAGTTGACTGCTAATAGAAGCAATTAGGGAAGGAGAATATTCTCGTACATTTGAGAATCTGGTTCATATGGTTGTGTTTGTCCGCATTCGCAGATAACGCGCACGTATGTATGTATATGTTTGTATACATATACGAGGTATGTCTATTAAGTAACGAGACTGTGATTCCACTATAGTAGATTCACATCAACCGTGCATTTGATGTCTAGGCCCGTCCCTTAAGACGCTCCTGATTGACTGCTGATAAGCCAATCACAGGGCTGGAAACTCTCAGTCTCTCGTGAGTTCACATGGGTAGGATCTATGCTCCACCTCTCCTGAGGGATACTTCTTTCAAAATTACCCCTCACGAGAGGTGGAACATACATCCTGCCTATGTGAACTCACGAGGGGGACTGAGAGTTTCCAGCCCTATGATTGGCTTATCAAGAGCCAATCAGGAGCGTCGTAAGGGACTGGCCTAGACATCAAATGCACGGTTGATGTGAATCTACTATAGCAAATAAAGCAGTCAGAACCGGTCATAACTGGATGCGTGGTGACTTTGAACATGTCTCAACCTGCATGACAAGCAGCAACTCGCTGTTGATCGCTTTGACGTTCAGTTCATTGTGAGTCGCCATTGTGTTTGTGGTAGGGCTAAAAATGGCTGAGTTTAAAAGTTGAACGAAGTGTCACTTTTAAATTCTTAGTGAAATTGCACCAAACACAACGGAATGTTTTCAAATGCTTAGTACAGCTTATGGGAATTGTAACACCGCCGACACCAAGCATGAAGAAGCTCGTCAAAGCAAGTCAAAATTCAAAGCCACGCTCATTGTGTTTTTCGACAGTCAAGGGAGTCATTTTGGAAGAAAGGGTTCCAGAAGGCACAACAGTTAACCAGGATTATTTATCATTATAAGGAAGTTTTGACAAAGCTGAGGGAGAACGTCACAAAAAAAAAAAAGCCGCCACTGTAGGACGCTGGTTTCCATATAGGCCACGACAATGTGCCTGCTCAATCACACAGCACTCTCTGCAAAGCAGTGTTTGATCGACAAACACATGACTACACTTGAACGTCCTCCATATTCTCCCGATTGACCACCACCATACGACTGTTATCTTTCCGCAAGGGTTAAATCGGTGCTTAGAGAGACACTTTTTGGGTCAGCTGATCCTGTATAGAAGAAAACGGCAGTTGAAACAGCTGACAGAAATTGAGTTCCTCCTCGATGCCTTCAACCAGTGGAAAAGAAGACTGTACCAATGTATTAGTGCCTGTGGCGACATTGAAGGGGACAAGCATGACATTTGTGTTACATGTAAATAAAGCTGCAATTTATCAGATACATTATGTCGTGTTGTTGCGTTTCCTTGATTAGGATGTATGTAAGTATGTATATATATATATATATATATATATATATATATATATATATATATAATAACGATATATATATATATATATATATATATATATATATATATATATATATATATATATATATATATATATATACACATATATATATATACATATATATATATATATATATATATATATAGTATATATATATATATTATATATATATATATATATATATATATATATATATATATATATATATATTCATTTACGTACTAGAATACACGTTTGTTTTTCTCTCAGGAAAGATCAGTTTTGCTAGGCCTGGCTACATTTAAAAAGTAAGAATAATCATTTAGCTGGAAATGATCCTGTTGTCATACGTAACACAGCGCATCGATTTTACGTATCTTCAAACATTTCCAGGATCACATTTTGTTATCATAGATAAATATTCATGTGGCTTTTCTCGAAAGTCATTTTGGACAATGGAAATAAATTAAGAATATTCAGATAGGGCATTTGGTTTCTCGTAATAGTGACAGCTTGATGGGAATTTTGATTGAATTTCACAAGAAACATTCGGGTGTGGAGGACACCAACATGATTGTTCTTGTCGGCCTTTCCAGGTGTCTGAAAATACGTTATGATTGTTCGTGCCAGCCTTTACAGCTGTCTGGAAATACCTTATGATTGTTCTTGCCAGCCTTTCCAGGTGTCTGGAAATACCTTATGATTGTTCTTTCCAGCCTTTCCAGGTGTATGGAAATGCCTTATGATTGTTCTTGCCAGCCTTTCCAGGTGTCTGGAAATACCTTATGATTGTTCTTGCCAACCTTTCCAGGTGTCTGAAAATACCTTATGATTGTTCTTGCCAGCCTTTCCAGGTGTCTGGAAATACCTTATGATTGTTCTTGCCAGCCTTTCCAGGTGTCTGGAAATACCTTATGATTGTTCTTGCCAGCCTTTCCAGGTGTCTGGTAATGCCCTGTAATTGTTCTTACCAGCCATTCCTGGTGTCTGGAAATGCTTTAAGATTGTTCTTGCCAGCCTTTCCAGGTGTCTGAAAATGCCCTGTGATTGTTCTTGCCAGCTTTTCCAGGTGAATGGAAATACCTTATGATTGTTCTTGCCAGCCTTTCCATGTGTCTGAAAATGCCTTATGATTGTTCTTGCCAGCCTTTCCAGGTGTCTGGAAATACCTTATGATTGTTCTTGCCAGCCTTTCC
>NC_087201.1:59948256-60018256 GCF_015104395.2 Macrobrachium nipponense | reverse complement strand
TCGAATCACACCTTGTGTGTTTACATATTTTTTTTCTTAAAGATGAGGACTAACCATATATCTTCGTATTTCCATTATAAGTTTTCTGTAACCTTTATTCTCTTCCAAATATTTTCTTGCTGAATATTTGATTTGTCATCTCCAACTGACCCTACTTTCTCTTCCCTATTCCGGTAAGAAAGAAAATATGACTGTCTGTGCATTTGTCGGTTACTGATGTCTTTTGCTTCCAACCGACATTTCCATCTCTCTATTCTTGTCTTTTGACTTCCTGTCTCCGCTTAGCTATCTTCACCTCATTTTGTAACTTTGAGCTCCTGAATTTCTAATTTTTAAGATATAACTGGGCAATAGTTCCTTCCACAACCTCCCCCCAAAAAAGTACTGTAATCACCTGCATCTTCAAATGGAATCAGGTTCGATGTCCAGTTCCAAAGTGGTGATTTTTCAGACGTATTCCGATTCATTCTTATAATGTTTTGACCTCACTTCGTGGAATCCCTGTTCGTTACTCTTTCATGTAGTTCGCATCCTATCCTTAGTTAAAACGCTGACTACCTCCAAGAATTTTATATTCTTTTTAAATTCACTGTACTTTGTATAGTGACTTTCTCCCACTCTTTCTCTGTGTATGTGTGTGTGTGTGTGTGTGTGTGTGTGTTTTATGTATCTCATAGAATTACAAGCCTTTTCCACAACAGTCTTTTTTTTTATCGTAGTCAAAATAAAACTGAAAATTCTTCATGCAGTGTTTTAGCCCAACAGCAATTTCCCTTCAAATCGCGCGGTGGAACACCCATTAAGCATCTATCATCGTCAAATCCTCCAAATCTGTTCAAATGCATAAGTTGTCTCCCCGAGGGATCTACCGTGTTTATTCTTTTTTCTCTCTCCCTATCAATTTATCTTCACGCTCGATTGCACAGTTTCCTTAATAAACTTTACGTCGCAAAGTTTCTCTGCTGCAGATTTCGGTGAGATATGCATATGCGTTGCTCTTTAATTCTCATCATCCCCGACGATGTTTTGTTATTGTGTTTTCCTTTTGTTTTCTCTGGAGCTTTCTGCGCGCGATGTCAAAACTGCGCATTCTGTGAGAGTTTCAAGGTGATCGGACAGACGTTTACGATTTTACGTTCAGTCAGTTCATTGTCTTTATGGTTTTTGTTCTTTTTATTTTGGGTTTTTTGTTTTACGTCTTGAATTTTCATTTGTACATTTCCTCTCTTAGGTCACTCCGGGTTTAGTTGTTTGTATAGCCATTCATCATTGTTCGAACTTCTTCGCGTGAGCTCTCGGTTGTCATAAGTTTTTTTTTTTTTTATTCTATCGTCTGTTTTCTCTTTTCCTTTATCACTTAGTTGTAATTCCTCTCTCTCTCTCTCTCTCTCTCTCTCTCTCTCTCTCTCCATTAAACGCCCATTTCTCTTCATTGGCCCTTCCTTCCACCTCTTCCTCTCCGCATCTCTCAGCTTCCCCCCTCAGAGTTTGATCCCGTCACGGCAGATGCTGAGTCATTTTCCAACCATCCATTCTGAAGACTCCCCCCTCCCCCCTCCCCTCCCTCCCTTCCCCCCACTGGGCACCTCCTAACCCCAGCCACCGGGACGTACACAGACTATCTCCCCGCCATGATTGGACCTAAGATCACCCTTGTGAAGAATTTCCTCTCCCCGGGGAGCCGCCTTCTCCTGACACCCCCATCATCAGGCGGGGAGAGAAAGGCAGCAAGAGAGAAAAATAGATAGAGACAGAGACAGACAAAGAGATGTGAATGAAATTTCTTTTATGTTTATGCTAATGGAAAGGGAATAAGAAGACCAAGAGAAGAAGATTCAAGGGGAAATTTTGCTTTGGTTTTAATCCCCGCCCCTACCCCGCCCACCCCAAAAAAAATTCAGCGTTGCAGTTGTGGATATTGACGTTAGAGTGTAAGACAGCAAGTGAGGAAAGGAAAAACACAAGAAACAAATGAGAATCACCAAATAAATTGAATACAAAAGAGAAATAAAAAGTCGTCCATCATTAAAATGGAAATCTTCCATTGACAACGCAAACGAAAAGTTGGTCAAATTCCCAGTGGACGAGATAAGCACAGACGTCAAAAATGCCCCAATAAAACCCATTATCATTCATTCGTACTTTCACGTTGAACTTAGATAAGCAAACCGTCGTTTAACGGAACAGGTACATACGCAAA
The DNA here is from genome assembly GCF_015104395.2 of Macrobrachium nipponense. Classification (NCBI taxonomy): domain Eukaryota; kingdom Metazoa; phylum Arthropoda; class Malacostraca; order Decapoda; family Palaemonidae; genus Macrobrachium; species Macrobrachium nipponense. Next base: position 60,016,056 of record NC_087201.1, on the reverse strand, counting down.
TCTTTCATGTAAAACTTACTAAATAGAGAATCTCGTTTTCTTAACATAAATTGAGACGTGTTTTACATAGCCAATGACCTCTAGGTCACTGGCTGCACTTAGCCCTACAAAACTTGAATCCAGATAAGAAACATCTGAGGTAAGATTCGAACACACGCATGCTGAAAATGCTGATGCTGCCACTTACATGGGCAACCTCATTCTTGATAGAGTAGGTGTGTTTGACTTTTGTGGTAGGATTCGAACCCAGGCGTGATAGAAATGTTGAGGTTACCACTTGGTCCACTTACATTGTGGTAACCTCATTCTTGACTTCTGTGGTAGGATTCAAAACCCGCGCATGCTAGTAAAACAGAGATTACTATTTATTCGAATCTTACTGGTAACCTGTCTATGACAGCTTATACAGGTTTGAATCCTACAATGGTGGTTAAGGCCTCTTCATTTTTACCCCAGAGGCTTTTACTCATAAGCAGATCCGAGAAGTGAGGGAAACGAAGAATTAAGAGGTTCTTGTGACTATTACTAATGCTATATCTGCTGAAAGTGACCAGAGGATTCTATATATTTTTATATATTTTGGTGGTAATGCACATTTCTCATGAATTTGTTTCTCATTAACATCTTTTCATCGGGATATCTGTTTGCCTTCGTAACTCTTAAACACAGATGTAAACATTACTCCTTTAATGAGGTACGAGATAATCATAATTATTCTTGTCATTTAATTTTCACAACTTAATTTTTCGCAAGCGTTTTATACAGGAAAGTATTGAGCTAAATCAAAAAAAGAATGAAGTTCTATTATTTTTTCAGATGCCGTGGTTGGAGACGTTTCCTTTATCTTTTATAGTTATTTCTTAAGTAGACCAAATAGCTTTACATGAAAAATATTAATTGATTTTTACAATACAACCGATATTGCAAGAAGATAGGCCGTAAACAGAGTCAAAATTACGTTAAAGTTTAACAATTCTATGCGGCCGGTTTATACACTAAGGAGAAAGAGTGTCATCTTGAATTAATGTCTCTGGTTTGCGAACAGGCACCTCTAAAATACTCTTAGATTATATATTCAGTGATGTCCTTTATTCGACTTCGTAAGCTCAGGCCTTTTTCAATTCGCTCCGGACCCGGGGAGTTCACTCCTCAGCGTTGCTACCGGACGCTGACACCTCACAGATGACCTCTCTCCCTTATCGCGCGGACGTGGGTTTTCCGCAAAACATCGCCTTAACCGGATTAATCCATGACTTTGCAACGTACAAGCAGTCACAGAGCCCTGTTCTCCACGAAAGACATTCTTCCCTCGACATTCCCGGCAACTGCGAGGTAGAATTCTCAACTGCCCGCTCCTACCGTTTCGGCGCAGCCGTTGTAATGGGAGTAGTATTGCTTCCCGTCTGCCTCATGAGAAATTGTCATGTTTCTCCCGTGGAATTGCTGCCACGCTTCATCAAGGGGATGTTTTCGGGGCCTAACAAGCAGATGTTTAAGAGGGTTCAACAAGGAGCGCCGGCTTCTTTCGCTACGCATGCGCGCACGAACGGACAAATGCGCGTGAGCGCGAGCGCGCACAAACTCACATCCTCAAGCATGTTTTGAATGGTTAATTAATTGTTCATTGTAAGCAGCGGGTTCCCACAAGAATATCCCAGCACCTACGACACAGAGATCTCTCCTGCAAAGATCCTGAATTAAAACATCGTTATTATTTTTCAGCTGCAAAGTTTTAGGACTGATTCAAATTAAACACAAATAAAAAATTTTAGTTTTGATGAAAGAAAAAATCAATTAATCGGTTTATTCCAAGAATATTTTCAATTTTCAAAATGTCTCGATGTAACTCTACTTTAAACCTTCTTTTGTAGAAGAGCAAAATTTCTCCTCTACTCAAATAAGTAAATCAAGAGTCGAATCAGTAACGATGAAAAACAAGTAAAACTTCGGCGCAATCGAGTTTTCTGTAAAGCCGTTACAGCATATATTTAAGGCCACCGGAAATAGATCTATCTTTTGGTGGTCTTGGTATAATGCTGTACGAGCCGCGACCCATGAAATTTGAACCACCGCCCGGTGGTTGCCTGTCACATATAGTTGCCAAACGCACGATCTTGGCTAACTTTAACCTGGAATAAGATCAAAAGTATTGAGGTTTGAGGGCTGCAATTATGTATGTTTGATGATTGGAGGGTGGATGATCAGCATACCAATTTGCAGCCCTCTAGCCTCAGTAGTTTGTAAGATCTGAGGCGGACAGAAAATGCGCGGACGGACAGACAAAGCCGGCACAATAGTCTTCTTTTACAGAAAACTAAAAACAGGAAAATGAAAGAGGAATTCGTAAAATTACATCATTCCAAGACATCAAATGATAAAACTTTAACTCACAATTTTAGGCAATAAACGCAAATTCTAACAGGTATTTTATGGTCTTTCATTCTGAAGAAAGACGAAAATGAGTTATAGCATAAAATAAGCTACATGAATATTTTCTGCTCATTATCTGTGCTTGGATGTTTTAGCACTCAATCAAAATGCAGTCATTTAATGAGACATTAATTCTCTCAGGTGCGTGAAGTCTTAAACGTGCCTAAGCTACTTCTATACTTCTGAGAAAATTCGTGTGTTTTTTTCTTTTTAGTAAGCACTATGATCATTATTGTCATTATCATCTTTACTGTTATGACTTTTATAATGACTGTTAATGCTTTTGAGACGTCATCTACATCAAAGAATTCTATCAGGCATAAATATAAGCTGAATATTATTGTTCGAGAATGTTGACATAAAATTTATTTCTGTTGGTGAACATTTTATTAGCAAATGATATATTTTCGGTGTTGGTGACTTTTTTTGTAATATGAAATCGGTCAATTGTTGCGCTTAATAAAAAAAAATTTTATCCGTCGTTTTGTTTGAACTTTTTTTTTTTATCTTTTATTAAAGAAAATATACAATATTTTGAAATTTTAACAGAATTGCACTTAGAATTTTATTTGAACGGGGGTGGGGTGGGGGGGTGTGAATGGTAACAATATCTATTGCTATTCAGCCTTAGACACTGATACTAAGAAATAGAATTGAGATTACAGTAATAATGATCACTGATCGGAAAATAAAGAAGAGAGAGAGAGAGAGAGAGAGAGAGAGAGAGAGAGAGAGAGAGAGAGAGAGAGAGAGAGAGAGAGAGAATATCTCCTGAAAAAATAAAGCACGAAATAAGATGCTTTAAAAATTTCTACATATCTACTAATTTTCCATTCAGTCAGATTCCACTGTCCTTCCAAAGCAGCAGGAATACTTTCGCCATTACTACCAGTACCCTGTTTATAGAGGATAATATATCCTCCCGAATGAAAGACACTTGAATAAATCAAAAGAGGATCCGCGCACTGTAACCCTTACCATTTTATGAAGGTAATTCAGCCGCGCCGATGCTGTCGACGATCGGCATCCATCAAGCCTTTCGGCTACTTGAAAGAAGAACCCCGATAAAGCTTGCATGAACCGCGTCCGAAAACATGTAAGTAACGACGGCTTAAACTTCAGCTGAATTACAATCAGATATATTATGCAAAAATAAAGTACTACACCTTCATATATATCCTGCCTGACGTCTACTTTCGCACACAAACGTACACACACTCAGGGGGTAGTTAGCGCCCAACAGGACTCTCCGGTAGGATGCCGGCACCATGCTACGCCCTAACTGCCCAGCCGTTGCCTGTGACGTGTTTGGGAGGTTTTAAAGAAGAAGAAGAAGAGAAGGAACAGAGGAAGATAGGTAGATAGATAGATAGATAGAAAACCCAGCTATGAACTCAAGGCTTGGACGATGACTAAATGCTTTCTTGAATGCAACGACAAAAAAAAAACTAAGAAAATCTCTTTTCCTCTAAACACTCTTTGTTATTATCGCTCTTCATCTCCCTCTGTTTTACTGATAGAAAGGATAATTCACATGGCTACAGAAGCAACAAGGATCTTATGGACAGACTTATTACTTATTGCCAAAATTAGTGAACCAAAATTTATCGTAAGACCCAAGATCTTAAACAAGCCCTGAGAGTTAGTACTAAGAAGCCCAACGCACGGCGTGAAGACTACAAAGTGAAGGAGGGAGGTTTCCCGACTCTCAGAGCGCTGACCCAAGGAATTTTTCACTGATGAAAGATGGTCACTGGAGTAGGACAAAGTTAAAGGGGTTCGACAGCTTGGCGAGAGGAGGAAAAAGGCAACGGGACAAGTATGAGGGCGAAAGGCAGCTTCCTCCGGCAACAGCTGGAGAAGGCTGCAAGGAGAAACAATTTATTTTGCAAAAACAACTTACCAAGTCTACAGCACAGCAGGCAACCCGGTCGCGGTATCCGTATGGGGAAAGCCCTCTCAAATGAATGGCATTGGCTGTGGCATTAAGCATACCTTTCCCACCCAATTGATTACTAAACAAACGTCAATCATCGGGGTTGATATGGTACTCAGGTAGTATTACAAAATATAAATGCTTACAGATAAAAAAATATTCTTCAGTAGTCCTATTCTTAAATGGCAAAGTTAAACGAATCGCAGTCAAAGTGGAATCAACGCAGCAAAGTTTAGTGGCTTCTGGATCACTTCTTCGCAGGAGGAAAGTGGAAAAGGGAATTACTTACACAGGAGGAAAGTGGAAAAGGGAATTTCTTATACAGGAGGAAAGTGGAAAAGGGAATTTCTGACACTGGAGAAAAGTGGAAAAGGGAATTACGTACTTACACCGGAGGAAAGTGGAAAAGGGAATTTCTGACATAGGAGGAAAGTGCAAAAGGGAATTACTTACACAGGAGGAAAGTGGAAAAGGGAATTTCTATTACCAGTGGCACGTACCAGGCCAAATATCTCCTTGACATGAAAGACAATATAAAATGCACCTCAAAACGTTACCTAACTCCTTTAAATGCAAACAGAAATGTCATGTTGCAAGTACATTCAGTGAACGAATTACTTGATCTCCGACATCACATAAGTTTAAATATTAATATAGACGTTTATATATTATACATACATACACAAGTAAGAGATGGGAAGGGCCGCTACCATTGAAACTGTATTTTCATAGACCTAGCTACCTTCCCAGTGTCAGAAACTCTAATCATGGAGGTATGAAAAACTACAGATGTGTTCGAGTGAGACTACGTAAATACTTCCGTGAAATCATGAGGGGAAAAAGGGGAAATGGTTATTAGTACATTTTTCGGGAAATAAACCGAGGGAAATGGAGGGTGTTCAGGAGGAGGTTATTGAGGAGAGTTCAGTACTAAAGATCAAAACTTTGTAGAACAAAATTTTTAATAAAATCACAAGTCAGAATAGGGTTAATATAGTTTGAGAACATGCAAACTTATCCTTCTTTTCGATCTGAATTTGACGACTACATACAATTCAAGTAAGATCCACTTTTCCGTCTGTTTCTCGCGTATAATTGTAATATCAAAGATCATAATATTTGGTTATATAAATATCAAATTCAAACAAGTTTGTAATGAACAATAATTGATTAATTATGAAATTTAGGTCTTAAACATGAGGCAGACATTAACATTTTTTCAGTAAAATCCGTCGCAACATTTCAAAAGTTATGCAGAACACTTGATTAAAGAAGTAATGAATATCTGGAAGAACAGATCTAGAACACGAGTAAGCGAATAAGAGAGATTTTCGTGCTTCAAGGAAGCTGGAAACATTTTTTAAGGAATTAAACATTAATATAATAACCAAGAAAACCCACACAGACACTGATGCAAGATGCGTGGGAGATTCTATTCTATTAATTAATAATGTCGATGAATAGTAATAGCTGCCTTCAACGAATGATTAGAAGAAGCAACGAACGTTAAAACTAATTGAGTTTCCTAATACCATACAATTAAAAATAATTATATACACACACACACACACACACACACACACATATATATATATATATATATATATATATATATATATATATATATATATATATATATATATATATTGCACACTTCAAAGCACTTCGTAGATTGGCTTTGGTACTTTTCTTCTCCCTTTATCTTATTCTTATTGTATCATGAGGACGCAAAAACGTTGACTTGTGTGGCACAGGTCACGTGACATCACAATGGCGAGCGGGAGACATCCGCGCCACCGTGTCGCGGCCGGCCGCGGCTCTTGGCGTGTCTCGGACCTGTTTGCCTACGCGTTCTTGAAGCGTCTAAGATATGTTCCCCGCTCATGACATGACGTTGCCCTTGTCGTCTCGCGACCCGGTATAAATTATCCTAATCGTCGTTCACATTTAACACACTTTGTTTCGCACGAATCAAGGACTCGAAGACATCCCCCCAGTGTGGGATTCGGTGTTCTCTGCGAATTCTATACATCCTACGTTTCCCATTATTCACACTTTCGACGGACAAGCGATGGGAAATACTGATTTTTATTTTTAAAGGTAAATTTTTCAGGTGAACAGCTACAACATTCAGTCTTTAGGGACTCATATCAAATTATTTTCTGAGTAGTCATGAATGTCGTAATTATAAAAAAAATGGTACAACACAGTAATTTATTTTTTATCTCTTATTAGATAAAATATACTATATTTTACATTTTTAACAGTCTTACATGCAGATTTTTATCAAAGTTGACTTAAATTTACCAGAATTTAACGAAAATTTAATCTTGTACATTTTACAAATAATATATGTATTTCAATGTTAATATTTTTCCTTAAGAGTCGTAACGGTTGATGGGTGGCCAGGGGAAAAGACCGCTAGGTCATGTAGTAGTACATTGCATCTTAATATTAGTAGAAAAGGTAGTTTATAAACATTTATATTGAGCTAGTATTTCGCTTCTGTCCAGGATTTTGGTATCGCTTTGCAATTTTGGCTTGCTCGAGCAGTAAGCCTACAAAGTACTTTGTTGTTGTTGTTGGGAGAAGAGGGTAGGAAAGGTCTATGGAAAAGCCTAAGACGGTCTGAAAAAGGTGTTTTGCGTTGAATTAAAGATACAGGACTTTTAGGGTAGGATATTTATGATTTCTTTATTAGAATAAAAATGCAAAAAGTAAATAATGTGTGTGTGTGAAACAGTACAGAAAAAATATTTCCAATATAAAATATAGCTTATTTATTTTAATTTTCGTTGGTGAATCAACTCTCTATTTGGCCGTGTATTTTAGCACGCACCGACCACCCCTCCCCCCCCCCCCCCCGCCCCCATCCCCCCCCCCCCGTAAGCTGGAGGTCGGATCACGCCTTGTTACGTCTGCGTGTAAATGAAAATAGCTCCTTCCACTGACGATGGTTAATGGTTATTTTTTCTTTAGAAATGGCATAAAACAGCTTCTTTTTGCAGCGACCATTTTACACCAAGTTCCGTGGAAAAAAAAAAAAAAAAAAAAAAAAAAATCTGTCGCTTACAGTTGGATTATGCAATGAACTTGTGCAGAGTCCTCCCATTCCTTTGAAGAAGATGTATGTTGAGCTATAAAAAATATAACTATTTATTGATTATGTACATAAATTACATATTCTGTATATGCACTGTATTGTAAAATGACCTTTAAAGTGTATTTTTTTAAATAAAAGAGAGAGGGAAAAAATGAAGATGTCCTTCCTTGGTTGAAAAATTCTCAGTTTCCTGTCCCCTTCTTCTCTCATTTCTCCTCTTGCTACTCATGTTTCTTATCCAGTCTTAAGAGGCGCTTGGTTTTTCACTTTCTTGACTGGACATTTTATGGCACTTTTTGCATGTGGCGATGTATGCTACAAATAACTAATGGGATCTCTCAAAAATGAGTATGTATACACAATGTATAGGTATGGGTATATGTATGTATAAACATAGCAAATTCAAGTATGTAATGATTAAAATATAAAAAAAAGATTTGTAGAATCTAAACTGGTTATGTATTGTTACAAGAAAGACAAGAATACTCTTATCAGATAAAAATCTGAATGTAATTATGTTAAAATTGTATAATATTGTATATTTTCTCTAATAATAATAATAAAAAAATTTCCGCTGGTCTGAAGACTGAGACTCGGGTAGGTTTTCCTGTCGTGTTGCTCTTCATCCTTATATTCTCGTCCTTAATCTTCCGCACTGATATTGCTGTTTCTTTTTCTTAAATCCACTAATTTTGCTGTGACAGCTTCCTGAAGAGGAGATGCAAGACTACCCTCACTTGCTATTAATTAAACTACGGCTGCCAGTTTTATTGCTCTCGCGGAATGAACCCAAACGAATGACCCAGATTTCGTAACGAATAGCATATAGAGTTTTTAATTAACAGCAATTTGCTCCTTCTTTCATTCCAGATCACAAGTTGGCAAGAATTATAACGCGCTGGTGTCACGTAATACACCATTGAACAAATGAATATGTAAGTATATCGTAAAACCTGTTCAGTGGCTTTGTTGATTTATCAGAACTGCATTTTTTGAAAACGATACGAACTGCTCATCCAGATCGTCATCTGAATGAGATAGTCGTGTGTGTGTGTATATATAATATATATATATATATATATATATATATATATATATATATATATATATATATATATATATATATATATATATAATATATATATATATATATATATATATATATATATACATACACACACACACGCACACACACTCACCACACACAACACCACATACATATATATATATATATATATATATATATATATATATATATATATATATATATATATATATATTGGAATATAGAGGTTTTCATAACTATGCCACTTTCCAGTTTTCCTCGGTTTTGTTTTCATTTCCTTCATCATTCCTAATTTTCCCAAGTACTACTCTCTCTCTCTCTCTCTCTCTCATTTGCTTCGAGGACATGTCATCATGAACTGATTTGTTAAACTTCTTTTTTGAGGACTGCTGGTCAGATATATAAAACTAAACCGATTTTTAACACTCTTCTCTCTCTCTCTCTCTCTCTCTCTCTCTCTCTCTCTCTCTCTCTCTCTCTCTCTCTTCCTCCCCCTCCTACTTCCATTTCCACCCCGGTTAAGAGAAGTGTTGTATCTCAGCTGACCAGCGGAGTATGTATTGGTGATCTTATCCCCGAGGTTCCCCCTCCATGTTAGGCTATCTGTGTACAACACCTGAACGATCGTAGGGGTTAGCTCACTCTCTTAGCCTTCGCTTTCTTATAATCCAAAACACATCTAGACACTAAATGTGTTTGTCTGTTTGTACAGTGACAATACTTGCCCGGGGAAGCTGCTTTGAATGTGGGAAGTGTGTGTTTGTGTGTGTGTGTGTATGTGTGAGTGTGTGTGTAAGGGCCTGATTGTGTGTATGTTTGTTCAAGATGCTGCTTAAAACGTGGCTCTCAGCGTAATGTTCCCATTTAAAGCAATGCTGCTCTACAATGCCGTGAATATTCACGGAAGATATAAAAACAATTAAGTCTTTGCAATGTATAACAAAATTCCGAATTAAATTTTTTATTTCAGATATATGACATACATCACATACATAACTACAAACATTTGGGCTTCGAGAATTGAACGTGAAGTGGGTCTCTGAAATATATGACGTTTAAAAAAAAGACGATTATATATAAAAAATACGTATACATATAAAGAAATTCGAACCGTACTGTAACGTATTGCAAATTAATGAAATGAGGTATCATGGATTTTGTACAAACCCAAGTCAACTGATATATATCGTATTTAGAGACTTTTCCTTTTTTCCACCAAATAATTCGATTTTTGTAGACTTCAGATTTGTTATGAAAGCCCAGTTCAGTTCCTGTCTGAATTATTTTCATCACTATTGAATATTGGGAATGTTGTTATACCTTATCAAACAGAATACCAAGTTGTAGAGTTCTTATGATAAAAGAAATAATACAAAGAAATGTGTTGGATAGGAAAAAACAATGTTGACATCATCAGTTTGTCAATTTCAGACAAAAGAAGAGATTACGGGAGAGAGGAAAATTGCCAGAAGTTTTGAGGCAGGAACAGCTGAATGATTTACGAGAAGTTATTCAAAGAAAGAAACTGGTGACTCACAAATAAATTCTTTCTTTTAAAGAGATGGTAAAAGCACGGGTAATAAATCTCTGTTTAAGTTACACCATGAACCTTTGGATTTTCTTATTGCAGTGCGTAGAAGGGAGAGCTCTGTGATAAATCAGAACAACTAAAATTCTGCGGTGTGAGATTATATACACGAGCTCATAAGTTCTCTTCCACTTTCATTCATGTATGCACACACACACACACACACACACACACACACACACACACACATATACATATACGTATATATATATATATATATATAATTATATATATATATATATATATATTACATACATATATAATATATATATATATATACATATATATATAATATATATAATAATATAATTAATATATATGTATATATATATATTATATATATATATATATATATATAATTTCAAAATATTATATTGTACACAAATATATATACATCCGTAGTTGCAAAAACCCCTAACTCATCAGTAAAATGGTAGATACAATTCAACTTAGATCAATGCAGTCATGACATGTTAGCATAAGTTGTCGTTAGGAGTATATTCCAGGAGTCATATTATCACTAGTGACGTACGTACAACCTTATAAGCCATGCGTAGCACAAATTCCGTTAAATAATAAGACAGTCTACGTAAAGAGCCAATTTACTACTGAAAAAAAGGAGATAGTACTAACTTTGTACTGTGAACTCGTTATAGACCGCATTTAGTCTGTTCTCCAACCCTGAGGAACGGTGCAGAAAGGTTAAGAACAATACAGGTAAAAACAACCAAATTATAGATTATGATAATACCTACCACCAAACACCTTTGCTACCATAACGGCTGGAATGCCTCGCAGAAGCTTACTGAAAATTAAAGCTTTTGTTTTCTTAAGGGGAGATTACATTATGTGAGATGGTTTGTTTTGATTTTGTATGCGGAGAAATTGAAGAAAATTGTTACCGACAAATTCTTGTGTTCAACATTTTTATTGCTGAAATGATGTAAATATTGTATTTTTGTTATTGAAAAAAAAAAAAAAACTTTCTACCCTTCAGAAAAGTATTGATTAAGAGAGGTCAGTTTATAGAAACGTTTTAGATACTCGAAGGTAAAAGTGACTCTAACTATATGGATGTCTTTACCAGAATTAGTAAACTAACTAGATCAAGCCGGCGGAAACTGGAATTGAAAACACTGAGCATTATTGTGGGAACTTCCTCAGGTATAAAACAGCCGCATTTCGGTACAGCCTACCACTAGTTGATGTCTGTGAATAGTATCACTAATAGCTAGGAGCGCCCACCGGCGTGGTCGGTATGGTGTTGGCGTATACCACCTCGCTGGCCGCGAGTTCGATTCTCGGGCATTCCATTGAGGTGTGAGAGATGTGTATTTCTGGTGATAGAAGTTCACTCTCGACGTGGTTCGGAAGTCACGTAAAGCCGTTGGTCCCGTTGCTGAATAATCCGTGGTTACATGCAACGTAAAAACAAAAGACAAACAAAGAAACTAATACCTAGGAATTGATGAGACACAGTAATGAATGCACTTAAATAACTGATATATTTTGACCTATTTTTTTAAAGGTCAAAAGAGGTTGAACCAGCAACATTCTTAGGCCCCTCAAACCGGGCTTCTCTTCAACTTTTAGAAGGTCAGTCAGATTCTAGGGGTTCTGTGGTTGGGTGGTACAGTGCTCGGCTCGTGTAGCGCTCCAGGGTTCATTCTTACGGATCCACCTAGCTGTAAATAGGCGTGGGGCTGACAACCTCATTCCTGAAGATCTGCTGACGAACCGGAAGGCTGGACCCATCTGGCGCCAAGTCCTCTGAAAGGGAAAAGGGCGAATGGGGAATAAACACATGCATAAATACAATGTATGTATATATATGTATATATATATATATATATATATATATATATATATATATATATATATATTGTAGGGTGTTTTTTTTACATATTTCAAACGTTTAGATTAAAAAAGGGTAAATAGGGGCTAATCAAAAGAGTATTGAATTTTAAAAATTAACATCTTTTACTTGTCTCCCCTTTAGGTATGTATCTACACACACACACATGCACACACACTCAGAAATACACATACACACACATACACGCACACAAAGCGGGGAGTTGAGGTATGTGTGCATAAGGCGGGCGGTAGAGCGGCCAGCTCTCCATAAGTGGATCTGTACAGTGTTTTGCGATGGTCGATGAGATAAGAAGATTTGTTGGGTGGCAATAGGTCCCTGGTCACCTGCGCGTTACAATGACTGAGAGAGAGAGAGAGAGAGAGAGAGAGAGAGAGAGAGGGGAAGGAATGGTGAAAGAGAATAATTCAATGAAATGAATTGCCTGGGTTTATTGCTGCATGATCATGGAAAATTGTCAATTTTAATGTCCGTTGTCATAGTTTCTTATAAAGATTTTATTACTGCTGGTCATCCTCGGTAAACCATATTCCTTTGGCACACAACCAATAGCGTTTGTTAAATCAGTAATGAATGGCACTGGGAAAGTATTAAAGCATTAAAGAATTTTGTCTTTCTGAAAAGTAGCATCTTTATTTAAAGGGCAGCGTTACTGTTTTAACAAACCTTAAGTAACAATTTGATTTTTGTTACAAAAAATTCTATGGAAAAGTCTTATTTCTGATCTGGGATTTGAACCATAAACCTCTTGGTGTTAGGGACGTTCCAAAATGATTCCATTACATAAATATTTCACCCCATAACAAGTAACTCTGGCTGGGAAACTTTAATACGCCAAAGCGAATCCATTATGATTTTTTTAAAAGGATCTGAAACTGTCATACTCATTGTAAATAACATAATTTCGAGTGGCGGTAAGATAAGTGTAGTAAGATACTCAGATATTAAGCAGTGTCCTTAATGAATGTCTCATTAATAGAAGTTTCCATAATACCAAGAAAGATTTTTCTTGGTATTATGTTCATGAGTAGGAAGATATCACAAATGAAACAAAGATAACAGTTACACTACAACCATAAAAACCAGCTGAACCAAAATTATCTCGAAACAATTCAGTCATGACTTATAAGAAGGAAAAGAGGGTTTCGAATTTGTTCGTATGTTATAGACAAGATTAAAGTCATTAAATAGCTTACCTTTATCACACTGCAAACGTTGTTAGAATTCTATGAATTATTGTACCTTGCAAGTTTTTTTAAAATATGAATTAAGCTCACAAAATAAAAACATTTAGTAACCATCAAAAGGGCAGGTGAGCCAACCCCACATTTTTTAATTTGACTCTCTTGTAACATTAATTGACTTTTCATTTGTCTTACATTCCAGTCTCTTTCTCACTCAGAATCCGTAGAATGAAAAGCTTCAAAGCTCACAATTATTCTACTTTTGCTTAAGGTATTTTCTCTCAAACCTTTCCATTTCTTATGGTCACAGCGATTTTGGCTTTGGAATTTGCTCCTACAGTTTTCAAACTGATGATGGTGTCAGAAAAACGTATTCGTCCCAATTTACAAGTGCAAGTAACAGACCTTTCATTGTATTATACATTTTATATGCATATTTTGTATTGTGTAAACTCTTTGAGAATTATTACGTTTGTCGTTTTTTTTTTTATTTATTGATGTTAGACCTTGCTAAAAATAAGTGCCCCGTAAGAAAAGTTTTTTGTTCTTTCTCCACTTCAAAGTTATTTTGTGGCTCAAGGAAAAACAATTGTCTGGGTTTTTATTATTACTAAATGTTATCAGATTGCCTGAACAGGGATTTCTGCTCTGGAGTTGTTGAGTCGGGGATTTTTTTAACTCATTCAGAGAAATAAACGGAGCTGGTATTAAGTCCAAGATGAGCAGAGAAAATTTCAAGATGAATTCCAGATATTTTGACTAGCCAGAAAGATCTAAAGAAATCGAAGTGTAAACATCATATTACTCTCTATACATTAACGCCCAATTTACATAAAAAGCTTTTAATATATTCAGACGAAGGTGTTGAGAATTCTAAATAGACAACAAATCTTAAAAACTCAACCATTTGCGTCATTGCTGAGGAAGGCTTGCATCGGAGGGGGCCGGGGCGGGGGGGGGGGGGGGGGCGGGGGGGTGAAAGGAAGGATTTGGCAGTCGACACTGTCGCTGCTAATCGGCCTTTTAAGGCCTGGCGACTTGAGGGGCCTTTGACCGGTGGCAAACCACTGGCAGACAGATAACTGGCAGAGCTTATCACTGACGTGCCACTTAAGCAAACGATTGCTTCTTCCGTGCCCCCTGCCACCGATGGCACTGTGGAATAAACGTCCCTAATTCCTAATGCCATAAGTCCCTTTTCCTGAAGGAGAGGCGAGAGGGCTTCTGTCAGCGCGATCCGACAGCTACTTGATCAATGAGGCTCCTCCTTTAGTTCCTGGAACCCGGACTTTGCACCTTTGAAATTCGGTTGATTCGCGTAGCCACTCGGCCCGCGACCGTGGAGCACTTCCATGGCAGAGGCCTTTCTAATATTAGATGCACGCGTTCATAAAATCCCCTCTTCGAATCGAGAAAAAGGCTGGAAAACCAGGTTCCAAGCCCTTGCTTCACCACGGGCTGCCACTCTGATGCTAGGCAGAGCGTCCATCAACCACTACCTGCCCAGTAGGCTCGACCAACGTGGCGCTGTGTGAGATTGTAAAGAACGCGCGGACTGGTGATGGGGTGTTTTCGACTCTTGCTTTGGTAGCAAGGGAAGCGTTGGCGATATATAAGAATTTATGTTTACTGAGCAAGTTTACAATGTCATAAATACTATGTTTAATATTCGGGTGTATTTATTTAGGAACAGTACTTTGATTTACCAACACACACACATACATACACATACATATATAAGGAGGTATGTGTATGTGTAAACATATAGACAGATGGACAGATAGGCAGGCACAATATAAACGTGTGTGTCGGACGTTTTAAATCATTCGAAAAGCATTTATTAAACTTAACTGCAAAAGTTAACCTTTACGTTGTAATGACTTGCAAATATCTTTTCTTCCAAATTTCCATGAATACAAAATGCGACTTGCTTCTGTTTTTCACTTGGAAACATAAAATATGGTTACCGGACACATTTGTAGTATTATGTACTAATGTCCCTGAGTGTGTTATTCAAGTTTTTCTTAATATTTCTGGTCTATTACTTCATCATGGAGGCTTTTATTGTGTAGTTTAATGTTTTCCTTAAGGAGGAAAATTTATTGTTTGGTTTTTATGTCGATGGTCGTTATTCTAAAAAATTAACCAAATTATGATTTTCCAGCCCATCTCTCTCTCTCTCTCTCTCTCTCTCTCTCTCTCTCTCTCTCTCTCCCGTTTACCGTTGTACAATGAATCATACCTCCTCCTCCCATCCGCTCCCCCTCATCCTCAAACTCCCCTCCCCACCTCATCCAGGCTGCCTCCTTCAGCCACTCCGTCAGTAGTCCCATTACCACTTTAGAGCCACTCCATCTTCATAAGTCCCTACACCTGAGACTTACCTTCCTCATCGCATCCTCGGGGAGTTAATCTCCCGGCTGACATGAGCATTAGGGAACTCCACGAACAGCCTCGGCTCCGAAACGAAAACGGTTCCTAGGCGGACGAACGTCAGGCGAAGAAGCAGTTTTATACGAAGGAAACCTGTTATTGAGAGTCAAAGGCGGATGATGGTTTGAAATTTCAAGTCAATGAATTATATGGTACTAAAGCACTACTGGAGGAGATGACGAGAAAAAAAAAAAGAATAGAATTAGTATTTTGCGAAAGTTACTCGTTGAAATGTTCGTTTACGTTCGTGGAAAAAAACGGAACCAAACATGGATGAATTTTAACGTGTTTGGTTTCCTTTACCTTTTTGGAACTCTTGAGGAAAAGTTTGAAACTATTCTAAATTGACCGCCTAATTTTCTATTTCATGCGGATGAACAGTGAAAAATGTCGGAGATTTTAAAATTGTTTTTGGGAGGGATTCGTTTTTATTAAGAAATATATTTTTCTTTGCTAGATAATAATTGGATACTTTGTGGACGTTTATTTTTTTCTTTTTTTCTCATTTTTAGTTATTTTCTGTTCATTACATTTTCCATTATCTCATTACTCATTCCCCCGTATTTCCAACAACTATTCATCCTACTACTACTACTAGTACTACTACTACTACTACTACTACTACTGCTGCTGCTGCTATTACTACTAATACTACTACTACTACTACTACTACTACTACTACTAATAATAATAATAATAATAATAATAATAATAAAAGTCCAAATCAAGACATTTATAACATTTTTCATGGGAGAATGTTACCAGTAATTAGCTTCCACCGTGAGAGGCAATTTAAGAGTACACCATAAAGATTCCGTTTCTTAACCATCCAACTCCCCGAGATGTCTGCTCCCTTCTCTAATTCATTCCGAGAGAGAGAGAGAGAGAGAGAGAGAGAGAGAGAGAGAGAGAAGGAACTTCATCGTATAACTTCTTAGGAGAGAGACAGAGAGGAATATAGAGTCATTTTTTTAGAATATTACGTAAAGCATTATTGTCATGAAAACAAATAGATGAGAGAGAGAGAGAGAGAGAGAGAGAGAGAGAGGAGAGTAGAGAGAGCGGAGAGAGAGAGAGAGAGAGAGAGAGAGAGAGAGAGAGAGAGGAGCATTGTCGTATCTTGTTCTTCTATCTAGAATGTATTACGTATAACGTTACTATCAGAAAAAGAAATAAAAGTGTTGTGCATATTTTCCTTAAGAATGTCCTTCATTATTTCACAAAGAGAGAGAGAGAGAGAGAGAGAGAGAGAGAGAGAGAGAGAGAAAGGAACTATTAATTATATAAAATTTTATGAGAGAGAGAGAGAGAGAGAGAGAGAGAGAGAGAGAGAGAGAGACAATGGAATACAATATCTTTTCTTTGAGAATACTAAGTATAACAATATTTTAAACGAAAGATAAACGAGTAGATAATTTAATAGAACTATTCCTTCTTAAACGAGAGAGAGAGAGAGAGAGAGAGAGAGAGAGAGAGAGAGAGAGAGAGAGAGAGAGAGAGCAGAATATTCAACCTTCTCCCAAAGAGAAACATCACATACAAGTTAGTCTGGGTCTGTTCTATATATTATCCACTTAGATCCTATAACCCTTCCCTGTCCATTATACATTAACCAATTACACACACATCATCTCCATCCACGCCTCCCATCACCCGTCTCACCCATATCACCCATCTCTCTCGCCCGGCTGACTGACATCCACTTTTCTTTTTACCTGTGCTGATGGATTTTCCCAGGCCAGATAGACAGACAGACAGACAGACAGATAGGGAACGGTGAAAGAGCTGATTTTATACTATATGTTCGTTATTTTATTTACAAAATAGTTTTTCATGATATTGATTATATTATAAATGCTCATAAACATAAAACGATATCAGTACCCACACACACACACACCCACACACACACACACACACACACACACACACACACATATATATATATATATATATATATATATATATATATATATATATATATATATATATATCTATATATATATATATATATATATATATATATATATATATATATATATATATATATATATTATTCAAGCTACAAATGCCCTTTAAAATGTAATTCGCTCTACCTCAGAATTGATATATTTCCATAAATGTAAACCGAAGGGGTATTTTTTAGTTATGATAATAATTACGTCCTTTCGTGGGTTCGAACCACCGTCCAGCGGACAGAGACGATATTAAGACGTCAGTGACGTTATCGATTCAGCTAACAATAGGACGAAAGTATATCAACTAAAAAATTCCCCTTCGGTTTACATATATGAAAATATCTCAATTCCGAGGTAGAGCTAATTAGATATTAAAGGACATTTGTAGCTCGAATGATATATATGAATCACGGTGATGTGATAATTATTCATATATATATATATATATATATAATATATATAATTATATATATATATATCTATATATATATATATATATATATATATATATATATATATATATATATATATATATATATATATATATATATATATATATATATATATATATATATATATATAGTAACAGAAGAAACAGAAGATGACCAGCTACGAAACTTTGTATAAACCAAAATGTCGCTTCGCCTTTGTTAATAGCACAGGGAAAACGCCCCTATCGCCTGTATCTGTAATCTGGCTGTAATCCATTTTCCTTGTTCTCTTACAAATTAAACTGACCATTGTGTTTTCGCTTACTGCTTGTTCCTTGTCTCTTCCTTTGTTTCATTTTTCGTCAGACTTTTCCATTTTTTTTTTTCCCAATCCAGATAATGCGAACAGTAATAGCCTGAACGTACATTCTCTCTCTCTCTCTCTCTCTCTCTCTCTCTCTCTCTCTCTCTCTCTCTGTTTTAGTGAATGAAAATGATTCGATACATAAATCAAAGTAAAGCAACCGTCGTTAATTGATGAATGTCTGGATCACTTTTGTTCTTACTTCTCTTATATCCAGGGGTCAAATCTAAATGTAAATTATGTGGTTGAAAAAAAATTTATTTTTTATGATTTTCTTTATGAGTTGTATACTGACCATTCACTCCTGCCCTGAAACATTCTACACTGGTTACAGTAATTCTGCCGATAGTGACGTCAATGTACCTCACGTGGTGCACTGTAGACATTGCTGTTTGCAGCCTTCCTTCGACCCCTGCCCTCACCCATTTTTTTGGCCTCTTCTCTGTTCATTCTTGCTATCCAACTTCTCTAACTTTTGCTTCTTGGAGCAAATGTCGGGATGGGTTTTCTTCCAGTTCCACCTTGAGACCCTTGTACTTCTCCCTTGTTTTCTGGATCTCTCTATCTTGCTGTCCAATCACTCCAACTCCCTATTTATACTAACCACTCCAACTCCCTATTTACCCTGTCCGAAGGGCAGATGGCCAAAAGTGCCCCACCGATCTGCATGACGAGCTAAACCTCGTAAAATCACTAGTAAATAGTTCTCTTTATCATCGATACTTTTCAGAGTTTGTCCTAAAATCAACATTCCCTTCCATGTCATTGTGATCGCCTTATTTCAATTATTTCCCTATCATTTTTTTCTCTTCAATTTCATTCCTTCTGCAATGCAGAGGCTGACAAAGCCTTCCTTTTAGGTTCTATTCCTCGCACAGCAGAAGCTGTGAAAAGCCTAATTATGGTTTTCTTCTTTGTGTACTGCATAGGTTGTGCAAGTCTTCCATGGGGGTTTTATTCATTGTTTTGGGGAAAATGTAGAATTCTCCTTTGTGGTTTTATTACTTGCGCTGCAAAAGCTGTGGAAATTTCCTTTGCTGTTTCATTCTTCGAACTGCAAGTCTGGAATGGATTTGTCCCTTAGCACTGGAAATCTTGGGGATATTACTCGCTGGTCTATACTTGTAATACAAGGTCTGTTAAAGCTACATTACTGTTTTAATCTGTGTACTGCAAAAGCAATGAATTCTTTTTTAAGATTTTATCCTCCTTGCTGTTTGCGATTAAGCTGGCCTTATGCCAGCACGGGCTCTTGCTCCTCAAGCAGCCCGTAGTGTATTCCTTGCTATACAAATTCCGTGGAATTAATGCTCCCTTCTACTTGCTATATGCCTTGCATTCCAATATCTTTCTTGTAATTTGTGAGATGCAAATATTGAAGAAACAAGTCTCCGATGCGTTTGGAGCTGACTTTTGATTCAGTTTAATTTTCTCTTCAGTAGTTAGTGAACTGGCGCAATTTAATCGTTTTGGGATTTATGAACATTTATCTTTGCATTTCTTCCTTATGTTGTTCCTTATTGTTTAACGTTATTTAATTTTATTTTACGGAAGATTCGCATATTTATTAAGGGTTATTCATTTTATCCTATATCTGTGTGTTATAATAATAATAATAATGATAATAATAATAATAATAATAATAATAATAATAATAATAATAATAATAATAATAATAATAATAATAATTATGGTGATGATGATAATAATAATAATAGCACAAGGGAAAACTGATGCAGTTTTATCATCGTGAGAGCTACTTCACTATGCTTTATTGAAGTAAACAACGAAAATATTGATCATTAACTATTCACCGGGCAAAGGCAACACAAATCAATGTTCGCCTAGCCATTCATCCATCTCAGTGACATGTTTATTGTGCCTGTCTGTATTTCTCGAATAGATTGAATCCGGGCCAAAGTATTTTATTTTGGATAGCTATTTCTCTCTGTTGAAACCGTGACTTTTATTATAATTCTGCAACCGGTATAAAAAAAAATTCTGGAACTCGAAACATGCATATACTTACATCATAACCATGTATATACGAATATATATATATATATATATATATATATATATATATATATATATATATATATATATATATATATATGTGTGTGTGTGTGTGTGTGTGTGTGTGTATTGTGTGTGGTGATTGCATTCTTAAATCCACCCCCGGCGTAAAAATGGTCAAGCGAAACAGGAACTTGGAACAAGTACTTTCGTAGTATATTTGAAAATGTAGAATAAACTAAGAAAGCACTTATTTCAAGGCCCTGTTTCTCTTACCTTTCTACCGTGGATTTAAGGCTATTCTCAAGTACGTGTTCCTTCGTGCTACATTGAATATATATATATATATATATATATATATATATATATATATATATATATATATATATATATATATATATATATATATATATATATATATATATATATATATATATATATATATATACATATATATACTATATATATATATATATATATATATATATATATATATATATATATATATATATATATATATATATATATATAGTATATATATACATATATACACACATATATATATACATATAATGTATGTATGTATGTATGAATGTATACAAACTAACGAATAAGATGCACCCGAGTATCAGTTTTTTCTTCATGAGAGAGAGAGAAAGCTAATTCAGTTTTTCCTATGCTAAGCATGTAGCATGCCAAGTTTTTTTTTTTTTTTTTTTGAGAGAGAGAGAGAGAGAGAGAGAGAGAGAGAGAGAGAGAGAGAGAGTTAAGTTAATTCAATTTTTGTCCTCTGTAGCATACTAAACTTTCTTATTCATGAGAGAGAGAGAGAGCCTCCCGATTTGTGTGTGTATGTTTTATCGTCTGCGTGTGTGTATGTGTGCGCTGAAACGCGCACACCATAGAGCACACAAAGGGGGCGGGGCCGAAGGTCAGTCCAGGTCGTGTGAAAGCCCAAAGCGGCGCTGCCCCGCCATAACCCTTTCATCTTCCTTCAGGATCCCTACTACGTCTCCTTCCCTTCTCCTATCTTTCTGCCTTCGCCATCTCCATTGTGCTTTGTGGCTCTTATCTCAGCTTTCCTTCTCTCGTCTTCTCTTTTCTCTCCTTTTTATCTGTTCTTATCTTTCCCTGGAGCCTCGGGAAGATTTCCATCGGCGTTTCGTCGTTTTCACGAATTGGGCATTTTTTTTTCTTTTTTCTTTGCTGGTGAGACACTATAATGTTTTCTGCTCCATATGCGTATCTATCGTACACCTACACAAGTATTTGTCATCGTACACTTCTGGTTTCTGTTTTTAGATCACACACACACACACACACACACACACACACACACACACACATATATATATATATATATATATATATATATATATATATATATATACATACTTTTGACTTGATATTCAGTGTTCCATTTGATACTATTCTATATACTTGTACTATCCGATAGGAAGAAACGCAATAAAATAAAGTCAAGAATGAATACAAGCAGTTTGAAAGTTAGACCTCGGCAAATGTCAACAAGGGTGAAAGTGAAGTAAGTATATTACTTTAATTACATGTTAAGGATAAATGACCTTCGGAAAAATAAACACAAGAAAGAACCCTAGCATTAGTAATGAATTGTAGGAGGTCATTCCCCTGTCAGCGGATTCACGAGAACTTGGATTTAACGAGTACAAAAATGTACTGTAACTCAATAACTTGATTACTGTAAAACTTTTTCTCATACATTCTTTAATGAACGCAACTTACAATATGTTTGAACGTCAAGCATCCTCAGTTTTTTCTTTATTGTAATGTTCATTATTGAAATCGACAAGTTTTTCTTCATTTCAATATATATTTTTTATGAATATTGATATTTTTATTTTTTTAATATGTATTTATTTTTAATATCAGTAAGTTTTTCTTTATTTATTTTTATGAATATCGATAAGCTTTATCTTCGATTAATATATATTTACCATGATCATCGAGAAGTTTGTAAATATATATTTTTCATGAATGTCATTAAATTGTTTCTTGACTTTAATATATATTTTTTCACTCAGCGATGGAAAATAAAAAAAAAATAGTGAGTATGAATAACCATCCAAATTTTATTCACTCGGCTGTGGAAAATAAAAAAAATTAAAAAATAAACCTTTGGCCAGCAGCACGCGATTTTTGCTTCTCCAAAAAATAAAGTCTAGATTTTTAGGAGTTCCTAGACCGTAAGGTGGACGAAGTTACTACTTGTTTTCGACCCTCGGTGCCCATCTTATCTCGGGTATCGATACCGGTAAATTTACGGACTGTCATTCTTTACCCCGTAACTTAGTGGACTTCCCTCTGGTAGCAGTTTCGAAGGCTCCTTTGCCCCGATTGATTTACAAGGCGCAAGCACTCGGTGTGGTCTGGCCTGTGCACGTTTCCATTCTCTCTCTCTCTCCTCTCTCTCTCTCTCTCTCTCTCTCGTTTCCGTTTTGGTCTTCATACTCGGGATTGAGAAGTTACGCGGGCTATGTGACTTTGTAAGAATTTTTTTGAAAATATATGAAAAATAAGTGACGAGGAGATAAACAAAAGAAAAATATATACCAAGGATGGATGGGGATATATTGGAATGTACAAGAAGAAAAGTACAGCAAGCACTGGTTCACTTCTGGTCTTATATTCGAAAGTTCTCAGACTTTAGAGGGCGCATATCTCTTATATTGCATCCACTAATCACTATCTGTTTGGCTCATGGCCCAAAAATTTCGCCACTTCATATAAATCCGTTAATGAGAGTTTAAATATACATATATTCATATATACATATTATATATATATATATAAACTATATATGTAATATATGAAGTATATATATATTATATATATATATATATATAGACATAAATATATGTGTGTCATTATTGTCCACACGATAAAAGTGAAGAAAAGACTCTAGTAGCTCGATAATTTCACCTTCCACCAGGCCTCTTCAAGAGCTTTATTATAACCAAGCAGAATAAGTATATACATAAAAATCATAAACATTTTTCTCACTAAAAAATATTAACAGAACAGTTGTCAAAGTTAAGATGAGGCTGTTTAGATCATAAATAAATGGTCAAACTAGCAATTCAAAAAAGTTCAAGAGAATTGTTCAACGATTTGGTGAAAGGTCATTTAAACCTTTTTCTGAATTTGTTCTGCTGGGAAACAATATGAAGGAATAAAGGATCCAATTTATATATGCCCTGACTGATACTGAAGTTCTTTTGTTAGCTAAAACAGCTGTTACTAACAAATTTCTTTCCACCACATCCTTTTCCTTGAATATTCTATATAATATATATATATATATATATATATATATAGATATATATATATATATATATATCCAATGTAGCAAGAATGAACGCGTGCTTGAGAATTTTTACAAGTGTGAACTTGAAATATAGAAGAATGTACGAAAATACTTGTTCAAAGTCCCGGTTTTCACTCATCTTCTTACATGGATTTGATGTTTTATATATATATATATATATATATATATATATATATATATATATATATTTACATATGTATATATATATTCATATATATATATATATATATATATATATATATATATATATTTGTGTGTGTGTGTGTGCGTATAGATATTGGCAAGTTCAAAGAACTTTGTGTTTTACAAAGGACTCTACCATATCATGTGATAAGCCATTCTTTTTTTCATTGGTTTTGGAACATTTACCTATCTATCTATCTATCTATCTATCTATACTTTACACACCCCTGTCAGCCATTTAAAGACAACATCACATATTTTATGAGTTCTATATATGGTGGAAAAGTAGAGCGAGAGTTATGTCTCTTGTGGAAATAAATGGCAGTTTTAGTTTTAAATACTCGTATGTGGAGAAAATGGCAAAATTTTAAGTACGGAATGAAAGCATAAAAGAGATAAAAATAAAAAATAAAAAGCACAGATCTTAAATGGGGTGGGAGAGCGTTGAATACGTGACAAAATGTCAAGTAACTTGGCGTTGAAGAGAAAGAAGCCGAAATTAGAGAAAAATAAGTTTAAAAATGCGGAAAGAAAAATAGGGACAGAACTTCCAGTTTACGAAAGGGAGAGCGAAAAGTGTCAGAGCCAAAATTATGGTTTTAGAGGAAGATAAGCTTGAAAAAATCTAAATGGTCCGAATAGCTAAGGGGAAAAACATCCCAGCAGCTCGAAATTCCAGACATAGGAGAACTGATTAAATATAGATGTAATGAAGTCCAACTGCGCCAAGAGAATATCAAAACTCTCAAGGAGAAACTTCAAGATGATTAAAAGTTCATAGAATGAATCGCCGTTTTAAGCACATGGAATTTTCAGGAATGTCGAATGCAAATGAAAATATCATTAACGGCAAGAATATAAAGCCTCTGCAATGGAGTGATTCCGTCGAGATATGTCGCTGGATCCTGTGCATGATGACGTTGGTCCTTCAACCCGTCTCGCGAAGAGAAGAAAGAGGAAATTGCAAAATGATGAAGACGAAAAAGAACGAAATGTCGTGGAGTGTTTCTCTCTCTCTCTCTCTCTCTCTCTCTCTCTCTCTCTCTCTCCTTCTAAGACAGGGCTAGGAGGAGCGGGACACGGAGGGAAAAGGGTGGCCAAACCAGTGTTTACCTCGGCACAAAAGCGAAAACAAAAGCCTCAAAACGAGCCTTTAAAGAAAGACCCTGGGCGGACCATCAACATAATATGAGATAAACATCTCGCAGACGCAGCAGCCTCCCTCCCTACACTTCCTATTGTCCACGCTCTCTGCGACTCATATAACACCTGATTTACATACGGCTCACCTTGATCATTTGTGCGTGCGCACTTAACCTGCGCATGAAAACCTACTTCCCGCAGACGTACTTGCATAAGTACTCGAATTTTTTGAATTTGGTCGCCGACAGTATCTCTCCAGGGATTTCAGCAGAAGTTAAGATTTCCTAACTCTTACTTCCTCTGACTGGATTTACGAAAGAAATGAACACAACCCTTTCTTTACTGGCGTATCTTTTCAAAGCTTTCTCTCGACGCCAAAATTGCCAAAGAATTTCGTTGTGATGTCTTCTATTTCTCCGCTTGGAAATCCTTGAAGCATTGCCTGCTTCTCCCCGTAATACACCGAGTATATTGTGATGTTCGCAAAATAAACCACGAGGAACGATCATGATCCTCTGCGGAGATAACCTCTTGGCTGATGCTGTTAGTGTGGTAATTACAGTGCATATTTCCAGCCTCTCTAAGCAAGCTACATCATACTCGTCGGGGCAAGATGATTCAACGGCGCGTCATCCAAAGTGAACGTCGTCAGGACTCAGACCTCCCAAGATCGCACCTGAACGTCGCTGTTATGCATTAATAAAGTCAGCGAATACCTACCATTACATCCTGGTAAGAGAATGGCCTTAACAACGCGGGAGTCTCCGCCATTTGTTTCCCGAAATGAGGCCCCATTATAGAAACAATTCCTGGAGGAGAGCCGCTGCATAGGCCAAGAGGTGATCTTTGCTTAGGGAACACAGGACGACCTGAGACTGCACAAAGGCGCATCCCTAACTACCACCACTGCTGTTACTATTACTACTACTACTACTACCTCTTCTTCTCCCACAGGCTGCCGGTAGTTGTTAGCTTAATTCGCCCCTTAAAAGAGAGACAAAGCGCTGCCAATCCAAAATCGACCGGCGGATATTTCTCGTAGATAGACGAGAAGCAATAAAACTTACATAAAATGAGGAGAACAATGAGGTAAAGAGTAAGGTGAACCTTTATCTAAACTTCTGCCACAAATCTGCAGACGAAAGTTGAGCTTTTGCCTTCCCGGTGGTCACAGTCGTTCAACAAAAGGTTCCCCCTACATGGCAGAATATATCACAGAAGATTATGAAAAGAGAGATGCCATCCCTGTATTGTACAGTAATGGTGCTTATGACCGTGCTAAATAAAGACAATGGTCTTGTTCCTGGCCAAATCATTACAAGGCAAGACAAGAAAAGAGAGAGAGAGAGAGAGAGAGAGAGAGAGAGAGAGAGAGAGAGAGAGAGAGGTGGGGGCGGTACTCGGGCGGCGGGGGTTTAGGAGGAAAGAGTATAAATAAAATTGTTTTTTGGTGAATGCGAAGAGGAGCAGGGACCCCGTATCCATGAGATTTGGAAATGTTAATTCTTCTCATATAACTCAGATTTCAACTTTCATTTTATTCGATGGTTATATCGACCATATCGTTCCCTGAAGGAATTGGACCATGTGAGACCATGTGATAGATACAACTGTCCTTTTTAATGTGTGCCATTAAATGTCCTTTGCCCCTCACAGATACTCAACTGAGAGAGCAATCTATGATTTTCTATCAAAACAGATATTCCGACATTCCGAGGAAAAGGAACAAATATATTTGGCGATTTTTCCTTTCCTGGCGAGAAGATGGAGTCAGGAATTCTCCGCAATAATGATTAAATAATAAGAGACGAAAAACCTTCCTTCCACCAAATCGTTTCTCTTCGTCTGCCAAAAGATATTCGTTGTTCTTATATTTTATTGGTCGCCAAGAACGTATTTTGTGGATGCAGATTTCCAAGGAAGACAGCCGATTTTGGTTTTTTGGTTGGGAAAATTCCTTGCGTACAGAAAGGTGAAAGAAGTTCGCAGGCTAAATAAAATTTAACGTTAATTTTGAATGAGTAGGGGTTAATGAACATGAGTGGATTGAACTCCACATTCCTTCTATAAACGCAACTGACCTACGATTAGCTTAGGTTAAAGCCGGTTATAATTTTGATTTCCTAGTAGGACTAGCAGATATCCAGGGAACAGGCAGGTATGGCCAAGGTCCTTTAAATATATTCGGACCTTGGGTATGGCTAGAATGCAAATCTCCACTTCGAAGACAGACGGGGAGGGACTCGAAGTCCTTACAAACGTGTAAAGTCGAATTAGGACAACCCTACTTCGATTGCTGACAGTTTCCCCGTTCTTCTCAGTTATATATGTCGAATGAATTTTCGAGGAGCAAAACACTGAGCTGTTTCCCCTAAATCGTAGTGACCGCTGAGAAAAAACAACAGTTTGTCACAGCCATATTGGTACTTATACTGCTGCATCATAGACACATACACACACACACACACACACACACACATATATATATATATATATATATATATATATATATATATATGTGTGTGTGTGTGTGTGTGTATATATGTACGTATATATATGTGTGTTTATAACATAAAATTGCAATATCCAAGAAAATTTCAAGTCGGTTCATTCGAAGATGCAAATAAAATCTTTCAAAAATGAGCAAAGTACTACTCAATGAATGAGCAAGAAAGACGCCTAAAGCCCCATAACCCACAAAGAAAAGAAATCTGGAAACCCGAACAGCGAGCTTCTGAGAAATCCTTCTTAAGGACAGAAATGCCTGAGAGAGACTGCTGGGCTGTGCCCTGGCGGTCACTCCAGACGGAGGATACGACTGTGGACAATGCCGTCGTTACAACTCCACGGGTGGCACACTATCACCGCGGCCATTATCACCATCGTTGACACCGCAGGGGCGGAGAGATATCGTCAATCACCCACATTTATTATAACCATTGTCGAGTTGACCGACTGTGCATTTCAAGGGTCTCATTACGGCTAATGGCCAGATGATTTCCTCTCGTTGTCCTTGCTGGCAGTAATATTGTATTGCAAGATATCCGGCGCCAAGTCTTTCGATATCGAAGCGTTGAGACCCCCAGAAGGGGACGGGATATTTGTGAATCATCTGAGCTGAATTAGAGCAGAATATCATCGTGATAATCTCGCTGCACGAACAAGGATTAGAAGACATGTTTTTTCTTTTATCGTTTCAATTTCTCATTCGTCTTTTCGTCATTGTCAGTCGGCTCGTGTCATTGACCCTGTGATCTTTTCTAAATAAAATGCGATCAGCACCTTCTCCTTTCAATGTGGCCCATTTAACTAAGACCGGTTAGTCAATATTATATTTGCTACTTTACTTATTATATAACTGAATTACAAAAACACGGACGCGGTCAAATAGGAAACAAAGGCAAATCAAACTCGTAAATGTGTTGGCGTCTACGGTTATCCCTCAGATGTTCTGTAGAATACCGATGAACTGACAACAGGTAAACAAACATCGCCAGTGCAAAAGCATTTCATACGCAATCAGTTAGGATTCTGTTTTGTAACCTGCTATCCGTAGCTTTTGTTACTCCCGGGAACTCGAACTAAATGCTTCAGCCTGCGCGAATGGGGACGCGTTTACTTGATCAGCTGCGCGGGATATGTTACTAAAGATTATTTTTCAATAATACTTTGAATTTTGATATCTGAAGGTAGTCCCTAAAGGAGAAGAGAGAGGAGAAATTTTAAAAAATTAACTGAGAGAAAGACAAGAAAATCCAGAACAAATCAACGTACACAAGCATGAGAGAACAACAATTAAGCCAGCTGACAACAAACGAGACCAAAATAAAAGTTAAAAGGGGGAAAAAGGAAGGAAAAATCTTCGTGGATGGAAGTTCACCAAACATAATAGAACCACAATAAAGAACATATCCCTAACTGAATATTCTGCGAAAAAGCAGACGTAAACATCACAACGTTAAAAAAAAAGAGAGAGAGAAGAAAGGAGAGTTTTTAATCAAAGGATCTAACCCCTTACCTCAACACTCCAACCCCCCCCCCCCCCCCCCACACGACCCTTTATCCCGAAGACCTGTGAAGAGAAAGGTGAGCCGAACACAGATAGACACAAAGCGGCCGGAGGAACAATTTCTCAACTTATTCACATGGAAATCACAACCGCTTTTTTTCTTTTTTTTTCGGGGCATAATTCTTACCTGTAGACATTGCCGTAAAATAATGTGAATTATGTCCGTAC
This sequence comes from Macrobrachium nipponense, assembly GCF_015104395.2. Taxonomy (NCBI): domain Eukaryota; kingdom Metazoa; phylum Arthropoda; class Malacostraca; order Decapoda; family Palaemonidae; genus Macrobrachium; species Macrobrachium nipponense. Next base: position 59,986,744 of record NC_087201.1, on the reverse strand, counting down.
AAATTGCGGCTGAATCACGTCTTTAGGAAAAACGGGACGGGGTGGAACTCGGGTGTTTTTTTTTTTTTATCTTCTTTTCTTTGGTTCTTTCCCCTGTTGTTTGTTCATTTTCTTTTTCTTCTTCTTCTTCTTCTTGACTTTTTTTTCTTTGCGCTTTTTCTGTCAACGTCCATTGTGGTGTGGGGATCAGCGCCTGTCGCTTTGTTTGGATTTCGTGAAGGGGCTGTTTGTATTCTTTCAAGGGTCTTGGTGGATTAGATGTGATCTCTTAGTGACAATGTGATGCGCTGTTGGTTCGAAGAAGGAGTTTGATACAAAAGGACAAAATACACTTCCCTTATGTCATTCCTTAGAAGTACTCTCAGAAAACTGATTATGTTGAGTGCTAAGTTTGACTCATTCAGTGACTCCCAGTTCATTCTTGATGTCACATAACGGAAAATAAAACCGCTTGACGCTTGAAATTTCATTAAGTCAAGAGTTTCCCGCGTTTGAACTCAAAAAGGTTCGTTTCGAATTCCGGTCAGGTAGGTGCACTTAGCTTATATAATTCCCTCTTGTTTTGAACTAATTACTAAGCAAAGTGGACACGATATAAAAGGGGCATCCATAATATATGGGCACGAGCTGTTATGCACTTTGCACTGAGCTTCCATTATAAAGATTGGTAGATTTCGATTTTGAGCAAAGAACGTATATATATATATATATATATATATATATATATATATATATATATGTATATATATATATATATATATATATATATATATATATATATATATATATATGAGTCGAAAATGTTGTCTCATTTAATGGCTAAGGCTATATATATATATATATATATATATATATAATATTATATATTATAATATTTATTTATATATATATTTATTTATATTATAATGTATATATTATATATATTATATATATATATATATATCATATATATATATATATTATATATATATATATATATATAATATATATATATATAGCCTTAGCCATTAAATGAGACAACATTTTCGACTCATATATATATATATACATATATATATATTATATATTATATAATATAATTATATTATAATATATATAATATATGTATGTATATATTATATATATATGATATGCATATATATATATATATATATATATATATATATATATATATATATATCAGAGTCGAAAATGTTGTCTCATTTAATTGGCTAAGGAAGTATATCCACAGCCCTGATGTATCAAAAAAAAAAAAAAAGGGAGAAGAGGTTTGAATGCTGGTTGGGGATTATCTTTTATAACTCCCTTCGAGTGCAAGTTATTTCCAGTGCATGGTGGAGTTAGTGCCAATGTGATGTTTGGGACATAATTCATACACGCAAACACACACATACACACGTACGCACATACATATATAGTAGTATATAATTATATATATATACACAAATATATCGGTGGGATCCCGTTTGCAAGGTCTGTGGCTTGGTCCATGGGTGCCGTTCAACAGTCAACCCAATTATAAAAGATAGTAGTTACACCTCGGATCAAGAAGGGTGCATGAGCCTAGCAACTTCATCTCCGTAAATTTGTTGAGAAGAGGGAGCCTCTGTATATCTGCCACCTCACCTCAAATTTGAGACTATATATATATATATATATATATATATATATATATATATATATATAATATATATATATATATATATATATATATATATATATATATCTATATATATGTGTGTGTATGTGTGTGTGTGTGTATGTACGTATGTGTGTGTATGTGCGTTTTAAGTGAGTATTTTCAAGATTTGATGAATATTAAAAGAAGAAAATATGCAGGAATGGATTATATGAGGCTAGAAAGGGCTCATTTACAGTGGAAAGTTATAAGAAGCAATTAAAAGGTTGAGGAATGGTAAGACACTTAAGGGCCCCATACACTGAACGACTATCTGAACGAATGTCGTCATCGACACACACACATACACAGTATTCAGACAGTATGAAAGATCTCCGCACTGATTTCAGTCTGAACAAAGATTTTGTCTCGAGGAGACCTGTCTTCATCTCTAGAAGAGACGCGTGCAATAGCGTTATATCGGCAGACAAACCCATACAGTGAACGACCTGTGTATGACAGACTTAGGTCGCAAGCCGGCAACCTGGTCGTGACAGATTTCAGCTGAGGTCGTTCAGACACGAAACTCCGCCCACTTTTGCATTTAGAAAAGCACATACACAATGTTTTTGCGAACGGTACAGACAATAGTTCATACAGTCGTTCAGTGTATGGTGCCCTTAGAATTAGCTACGCAGTATCTGTTAGGCAACTGGAAGGTTTATAGCGGCCTCGTACTACTTTGTGTAGTACCAGGGAACATGTTTTATACGATTTTCGTAGAAAAAATGAAAAAAACTAACAAAGGAAGAACAGCTGCCAAACAACTATGCGAACAGTTCAAAATTCATGGCAAAAAGCTGATAAAGAGATAATGTGCAGGATGACGAGGATTGTGGCACAGAAGATAAGTAATTTAGAGCAATTAAAAGTCGTCAAATGGAAGTTGCGTTTGGTAGATTATGGCAGTGGGAGAGTCACTGGCCTGGTTTAGCAGTTGACCTGAAGCAAGGTTGTGCTGTCTCCGTGGCTGCTCAATGTCTTTATGGAGAAGAGATACGAGAAATCAGAGAGGAGACAGTAGATGAAGCCGCAAAGCTGTGAAATAAGAAAGTGAGTCGTGGAATGTGGAATGATCATAGCTGATATTTTGCTGATTAGGATAATACCGAAGAGAAACTTCACAAACTTCACGATAAGAGAAAGTAGAGGATTAATGTGAGCAAGTGTAATGTTATGAAGCTAAATGGAAGCATTGGGATGGAGCAATGAATGTTATTATGGAATGATGGAAGAACGGCAACATATGAGTGAATAAGTCTCCTGGAGTAGATCTGAAGGGTGAGAGAATATGGAAATCACTGTATAGGTCAGAAGTGGGATGTGTACAGAAGACTGGGGAAAGACTCCAGTTGTCCATGGAAGCTAAGGTGGGAATGCGCTAAAGTTTCCTTTTGAAAAAATGTAGCCTGGGTGTTGAATGCAAATGGAAGGAAATGTTGGAAGTCTTTGAGATGAACTGCTTGCGTAGCTTATGCAGTGTAAGAGGAATATAGAGTAGATGGAAAGATGGACCAAACTATATCTGGAGACAGTTGGTTCATGTTGAAGGAATGGGCAGTTAGAGATTGGTGAAAAGAGTACATGATTTATATGGAGGAAGGAGCATAGGAAAACCTAGAAAAGGTTTGAACAGATGCGGTGGAACAGGTATAAGAATGCGTTCAAGATAGGGCAGAATGATTGAATGTGTGTCTGAGGGGTCAACGAACACTTGAGGAGGCTTGAATGTTTGTGTATTAAACAGCTGAACAGGAGAGTCATCAACGATTCAGCAGCTAAAGTATTAATATGGCAGTGGCCATCCAGCCCTTCTTAGGGGAAACAGTGTATATTGTAGATATATATATATATATATATATATATATATATATATATATATATATATAATATATATATATATATAATATTTATTTGGGAAACTGTGTATATTTTTATATATATATATATATATATTATATATATATATGTATATATACATTACAGATACACACACACACACACACACACACACACACACACACATGTATATATATATATATATTATATATATATATATATATATATATATATATATATATATATATATATAAATTGACTCAGTTGTAGTAAAATGGACTCTCCGGGCTTGAAATCGATCGATTTTGTCATCTATGTTCTAATTTCGCCCCTTGTAAGCCAATTTTGACAATGGAACCACGTCTCAAGAAGTTCGTTAAACATAAATTAAACACGAGCAAGGAAGTTAATCGAAAGGTAATAATACCAAATACCAAATGACATGCACACAAAAATAAAAGAGATGATCCCTCAATGACAGACATCCCATTTGTGATGTATAGACGGCACGTCGGCCTAAAATGAGCACCTTGTCTCTTGAGAGGCTTCTACAGGAAAGACTTCGGCAGGTCTCCTTGGATAGACTGGGCCCCGCAGTCTATCCAAGTCCGCAAAGAGGCCCACTTTATAAAACAGGACCTTTGAGCTTCTGCGGTAAAAACCAGAGTGTCCTTGGCAACACCAGGGGCTAAGGATTCCCTCCGGAATCCCCGGAAGACAGCCTCTGTTAGTGAAATTGATTTTATTTAGTTTCGGAATAAGTCCCTAGTGACCCTGGTTATCCATGGGAAACCGCCGCATGCGTTCTTCCTGTATAAGCCTGGAAGAGACAGGGTGCAGCCCTTTGGTCAAAGTGCCTCCTAACCATGTCAAATGGGTATTTGTCATTGAAGGATAATTCCTCCATTTTTTGTCTGTATGCATGCCACTTGGTATTTCATTTCCTAATAACGTTCTCCCATATGTTTAAATTATTCTGAATGATATTGCAAACGTTTTGCTATTTCTACAATCATTACCCAGCATCGTATTGGTGATGGGCTAATTTCAGTTAACAAAAAAACAAAAAAAAAAAAAAACATACTTTTGACAGGAATACGTAGTACAGAAGAGTAGAAACTAACCTTTATACCTCGATTGCTGAGAGAATTCGTTCACGGTTACCCTAGATTTAACACAGACAAGTCGGCCATCAAATTGATAGATTCTATGATTAAAAGAAACAAAATATGGAAATTACCACCAGAGTCTCATCTTGTAGGGGCCACCGGCTTAAAGCAGCACACTCAGTCGATTACGTAACGTCCAATATACACATCGGAAAAATTCCACCCATATCTCGTGACCCTCTTACCAAACTGAAAAAAAAAAAAGTAATCAATAAGAATCAGTAGCATCTTCCTATTTCAATCAGAAACAGACAGACAGACAGACAGAGGGAGAGGGAGGAAGGGGGAGGGGCCGGGGTTTGAAAGGCGCAAAATTCGGCAGTTTCGAAATTCGCAACCATTTTTGACCCTGGCAGCTAATTTAGGACTTGAAACCGCACAGACATACAGACAGACAGACAGACGGAGAGGGGAAGGGACGCAGAGAGAGAGAGAGAGATAGAGAGAGAGAGAGAGAGAGAGATGGGAGGGGGGAAGGAAGAGGTAATAATTGGTCATTAAGCAATAATAAGATGTCCAGCGGCAATCAGTAATAAAATTGACTCAGATTCAAACGATTTTTGGCATTTTTTGAGGTTGGTTTGATATCGCCCGTCATAAGCTAACTGCAACCTATTCTCAGCCTTGCATTTATAAGGTCATTCAGACTCATTTAAAACACCATCATCGGTGAATTTTAATTTTGTTAAATTTACAATTTTACTCCTCTATCTGCAGCCACTAGTGCATTATAGTATAAGACCTATGAGAAAGGTAAACAACAAAGGTGACATAACCCTGCTTTGCAGCACACGCCATTGGCTGTAAATTCATTTGGAAAGATTCCATCAGCATTATCTGTGTATGCTTCTTTTATAAATAGTTGCAATTTTCTTTTACTTAAAGTTTTGTGCAGCTCTTGCCTTTACGACAACAAATGTATTCGTCTTTAGGCTTTTTTTTTAATCTAATTCCTTCCTTCAACCCACAGAGTAAAGCATACTACATATTTCATTTCGTAGCCGACGTAAGTGGTGTACCTTTATAGTTTGAGAGAGAGAGAGAGAGAGAGAGAGAGAGAGAGAGAGAGAATGTTAAGAAACTATGCAATCTATTTCTGGTAGGTAGCATAGACATTTCGATAGACTCCATTGTCAAAATGTCAGGTTCCAAAGACCAATCCTTCCCGCTTTTCCCTCGCCTTCATCTGCGCTGCTCTTATCTTCAATTATGTGGATCAGTAAATTGGCAGCAAACTCTGCTCCGTCAGAGAACGGGAGGTTTTTGTCCAGACACTGGAAGAAAAGTGTCAAGACTTTAAATAAGGAAGCGTCTCTATATCCAGCTATGCTTTTCAAATTCCGAATGCATATTAAGCCTAATTTCCTCAGTCTATAGGTCCAAAAGCAAGTTTTAGTAACTGTTTATTTTTTGTTCTGTTGTTTTGCATTTTATTGAGCTGACCTCAACATACTTTTTTTCTTTATTAGATTTGAGCTTTTTTTATAGCTTTTCTTTCTGTTTTACACGCAGAGGCTAACAACATTTGTACATGGACTTGGTATCAGCCAATGTTGGATATAAAAAAAGGTAAAATAATTTTATACTGCAGTTACATCGTTGTTACTGTTTTCATTTTCATCACAATGTTTTTTAAGTATAGTAATTCTTGACCGTACACCCTCGAAACCAACCGATTTTGCTCTTTACGTAAAAAAAAAAAAAAAAAAAAAAAAAAAAAAAACGGGAGAAAAAAAGTGCTGATCCTTCTCAATGGCCCAACTGGTCCTTTCATTTCATCAACCACCCAACACCAACCCCGGTTGCTGGAGGGTGTGGGCGTGTGAGTGTGTGTGTGTATTCAAGAACCGTTTGGGCTGAACATGTGGGCGGGCTCCTCCTTGTGTACCTGGCTTAGAGTTAACCTTTTATCTGTGGGAACCGTATCCCTCGGGTACTTTATGGTCAGGTGCCCGTGTTTAAGTGTGCATGAGCGTGCGTGTGTCGGTGTGTCTATAATTCTTTGTCTGTTAGGTGCACATGTGTGTGTGTGTGTGTGCGCACTAGGGTTATGGAAGCTCGTTTGCAGGTCACCACGAATGCGAGCTTTTCGACAAAGATTACAAGCCAGGGGAGCTTTTTTTTTTTTCCCCCCCTTTTTTTTTTTTTTTTTTTTTTCCCCTTTTTTTTGACAGGATAGGTTGCCATAGTTTTGATATAATACAAGTTACTTAAAAATGTAAAAGATGCAAGCAAAAATGTATTCCTCTGTAAGAACAGAACAATTTTAGCCTAATATGTATATCGGCTTATGTTGTTCTATACTATAATTTTATACTTAAATTTAAGGTTATCGTTTTCCAGACTATTAAAGCTGATATGGAATCATTTGCGGAAGTCCTCCGTTCTTATTTTAATTTACATACTACATACACAAAAGACTCATCAGCTGTACAGCAATCCATTCTGCAAATACAACGCCTTTTACATCTGTAATATAAGGCTACTTATTTACGTTTCTTTCGATCATTTTGAAATGTATGCATCTCAATTTGTCTTTCCTCTACCACTCTCTCAAGGAGACCAAACTCCTCAAAACGGAAGGATCCACGTCTTTAACAAAGGCATTTGGCGTCTCTGGTAGTTGTGAAGCCAGTTTATCTAGTCAGGCAAGCTATGATCCTTTTTTTTTTCCACACATCTGTTCTGTCTTTGTGGTTCGAGCTCTGTCAACTTTACCTCCTTACAGAAGAACTACTACTCCACAGTTTGGTTTAGCGACTAGCGTATTGACAATCAACATCTGTTGGATACCCCTGTTCCTTATCTATTGCCCTTTTAATTTTCTGCAAAAGAAAATGATTGAGATGGCTATTAGCCTGTCCGTCCGCACTTTTTCTGTTAGCCCTCAGATCTTACAATCTACTGAGGGCTAGAGGGCTGCGAATCGATATGCTGATCGCCAACCCTCCAATCATCAATTATACCAAATTGCAGCCCTCTAGCCTCAGTCGTTTTTATTTTAAAGTTAAAGTTAGCCATGATCCGGCGTCTGGCACTGCTATGGGTGCCATCAACACAGGCTAAAACGGGCGGCGGCTGAGAGTTGTTTCATGTGCTGCCGCTGAAAGTTTAATACAGCATTATACGCTCTACAGAAAACTCGATTGTGACTAACAAACTTCGGCTCAATTTTTTATTTGTTTACGTAATAATCTGTCATCACCTACCTCATTTTACCCTTAATCCTAATCTGACATCATGCATGATGTCAATACCTTGAAATGTCAAGATTATTTAAATATCTCCATCCTTTTATCATCTGAACCAAAATTCCTCACTAAGCCTTCCTGAGTTCAGTTTACTTTCATAGCCACACACTTCACAACACTCTTTCCCTCTCTTACAAATGCTCTCATATGCTCGTTGTCTGTTTAACTTCTCTTCACGAACGAAAACGTGAGGCATTCCAAACACTTTCACCAATATTATCTCCTTTTCCTTAAGTTTTGCATTGCTGTTGAAAACTGCGATGACGACACGACGAACCGTGTCAAAAATATAGCTGCGCCCAAGGGGAACTGCTCTCCTGTCCACACAATTCCATCACAGCGTTCACCTTCGTCAAAATAAGACAAATTTGTTCCAGACTACCTTTTCCATCACTCATCGTCTGCTGTCCTCTCTCTATTCCGACCTGCCTTTTTGATTACAAGTTTTTCGTTAGTCACTATATGACAAATGTAGTCTTGCTGTTTTTTAATCATACTTATGACAGTTACTAGATCCATACAATCTTTAGGACCTATGAGCTTGCCATATTCCTTTCACCGTGTATATTAAGAATTGTAATATGCTTACGATGATTAAAGTTTCCTGTAACTTATCAAATTTTATGAAAAGTGAATTCCCGTTGGCTTTTTTTCAATCCTCAACGGTCGATCTTTCACTTATCCTGAAAAGTACACGAGCATTTTTTCACTTTCATATTAATCAGTTCGGCCTTTCATATTTCTTTTATGTTCCAGAGCTGTTCAAAATAAGGACGTCATTGTAATCAGAAGACATCTCTTTATTCAAGTCTTCTGTTACGAGATCTTGCTTGTTGAGCTTTCTTTGTTTCTTCCTTTTTCCCACACCCTCTTTAATAACCTTTTCTTCCTGCATTCGGGCATATCATGCTCCCGTCTACTTTGCGAATGTATCTAAGAGCCGTTATTTTTCCATCACTAAACTTCTTAATCCGCCACCCACGATTCAATTTATTTTAGTGTTCTTCCCTCCGAACTTACACAAACACACACACACACACACACGTCCACTATGACCAGGAAACACATGCCGACCCAAAAAAAGCCGCTCATCAGAGCGGGTATATGACCCAACAGATTATGTCAACTCTGGAATATAGTGGCTAATAATAACCCTCATTCTTTTAGCGATGACAGATTACATCGCAAAAGGTTATAATTTCACAAAATGGTGGTCCCATTCACAAAATTACTGGGTCTGGATTGTGCAATGACTACCTCTTCCAACGCAGGTGGAGAGGTACATTTTCATACATTCTGTAACAGAATGTGAATATATACGTTTGCGCCCATACAGTTTGAGCATGCGTGTCCCATCACGTATTTTAACATAAACATCTGTATAATGCACAATATATTGCTCTAAATCCATTAGCAAACAAACTCATGAATATCAAGGACGTACTAGTGTGTCTGTAGATTTTATGAGCTGTAACTAAATGCAAATACAAGTACAAGATGCATAAATGAATAAATAAATATATATATATATATATATATATATATATATATATATATATATATATACATACATATATATACGTATATAATATATATATATATTATTTATATATATATATATATATATATATATATGTATATATATATATATATATATATATATATTCATATACACGTATAATATATGTATGTATATATATATATATATATATATATATATATATATATATATATATATATATATTATTTATTATTTCATTTATGCATCTTGTACTGTATTTGCATTTAGTTACAGCTCATAAAATCTACAGACACACTAGTACGTCCTTGATATTCATGAGTTTGTTTGCTAATGGATTTAGAGCAATATATTGTGCATTATACAGATGTTTATGTTAAAATATGTATATGATATAGTATATATATATATATATATATATATATATATATATATATATATACATATATATATATATGTATATATATATATATATATATATATATATATATATATATATATATATATATATATATATATATATATATATGACTGGTAAAAAAAAGTGTTTCTGTAACAACAGAATTCCATCTAATAAAAGGAGCCCATAAAAACACCAAAATGTAGAGAGAAAAGTACTATATTTCAGAGACTGCTGTCTCTCTCTTCAGGTATATGAATGAGAAAAAGTTTACAGAAAGGTGGTATTTATACCAAGAGATTCGTCCACAAGTAGCAATTTAGGTCACCCCCGCTGATAATCTTCCTTTAATCTTCTTAAGCGTTGGTTGAATGAACACTGCGTCGACGATGTCCGATGTCCAATTCCCTTTTGAGATGTTCATTACCTGCTTCTCTTTTATTAAGGCCGATTCCATCATTTGACCTCTTGTACCGGCAGTTTGATTGCCTGCTATAAATTACCTGTGACATATTCCAGTTTATTCTATGGTTGTGTTCATTTATATGGTTGAAAAATAGCCGAGTTCTGTTGTCCATACCTAACTGACCGTTTGTGTTGTATTAATCTCTGGGAAGTGATTTACCTGTAAATCCGATGTAAGATTGGTCACAGTCCTGGCATGGGATCTCATATACCCCAGAGTCTTTGGGCGATGTCTTTTGTTGGACGTTAATCAGGGATTTTGGCTAAGGTATTTGGGTAGGTAAATGCAAAGGGGTTGGATTTCCCAAGGGTGTGAGTTACTCTCTTAATCGTCTCCAGGTGGGGAATTTTTTATTTTATTGTTGGGTGTGTCTCTGGTCTTGTCTTTAGGGGTCGGTAGAAAATTACGTTTGCTTTTTGAATTGCTTTCTCAATTATATGGCAGGAATACTTTAAAGATGAAAGTTGCTTGCGAATTAGTTCAAATTCTTTTTTCTCCAGGAAATCTGGGGAACAAATTCGTAAGGCTCTTAAGAATAGGTTGCTAGCTAGACCTATCTTAATAGTATTGTCATGATAGCTAAAGTAGTGATATATGAAAGTGAGAACGTTGGTTTTCTGTATATGGTAAATTTGTATTCTGTCGTGTCCTCTGATTATTAAAACATCAAGAAAAAGGAATTTTTGTTGTCTGTTTCCCATCAACTTTAAATTTGATGCTGGGCATAATGCGTTTAATTTTGAGAGGAATTCATTAAAATTACCCCACTTATTATCCCAAAATGTTAGTATGTCATCCACGTATCTCATCCACAGCATGTTTTCGGGTTTTATTGCATTTATTACTGTAGTTTTCAAAAGTATTCCATGTACAGATTGGCTAAAATAGGACTTAAAGGACTACCCATACTACACCCGAATTTTTGCTTGTAGAATGATTCCCCGAATGAAAATACGTTATTTAGATGCACATAATTCAACTAACTTTATTATTTTGTCAAGTGCCAAAGGGAAATGATCTGAATAGGGGATAATTTTTCCCTTACTGAAGAACGTCTGTACTGGTACTGTGAATAGGGAGTCTACGTCAAGGCTTAAAGGTTTTATGTTGTGAAGTGGTATGTGCTTCTCTGAATTTGTGACAAAAAGTCTTCCGAATGTTTGATGTGACTGGGAATAAAAAGTGCCTAAAAAAGGAGAAAGGAGGCCAGCTAACCATTTAGAAATTTTGTAATTGAAAGCTCCGGCGCATGAAACGATGGGTCTGAATGGAAGATTTGTCTTTGTGAGTTTTGGGAAGACCATAAAAAGTAGGGTAATTTAGGATTAAATTACTTTAAACTTCTCTAATAGTTAAATACTCTTTTTTGTCTTGGCCAATTAATCTTACTTTCCGAAAAAATTCTGTGGGCACGTTCTGGAGGGGATTTTTCGTCAGTTTTTTCGTAAGTATTTGTGTCGCTAAGGAGCTGGTTGATTTTGTCGAGGTAGAAGTCTTTGTCCATTATTACAATTTTGCCGTCTTTGTCGGATCTACTTATTATAACATCTAACCTTTTTAGCGAGTGGATGGCTATCATGAATCTGCGGGGAACAGGATATTTCTTATGAAGGTCAGTTAAAGCATTTAGTAACACTCCTTTTAAACATATCTCTTCACGGCTGTAGTTTTTGTCAGATATGAATTTATCAAAAGCCACTATGAAGTCTAGGTTGTTTTTGCGGTCTGGCATAAGGGCAAAGGATAAGCCTAAATTTAAAACTAAATGTTGATTTACAGGTAAAAGTGTTCTGTAACAACAGAAGTATCCTGACCATATAATTGAGAAAGCAATTCAAAAAGCAAACGTAATTTTCTACCGACCCCCTAAAGACAAGACCAGAGACACACCCAACAATAAAAATTCCCCATTCCCCACCTGGAGACGATTAAGAGGAGTAACTCACACCCTTGGGAAATCCAACCCTTTTGCATTTACCTACCCAAATACCTTAGCCAAATCCCTGATTAACGTCCAACAAAAGACATCGCCCAAAGACTCTGGGGTATATGAGATCCCATTGCCAGGACTGTGACCAATCTTACATCGGATTTTACAGGTAAATCACTTCCCCAGAGATTAATACAACACAAACGGTCAGTTAGGTATGGACAACAGAATTCGGCTATTTTTCAACCATATAAATGAACACAACCATAGAATAAACTGGAATATGTCCCGTGTAATTTATAGCAGCAACTGCCGGTACAAGAGTCAAATGATGAATCGGCCTTAATAAAGAGAAGCAGGTAATGAACATCTCAAAGGGAATTGGACATCGGACATCGTCGACGCAGTGTTCATTCAACCAAACGCATAAGAAGATTAAAGGAAGATTATCAGCGGGGGTGACCTAAATTGGCTTACTTGTGGACGAATCTCTTGGTATAAATACCACCTTTTCTGTAAACTTTTCTCATTCATATACCTGAAGAGAGAGACAGCATTCTCTGAAATATAGTACTTTTCTCTCTACATTTTGGTGTTTTTATGGGCTCCTTTTATTAGATGGAATTCTGTTGTTACAGAACACTTTTACCAGTCATTGTCAGCCCATTATGGAATCAACCGCCTTTCCACGATTCTTCACTCACTTCCAGAAGTCAAGCCAGTTTTTCCGCAAGTTTTGAAAAAGAACTGAACAGACTACACCGGCTGAAAAAACCAAAAACACTTTTTTGGAAGAATGCCTCAAAGAACAAGTACTTCCAAAAATGTACGGATTCGGGAGATGGACTCTGCAATCAACCCCTTCCCTCTATACACAAGATTTTCCTGGAAGAAAGAATCACCAATACGAGAAACGACATCTTTCGTGCTACGCAGTGATATATGGAACTCAATCTAATCTTCGCCTCCTCACTACGGACCACGTATACAGGTATCTGATTTCATTCTGTTCCGACATTGCTGCCTATAATAGCGTGACTCATTCCAACAGACTTTTACGCAAGTTAAATAACCTAATAGATAATAGCGCATGGAATAATCTTGAAACAACAAGACAAAGTTTTAAAACTTATCCAACACCCCCCTTACTGTAAATCAACATTTAGTTTTAAATTTAGGCTTATCCTTTGCCCTTATGCCAGACCGCAAAAAAAACAACCTAGACTTCATAGTGGCTTTTGATAAATTCATATCTGACAAAAACTACAGCCGTGAAGAGATATGTTTAAAAGGAGTGTTACTAAATGCTTTAACTGACCTTCATTAAGAAATATCCTGTTTCCCCGCAGATTCTGATAGCCATCCACTCGCTAAAAAAGTTAGATGTTATAATAAGTAGATCCGACAAAGACGGCAAAATTGTAATAATGGACAAAGACTTCTACCTCGACAAATCAACCAGCTCCTTAGCGACACAAATACTACGAAAAACTGACGAAAAATCCCCTCCAGAACGTTCCCACAGAATTTTTTCGGAAAGTAAGATTAATGGCCAAGACAAAAAGAGTATGAACTATTAGAGAAATTTAAAGTAATTAATCCTAAATTACCCTACTTTTATGGTCTTCCCAAAACTCACAAAGACAATTTTCCATTCAGACCCATCGTTTCATGCGCCGGAGCTTTCAATTACAAAATTTTCTCAAATGGTTAGCTGGCCTCCTTTCTCCTTTTTTAGGCAACTTTTTCTCCCAGTCACATCAAACATTCGGAAGACTTTGGTCACAAATTCAGAGAAGCACATATACCACTTCACAACATAAAACTTTTAGCCTTGACGTAGACTCCCTATTCACAAAAGTACCAGTACAGGACGTTCTTCAGTTTTTTAAGGGAAAAATTATCCCCCTATTCAGATCATTTCCCTTGGCACTTGACAAAATAATAAAGTTAGTTGAATTATGTGCATCTAATAACGTATTTTCATTCGGGGAATCATTCTACAAGCAAAAATTCGGGTGTAGTATGGGTAGTCCTTTAAGTCCTATTTTAGCCAATCTGTACATGGAATACTTTGAAACTACAGTAATAAATGCAATAAAACCCGAAAAACATGCTGTGGATGAGATACGTGGATGACATACTAACATTTGGGATAATAAGTGGGGTAATTTTAATGAATTCCTCTCAAAATTAAAACGCATTAGTGCCCAGCATCAATTTTAAAGTTGAATGGGAAACATACAACAAAATTCCTTTTCTTGATGTTTTAATAATCAGAGACACGACAGAATACAAATTTACCATATACAGAAAACCAACGTTCTCACTTTCATATATTCACTACTTTAGCTATCATGACAATACTATTAAGATAGGTCTAGCTAGCAACCTATTCTTAAGAGCCTTACGAATTTGTTCCCCAGATTTCCTGGAAAAAGAATTTGAGCTAATTCGCAAGCAAACTTTCATCTTTAAAGTATCCTGACCATATAATTGAGAAAGCAATTCAAAAAACAAACGTAATTTTCTACCGACCCCCTAAAGACAAGACCAGACACACACCCAACAATAAAATAAAAATTCCCCACCTGGAGACGATTAAGAGAGTAACTCACACCCTTGGGAAATCCAACCCTTTTGCATTTACCTACCCAAATACCTTAGCCAAATCCCTGATTAACGTCCAACAAAAAGACATCGCCCAAAGACTCTGGGGTATATGAGATCCCATGCCAGGACTGTGACCAATCTTACATCGGGATTTACAGGTAAATCACTTCCCCAGATTAATACAACACAAACGGTCAGTTAGGTATGGACAACAGAATTCGGCTATTTTCAACCATATAAATGAACACAACCATAGAATAAAACTGGAATATGTCACGTATAATTTATAGCAGCAACTGCCGGTACAAGAGTCCAAATGATGGAATCGGCCTTAATAAAAGAGAAGCAGGTAATGAATCTCAACAAAAGGGAATTGGACATCGGACATCGTCGACGCAGTGTTCATTCAACCAACGCTTAAGAAGATTAAAGGAAGATTATCAGCGGGGGGTGACCTAAATTGGCTTACTTGTGGACGAATCTCTTGGTATAAATACCACCTTTTCTGTAACTTTTCTCATTCATATACCTGAAGAGAGAGACAGCAGTCTCTGAAATATAGTACTTTTCTCTCTACATTTTGGTGTTTTATGGGCTCCTTTTATTTAGATATATATATATATATATATATATATATATATATATATATATATATATATATATATATATATATATATAAATGTATATTTTGTCTGTGTATTCGCATGATGCTATATATAGCGTGTGTGTACTTGTGTGCCTGTATTCTCTTGTTATATGATCTCCTCATGCCTAGAATAATGGTTTTTATCTGATATGACCGATTCAATGAATGCTGTAAAATGTAACCACATATAACTATTTGCTGCCTTTGTATCAGTTACTGCCAAAACCACCGTTACCAACTTTATTCATGATGATGATATTGTATACGCTTCTTTCTTCCGTCAACAACTTTAATATTTACTGAGAAAATAACAGCTAAACCAGCAGGAGCAGAGAATACATTAACCGCTAATAAGTAGCAACGTCCGCTGGAAGAGCTAAACAAAGCATGCGGGACGCGCTACAACCTAAACGAAAGAGGCGCCGACGCTGCTCCGAAGTGTCAGTCTCTGATTCCAGTTCTGATTAATGTTTTTCCTCTCAGCCTAATTTGTTATAATGCTGGAGTGTCCGGTGTCTGTGCGGGTATGGTTAAGGGAAGATTACTTCATAAGTCAAGAACGACGATTAGGCCAGACAACGAGAGGACGCGTGGGATGATGGGACTGGGGGCGAATGAGATTGCGAAGGAGAGTGGATGGGCGGGCGTGCCGATAAAGGGGAGGAATAATGGAAAGAGCATGGCGATATCAGAAGAAGTGCATGTGGTAGGAAAGGCCTAACCGGGAAGTAAATAGCGGAGAGGAATTGGCGACAATTTAATAAAGTTTCCTTTCATAAAAAGGCAACTCAATTCGAGAAGTATAAACTGGAGGAACTTCGTTTGAAAAGTAAAATTATATACTTGTCATGATGTTTTTTCTCGGAGAATTGGATCAGAGGATGAACGACACTAAACTTCGTAATTTTTATGGCTGAAACAATGATCGCCATCCTTAATTAAAGTCTGCTAATGCCTACGCAAATGTTAGCAATGAAAAGCATAAGAAAATAATGGGAAATATAGCGCTATCATTGACACCAAGCTATCTTGAAACAATTTTATCTAATAATAATGACACGGAAGTGTATGCATAAGTATGAATAATGATTATATTTAACTAATATGTATATAAATAAGCATGCATAATGATTAGGAAATAATAAAACTCGTAGCAAAACGTGTGGTGAATATCGAATGACTGTGCTGTGAAGTTATCAACCCGTCAATTATAATTGTAATATTACATGTCAGTTAGTTGTGCTCACACTGAATTGCGTGTGAGGATAATAACATTGCGTCTGTGGTTTACATTTCGTAGCTCACAACATCAACCCAAAGGGCTGGAAAATAGCTAAATCACTGCTGCTGGTAATTAGCATTAGAAAAACAAGTAAAAAATGCTCCGAAGTTTCTTCTGGTCAATCGCGTTTTCTGTAGAACCTTTAATAGTGTATGAGCCGAGGCCCATGAAACTTTTAGTCAAGGCCCGGTGATGGCCTGTCCTATGGCGTTGTTTGATGATTGGAGGGTGGATGATCAACATACTAATTTGCAGCCCTCTAGCCTGGTTAGTTTTTGAGATCTGAGGGCGGACAGAAAAATTACGGACGGACAGACAAAGCCCTCTCCACATTTTCGCCTGGTCGGGGAGTAAGCCTGCAAGCTACTTTGTTGTTGTTGTTGTTCCTCTTCTTCTTGGGTGTTAGGAAAGGTCAGCGGAAGACCCTGAAAAGGTCTGAAAAAGGTGTTTTGCGATGAGTTAAAGATACAAGAATTTTTGGATAGGATATTTATGATGTATTTATTAGAATGAAAATGTAAAAAATAAATAATGTGCATGTTAAAGAGTACAGAATAATTACTTTCAATGAAATATAGAGTATTTATTCTAATTTTCTTTGGTAAAACAAGGCTCTAATAAACCGTAGATTTTCGCACGTTTTAATTTACGTTAAAAGTTGGAAATATAAAGTTTACAACTTATGCGTGAGGAGAAAATCTTCTTCCACGTGTCCCGAGTAAGCTAGAGGTCGGATCACGCCTAGTTGTTTTACAAAAACCTTAAACTGAAAGAGTAGATTACAGAATCCTTAAGATAAACATGCGGAGAACGCATCACAGGAAAATTGTATGTTTTCAGATTAGTTTTAATAGTCGTATCGATGGAAACGCATTCTTGCTTTCTGAAAAATGAAAAAAAAAAAAAAAAAAAAAAAAAAAAAAAAAAAAAACTCAAAGTAAATGTGGCGTCAGTGGGTAGTAAAAACATTGCTTGAAATCATCAGCAGATTTCCTTCAATCATTCTCGATTCGCAAAAAAAAAAATCAGTTAATATGTATCATATAGCATGTATCCCAACATAATTACGGAGAGTTTAAGTCAAGTCTCGTTTTTTAGAATGATGCATACATTGGTAGAGAAACATAGGCATACGAAAATAGATGGATGAATAAAACACATCATGAAAACTTGAGACGCCAAGATATCGAGTCATCCTTATTATGGATAACAACAGCTGCACCAGTCGTGAGAAAATTAAAAATTCTTTGTAAACGTAACCAGCCAATCCTTGAAGGCAGGTATAAACTAATAATAATTTTGAAAGAGAGAGAGAGAGAGAGAGAGAGAGAGAGAGAGAGAGAGAGAGAGAGAGAGAGAATGGCCATCTTTCCGTGTATTTCCCCGAAGACATTATTCTCCGGCTTATCTAGAGATCGTTTTCCCAGATCCCCGCATCACGATCGTCCCATTAGTGGGCGAAGGCATTAATAACCCTTTCCGTCTCAGCTTTCCCATAGTCCTTTTACATTCTGGTGTTACGCCTCAGCCATGAATAAAACATGTCGAGGCGTCTCGCCCGGCCCCTACTCACAGAAGAGGTCGACCAGAGAGAGAGAGAGAGAGAGAGAGAGAGAGAGAGAAGGCCCAGGACTTAAAGACAAAAGCCGGGCGCCTTCGCCGGCCATAAATCCAGGTCGTGGAATGTCGGAGAAATGTTTTCCTTTGCATAATTATAAACCGATTCTCCCAAAACACGTGTCTTGGCTGTGTTCTTCACCGCGGAGTAATGAGAAAATGGAAGTGTGTGCAACGGAAAGCAAGAGGAACCTCGAATTATACATTTAGGGATACTCGTGTTTCTCGGGGGGAAGGTTACAGCCTCTGGAAGTAACAGCCGAGCCAGGCAGCGCTTTCGCTACAGTAGTTGTTTTCGTCATGCACCTCACACAGACGTACAATGTAACATTTTAAGGTTTTTCATATTATTTTGTTTTCCTTTATTTCTTGTTACGGTTTTTTTAAGTATTAGAATACTATTTAAGGCCTATTTTAACTGATCCACTCCAAATTTTCATCTATAACAACGAATGTATATTACCAAGCCTCCTAAGGGGGGTAGCGCCGTTAGTGCACCTCATGCAGTGAGATGTAGGACTTATTTAAGGTTCTTTGCAGCGTCCCTTCGGCCCCTAGCTGCAACCCCCTTTCATTTCTTTTACTGTACCTCCGTTCATATTTCTCTTTCTTCCTTTTTACTGTCCACCCTCTCGTAACGATTCATAGTGCAACTCGGAGGTTTTTCTCCTGTTACACCTTTCAACCCTTGTCGCTGTCCATTCCCGTTTCAGCGCTGAATGGCCTTAGTTGCCCCAGTGCTTGGCATGTATGCTAGAAGTCTATAAATCAAACAATCAGTCAATCATACAACCAAGATAAGTAAAGAAATTGCTCTTTGCCTCATCTGTTACTATTTAAAAGTTTAAAACAGCCCAAATTTCCCACCTTTTCCCAAAGACAGATGTTTAAACCCCCCAAGCCATTTCCCTCACCCTTTCTGACCCAAGTTCATCTTAAAGCCCTCATTTAAACCCTCTCTTTCGAAAGACAGTTTCCTTGTAACAGCCCATTCCCTCACATTTTCAAGACCAAATTCCCTTAACAGCCATTTCTCAAAAAACACTTGTCCCAGGACAAGTTTTCCTCTATAACCAAAGCCATTCCCTTAACTTTGCCCAGACAGACCTCTTAAACAGCCATTTGTTCCATCCCTTTCTTAACAGGACCGGTTCCTCACACTTTCAGGACCAGTTCCTCTTAACAGCCCATTTCTCACCCTTTGCAGAAAGATCCTCTTAACAAGCCCATTTCCTCATTCCTTCTTAACCAGCCCATTTCTCACACTTTCAGACAGTTTCTCTTAAACAAGCCCATTTCACCTTTGCCAAGCACAGATTTCTCTTAACAGCCTCATTTCTTACTCTTTCAGACAAGTCCTTTCTTAACAGCATTTCTCACTTTTCAGATTAGATCCTTCTTAACAGGCCCATTTCTCATCCCTTTCTTAACAGCCCATCTTCTCACCCTTTCGAAAGTTCCTCTTAACACAAGGCCCATTTCTCACCTGTGCAGACAGATTACTATCTTAACAGCCGCATTTCTCACCCTTTCAAGACCCCAAGGTTTTTTTCCTTTCCTTAAACAAAAACAGCCATTTCTTCAGCGTTTTCAGACAGATCCCTTACAGTCATTCCTCAACCTTTCTTTCAGGACAGTTCCTCTTACAGCCCATTTCTCACCCTTTTCAGACAGACCTTTACGGAACAGCCCATTTCCTCAACTCTTTCAGACCAGTTTCTCTAACCTTGCCCATTGGTCAACCTTTCAGACAGATCCTCTTAACAGCCCATTTCCTCACTTTCTTTCAGACAGTTCCTCTTAACAGCCCATCCTCACTTTCCTTCAAGTTCCAGTCCTCTTAACAGCCCATTTCCTCAATTCGTCAAGACAGATCCTCTTAACAGCCATTTTCTCACCCTTTTCTTTCAGACAGTTCCTCTTAACAGCCCCATTTCTCACCTTTCTTTCAGACAGATTCCTCTTAACAGCCCATTTCTCAATTTCTTTCAGACCCAGTTTCCTTTAAAGCCCATTTCTCTAGTTTTCAGACCAGAGCCTCTTATACAGCCCATTTGCCTTCTACTCCTTTCAGACAGTTGCCTCGTAACCGCCCATTCTCCACCTTGGTTTCAGAACAGATCCTCTTAACAAGCCCATTTCTCACTCCTTTTCAGAACAAGTTCCTTTCAAAATTTAACCATATTCCCTTTCAGTTTTCAGACAAATTCCTCTTAACAGCCCATTTCTCAACCTTTCTTTAACAAGCCCATTTCTTAGATTTCAGGTTCACGTTCCTCTTAACCACAGATTTATTCCCTTTACTTGCAGAAAGATCCCTTTCTTAACAGCCCATTCTCATTGCCTCCTTAACAGCCCCATTTCTCCACCACTTTCAGGACAGTTCCTCTCGAACAGACCATTCCTCTCCTTTGCAGACCAGATTTCCTTTCCTTAACAGGCTCCATTCTTCAGTTTCAAGACCAGTTTCCCTCCCTTTAAAACAGATCAGTTCCTCACCCTTTCAAGGACAGTTCCTCTTTAACAGGCCCATTCCCCCTTCAACAGTTTTACAAGTTTTCAGTTCCTCTTAACAGCTTTTTCATTTTTTTCTCACCATTTTCAGACAGTTTTTTCCTTTAAACAGGCCCATTATCACCCTTTCCGACAGTTGTCTTAACAGCCCAATTTCTCACCACTTTGGCAGACAGATTTCCTTCTTGAACATACCATTTTCTCCCCATTTGTTTAACAGCCCATTTCCCACCCTTTCAGACAGTTCCTCTTAAACAGCTCATTTCTCAACCCTTTCATGACAGTTTACCTTTTCTTAACAGCCATTTCTACCCTTCAGGGACAGTTCCTTTCTTAACAGCCCATTTGACACTTTCAGGACAGATTGCCTCTTTAACCAGCCCATTTTCCTCACCCTTTCCTAGACAGGGCTTCTTAAACAGCACATTTCTCACCCTTTAGACCAGTTGCTAATTAACCAGCCCATTTCCACCCATTTCAGACCGTTCTCTTAACCAGCCCATTTCTTCAACCCTTCATACCCAGTTTGCTCTTAAAGCCCATTTGTCAACCTTTGCAGACAGTCCTCGTTACAGACCCATTCTCATCCTCTTAAAACAGCCCATTTCTACACCCTTTCAGAACAGTTGCCTCTTAACAGCCCTCATTTTCTCACCCTTTCAAGACAGGTCCTTTCTTAACAGCCCATTTCACACTTTCAGACAGTTTTTTTCCTTCTAACAGCCCTCATTTTCTCCCACCCTTTCAGACAGTTCCCTCTTTAACAGCCCATTTCTCACCCACGTTTCAGACAGTTGCTCGTTAACAGCCCATTTCTCACCTTTGCCCAGAAAGATTCTTTTAACAGGACCATTTCCTCATTTCCTCGATTAACAGCCCATTTCCCACCCTTTCAGACCAGTTTTTTCCTTCTTAACAGTCCATTTCCTCACCCTTTCAGACAGTTCCTCTTAACCAAGCCCATTTCTCACCCCTTTTCAGACCAGTTGCCTCTTAATAAGCCCTTTTCCATTCTCACCTTTGCCAGACAGGATCCTCTTAACAGACCCAATTTCTCATCCTCTTTAAAGCCCATTCCACCCTTTCAGGAACCGTTCCTCTTAAACAGCCATTTGTCTCACCCTTGCCAGACCGTTTCCTTTAACAGCCCATGCTTTCTCAACCCTTCTTTCAGACAGTTTTTTGACTTATTACCCAGCCCATTTCTCACCCTTTGCAGACAAGATTCCTCTTAACAGCCCTTTAATTCTCACCCTTCCAGGCCAGTTCCCTTTAACAGTCCATTTCTCACCTTTGCTGACAGATCCTCTTTAACAAGCCCATTTCCTTTTTTCATTCTCTTAAACAGCCCATAACCCACCCTTTCAGGCCCACACAGTTTTCATCTTAACCCAGCCCATTTCTCACCTTGCAGACAGATTCCTCATTAACAGCCCTTTCATTCTCACCCTTTCAGACAGTTGCACTTTAACAGCATTTCTTCATCCCCTTAAACAGGTTTCCATTTCCTTCACTCTTTCAGGACCAATTTTTTCTTAACAGCCATTTCTTTCACCCTTTCGACAGTTCCTCTTAACAGCCCATTTCTAACCCTTTCATACCAGTTGCTTCTTAACAGCCCATTTCTCCGCCCCTAACAGTCATTTCTCACTCTTTCAGACATTTTTTCTTAACAAGCCCATTTCTTTTTCACCTTTCAGACCCAGTTCCTCTTACAGCCCATCTCAACCTTTCAGACAGTTTCCGTCTTAATAGCCCTTTTCTCATACCTCTGTAACCCCCAGCCCATTTCTCACCTTTCAGACAGTTCCTCGTTAAACAGCCAATTTCTACCTCCTCTTTAAACAGCTCAATTCTCACTATTTCAGACATTTTTCCTGAACAAGCCCATTTCTCACCCTTTCAGACCAATTTCTCCTCTTAACAAGCCCTTTCCTCTTCCTCCTTAAAACAGCTCATTTCTTCACTTCTTTCAGAACATTTTTCTTAACAGCCCATTTCGCACCCTTGCAAGACAGTTTCCTCTTAACAGCCCATTTCCTCACCCTTTTCAAAGACAGTTTTTTCCTCTTAACAGCCCCAATTTCTCACCCTTCTTTCAAGACATTCCTATTAACAAGCAATTTCCTCATTCAATCTAACAGCTCATTTCTCACTCTTTTCAGAAGATTTTTTCTAACAGCCCATTTCTCACCTTCAAGACCGTTCCTCTTAACAGCCCATTTTTATCAACCCTTTCAGACAGTTCCTCTTAACAGAATTTCCTCACTTTTATTTCAGTACAGTTCCCTTTCTCAACAGCCAATTTCCTCATTCCTCTTAACAGCTCCATTTCTCACCTTTCTTCGAGAGAATTCCTATAACAGCCCATTTCCTCACCCTTTCCAAACAGTTCTTTAACAGGCCCAGTTCTCACCCTTGTTAAAAAACAGTTCCTCTTAACAGCCCATTTCCTCACTCTTTCAGAGAGTCCTTATTAACAGCCATTGTCAACCCTTTCAGACCCACTTTCCTCTGAACAGTTTTTAAATTTCAACACCCTTCGACAGTTCCTCTTAATAGCCCATTTTTTCCTCACCCTTTCAGAAGTTCCTCCTGAACAGTTCCCCCAATTGTAATCAGTTTCCCACACAGTTTCCTATAACAGCCCCATTCTCACTTTTCAGGACAGATCCTCTTAACAGCCCCTTTGTCACTTTCTTTCCAAGACCCAGTTTCCTAGTTAACAGCCCATTTCCTCTTCATTTTCAGACAGATCTCTTAACAAGCCCTTTTCATTTCTCCACCCTTTACAGACAGTTCCTCTTTAATAGCCCATTTCCCTTTCCACCCTTTCAACAGTTCCCTTTCCTTAACAGCCATTCTCACCCTTTCAGACAGTTCCTCTTAACAGCCTCATTCCTCACCCTTTCAGACAGTTCCTCTTAAACGCAACCCATTTCTCACCCTTGTCAGGACAGTTCCCCTCTTAGCAGCTCAATTCTCACTCTTTCAGGACAGTTTCCTTCTTTAACAGCCCATTTCTCACCTTTTCAGGATCAGATCCTCTTAACAGCCCATTTTCTCAACCTCTTAACAGCCTATTTCTCTCCCTTTTCAGACAGTTTCCTCTTAACCAGCCCCATTTTCTCCCTTTCAGACCAAGTTCCTGTTTAATAGCCCAATTTCCTTCACCTTTTCAGGACAGATCCTCTTAACAGCCCATTTTTCTCATCCTCTAAAAAGCCTATTTCTTACCCTTTCAAGACAGTTTCCTCTTGAAAAAACCAAACCCAATTCTCAACCTTTGCAGGACAGATCCATCTTAAACAAGCTCCAGTTTCTCACTTCTTTCAGACAGTTCCTCTTTAACAAGTCCCATTTCTCACCTTTTCAGACAGGGATCCTCTTAACAGCCTCGTTTCTTTCTCACCCTTTATCAGACAGTTCCCTCTTAACAGCCCTTTCCATTTCACCTTTGCAGACAAGATCCTCTTAACAGCTCATTTCCGCACGTCTTTCAAGACAGTTCCTCTTAACAGCCCACCATTGTTTCAACCTTTGCAGACAGATCCTCTTAACAGCTCATTTCTCACTCTTTCCAGACAGGTTCCTCTTAACAGCCCATTTTCTCACCTTTTCAAGACAGATCCTTTCTTTAACAGCCCATTTCTCCACCCTTTCAGAAACAGTTCCTCTTAACAGCCCATTTCCTCATCCCCTTAACTGCTAATTTCTCACTCTTTTTCAGACAGTTTCTTTAACAAGTCCCATTTCTCCATCTTTACAGACAGTTCCTCTTTAAACAGCCCATTTTCTCACCTTCCAAGACAGTTCCTCTTAACAGACCCCATTTCTCATACCTCTTAACAAGCCCCATTTCCTCACTCTCCAGACAGTTTCTCTCAACAGCCTTCGTTCTCACCCTTTCTGACAGTTCCTCTTAACAGCCCATATCTCACCCTTTCAGACAGTTTCTCTCAACAGCCCATTTCTCACCCTTTCAGACAGTTCCTCTCAACAGCCCATTTCTCACCCTTACAGACAGTTCCTCTTAAAGCCCATTTCTCACTCTTTCAGAGAGTTCCTCTTAACAGCTCATTTCTCACCCTTTCAGACAGTTCCTCTTAACAGCTCCATTTTTTCACTCTTTCAGAGTTCCTATAAACAGCCATTTCCCACCCTTTCAGATAGATCTCTTAAACAGCCCTTTTTCCCTCATCTCCTTACAGCTCATTTCACTCTTTCAGACAGTGCTATTAACAGCCATTTTTCACCCTTTCAGACACTCTTAACAGCCTAATTTTTTCACTCTTTCAGACAGTTCCTCCTTAACAGCCCAGTTTCTCATCCTCTTAACAGCTCATTTCCTCCACCCTTTCAGACAGTTTTCCTCTCAACAGCCAACTTCTCATCCTCTTAACAGCTCATTTCTCATCCTCTTAACCCTCTCTTTCTCACCCTTTTAGACAGTCCTCTTAACAGCAACTTCTCATCCTCTTAACAGGCCCATTTCTCATCCTCTTAACCGCTCATTTTCTCACCCTTTCAGACAGTTCCTCTTAACAGCCAACTTCTCATCCTCTTAACAGCCTATTTCTCATCCTCTTAACCGCTCATTTCTCACCCTTTCAGACAGTTCCTCTTAACAGCCAACTTCTCATCCTCTTAACAGACCATTTCTCACTCTTTCACAGTTGTTCTTAACAGCCCATTTCACCCTTTCAGACAGTTCCTCTTAAAAGACCATTTTTTCATCCTCTTAACAGCTCATTTCTCACCCTTGCAGAAGTTCCTCTAAACAGCCCATTTTCTTCATCATCTTAACAGCTCATTTCTCTCTTTCAGACAGTTTCCTCTTAACAAGCCCATTTCTCACCCTTCAGACAGGTCTTCTTAAACAGCCCATTTTTCACCCTTTCGGACAGTTCCTCTTAACAGCCCATTTTTCACTCTTTCAGGACAGTTCCTCTTAACAGCCCATTTTCACCCTTTCAGGACAGATCCACCTCTTAACAGCCCATTTCTCACCCTTTCAGACAGTTCCTCTTAACAGCCCATTTCTCACCCTTTCAGACAGTTCCTCTTAACAGCTCATTCTGACCCTTTCAGACAGTTTCTCTTAAAACAGCCCATTTGTTTCTCACCTTCAGGAGTTGCTCTAACAGCCCATTTCTCACCTTTGCAGACAGAATCCTCTTAAACAGACCATTTTCTCATCCGCTTAACAGCCATTTTCCCACACTTTCAGACAGTTAATCTTAACAGCTCATTTCTCACCCTTTCAGACAGTTGCTCTTAACAGCCCATTTCTCACCCTTTCAGACAGTTCCTCTTAACAGCCCATTTCTCACCCTTTCAGACAGTTGCTCTTAACAGCCCATTTCTCACCCTTTCAGACAGTTGCTCTTAACAGCCCATTTCTCACCCTTTCAGACAGTTGCTCTTACAGCCATTTTCTCACCCTTTCAGACAGTACTCTTAACAGCCATTTCTCACCCTTTCAGACAGTTGCTCTAACAGCCCATTTTTCACCTTTGCAGACAGATCCTCTTAAACAGACCATTTCTCATCCTCAACAGCCCATTTCTCACCCTTTCAGACAGTTTCCTCTTAACAGCTCCTTCTCACCCTTTCAGACAGTTCCTCTTAACAGCCCATTTCTCACCCTTTCAGACAGTTGCTCTTAACAGCCCATTTCTCACCTTTGCAGACAGATCCTCTTAACAGACCATTTCTCATCCTCTTAACAGCCCATTTCCCACCCTTTCAGACAGTTCCTCTTAACAGCTCATTTCTCACCCTTTCAGACAGTTCCTCTTAACAGCCCATTTCTCACCCTTTCAGACAGTTGCTCTTAACAGCCCATTTCTCACCTTTGCAGACAGATCCTCTTAACAGACCCATTTCTCATCCTCTTAACAGCCCATTTCCCACCCTTTCAGACAGTTCCTCTTAACAGCTCATTTCTCACCCTTTCAGGACAGTTCCTCAAGCACCCCTTTCTCACCCTTTCAGACAGTTGCTCTTAACAGCCCATTTCTCACCTTTGCAGACAGATCCTCTTAACAGCTCATTTCTCACCCTTTCAGGCAGTTCCTTTTAACAGTCCATTTCTCACCTTTGCAGACAGATCCTCTTAACAGCCCATTTCTCATCCTCTTAACAGCCCATAACCCACCCTTTCAGACAGTTCCTCTTAACAGCCCATTTCTCACCTTTGCAGACAGATCCTCTTAACAGCTCATTTCTCACCCTTTCAGACAGTTGCTCTTAACAGCCCATTTCTCATCCCCTTAACAGGTCATTTCTCACTCTTTCAGACATTTTTTCTTAACAGCCCATTTCTCACCCTTTCAGACAGTTCCTCTTAACAGCCCATTTCTCACCCTTTCAGACAGTTGCTCTTAACAGCCCATTTCTCAGCCCCTTAACAGGTCATTTCTCACTCTTTCAGACATTTTTTCTTAACAGCCTATTTCTCACCTTTCAGACAGTTCCTCTTAACAGCCCATTTCTCACCTTTTCAGACAGTTCCTCTTAATAGCCCTTTTCTCATCCTCTTAACAGCCCATTTCTCACTCTTTCAGACAGTTCCTCTTAACAGCCAATTTCTCATCCTCTTAACAGCTCATTTCTCACTCTTTCAGACATTTTTTCTTAACAGCCCATTTCTCACCCTTTCAGACAATTCCTCTTAACAGCCCATTTCTCTTCCTCTTAACAGCTCATTTCTCACTCTTTCAGACATTTTTTCTTAACAGCCCATTTCTCACCCTTTCAGACAGTTCCTCTTAACAGCCCATTTCTCACCCTTTCAGACAGTTCCTCTTAACAGCCAATTTCTCACTCTTTCAGACAGTTCCTATTAACAGCCAATTTCTCATCCTCTTAACAGCTCATTTCTCACTCTTTCAGACATTTTTTCTTAACAGCCCATTTCTCACCCTTTCAGACAGTTCCTCTTAACAGCCCATTTCTCACCCTTTCAGACAGTTCCTCTTAACAGCCAATTTCTCACTCTTTCAGACAGTTCCTCTTAACAGCCAATTTCTCATCCTCTTAACAGCTCATTTCTCACTCTTCGAGAGAATTCCTATTTACAGCCCATTTCTCACCCTTTCAAACAGTTCCTCTTAACAGCCCATTTCTCACCCTTTCAAACAGTTCCTCTTAACAGCCCATTTCTCACTCTTTCAGAGAGTTCGTATTAACAGCCCATTTTTCACCCTTTCAGACACTTCCTCTTAACAGTCCATTTCTCACCCTTTCAGACAGTTCCTCTTAATAGCCCATTTCTCACCCTTTCAGACAGTTCCTCTTAACAGCTCATTTATCACCCTTTCACACAGTTCCTCTTAACAGCCCATTTCTCACTTTTTCAGACAGATCCTCTTAACAGCCCATTTTTCACTCTTTCAGACAGTTCCTCTTAACAGCCCATTTCTCACCTTTTCAGACAGATCCTCTTAACAGCTCATTTCTCACCCTTTCAGACAGTTCCTCTTAATAGCCCATTTCTCACCCTTTCAGACAGTTCCTCTTAACAGCCCATTTCTCACCCTTTCAGACAGTTCCTCTTAACAGCTCATTTCTCACCCTTTCAGACAGTTCCTCTTAACAACCCATTTCTCACCCTTTCAGACAGTTCCTCTTAGCAGCTCAATTCTCACTCTACAGACAGTTTCTCTTAACAGCCCATTTCTCACCTTTTCAGTCAGATCCTCTTAACAGCCCATTTCTCATCCTCTTAACAGCCCATTTCTCTCCCTTTCAGACAGTTCCTCTTAACAACCATTTGCTCACCCTTTTCAGACAGTTCCTGTTAACCTAGCCCATTTCTCACCTTTTTCAGACAGTTCCTCTTTAACAGCCCATTTCCTCTTTATTACCTCTTTAAAAGCCTATTTCTCACCTCTCAGACAAGTTCCTTCTTAACAAGCCCAATCACCCTTTTGCAGACAGATCCTCTTAAACAGCTATTTCACTCTTTCAGGACAGTTTCCTCTTAACAGCCCAATTTCTACCCTTTCAGACAGTTTTATCCTCTTAACCAGCCCGACTTCTCATCCCCTTTTCTTAGACAGACAATTTTCTCAACTCTTTCACAGTTGTTTCTTACCCAGCCTCAATCGCACCCTCAAGACAGTTCCTCTTAACAGCCCATTTTTCATCTTCTTTTACACCAATCATTTCTCAACCCTTTCAGAAAGTTTCCTCTTAACAGCCCATTTTCTCATCCCCTTCTAAGGACAGTTTCCTCTTAACAAGCCCATTTCTCATCCTTTCAGACAAGGTTTCCTCTTACAAGCTCATTTCTCATCCTCTTAAACCTCTCCTTTCTCACCCTTTTAGGACAGTTTTCCTCTTAACAGAAACTTCTCATCCTCTTTAAACAGACCAAATTCCTATCCTTTCCTTAAACCGCTTCCATTTCTCAAACAAACTTCTTCAGAAACAGTTCCTTCTTAAAACAGCCAAAAAAAACTTCTCCCATCCTCTTTAAGGAGGCCTATTTCTCAATACTTCTTAACCGGGCCCCTCCCCCCCCCCCCCATTTTTCTCACCCCTATTCAGGGCCAGTTCCTCTTAACAGCCCAACTTCTATCCTCTTAACAAGACCATTTCTCACTCTTTCACAGTTTGTTCTTAACAGCCCATTTCCTCACCCTTTCATACAGTTCCCTCTTAACAGGCCCATTTTTTCCATCCTCCTTAACAGCTTCCATTTCTCACCCTTGCAGAAGTTCCTCTTAACAGCCCATTTCTCATCATCTTAAACAGCTCATTTCTCACTCTTTCAGACAGTTCCTCTTAACAGCCCATTTCTCACCCTTTCAGACAGTTCTTCTTAACAGCCCATTTTTCACCCTTTCGGACAGTTCCTCTAACAGCCCATTTTTCACTCTTTCCTTCAGGACAAGTTCCTCTTAACAGCCCCATTTCATTTTACCCTTTCAGAAAGAGTCCTCTTTAACAGTCCATTTCTTCCACCCTTTCAGACAGGTTCCTCTTAACAGCCCATTTCTCACCCTTTCAGACAGTTCCTCCTTAACACAGTCCTCAATTTCTCCCACCCTTTCAGAAACAGTTCCTCTTAACAGCCCATTTTCATTTCCTTCACCCCTTTCAGACAGTTTGCTCTTTAAAACAGCCCATTTTATCACCTTTTGCAGACATATCCTCATTAAACAGACCATTTCTCATCCTCTTAACAAGCCCATTTCCCACCCATTTCAGACAGTTTCCTCCTTAACAGCCTCATTTCTCACCCTTTCAGACAGTTCCTTCTTAACAGCCCCCCCATTTCTCACCCTTTCAGACCAGTTCCTTCTTAACAGCCAATTTCTCACCCTTTCAGACAGTTGCTCTTAAACAGGCCCAATTTCTCACCCTTCAGTCAGACAGTTGCTCTTAACAGGCCCCATTTCTCAACCTTTTCCAGACAGTTGCATCCTTAACAGCCCATTCTTCACCCTTTCAGGACAGTTCCTTTCCTTAACAGCCATTTCTCACCCACTTTCAGACAGTTCGCTTTCTTTAACAAGGCCCACCATTTCTCACCTGTTTGCAGACCAGATCCTCTTAAACAGACCATTTCCTATCCTCTTAACAGCCCATTTCCCTCACACTTTCCAGAACAGTTCCTTCTTAACATGCTCATTTCTCACCCTTTCAGGACAAGTTCCTCTTAAATATACAGCCCATGTCCTACACCCTTTTCAGACAGTTCCTCTTAACAGCTCAATTTGATCACCCTTTCAGGACAGTTCCTTCTTAACAGGCCCACATTTCTCACCCCGTTTCAGACAGTTGCCTCTTAACAGCCCATTTCTCCAACCTTTTGCAAGGAACAGATCCTCTTAACAAGACCATTTCTCAATTACCTCTTAACAGCCCAGTTTCCCACCCCTTTCAGACAGTTCCTCTTAACAGCTCATTTCTCCACCCTTTCAGAACAGCTTCCTCTTAACCTGGCCCATTTCTCACCCTTTCAGGACAGTTGCTTCTCAACAGCCCATTTCTCACCTTTTGCAAGGACAGATCCTCTTAACAGACCATTTCTCATCCTCTAAACAGCCCATTTCCCCACCCACTTTCAGGACCAGATTCCTGTCTTAACAGCTCCATTTTCTCCCCTTTCCATTAGACAGTTCCATTCTTAACAGCCCCATTTGTCACCCTTTCAGAACAGTTGCTCTTAACAGCCCATTTCTCACCTTTGTGCAGAACAGATCCTCTTAACAGCTCATTTTCTCCACCCTTTCAAGGCAGTTCCTTTTAAAACAGTCCATGTTTCTCCCCTTTGCAGACAGATACCTCTTAAAGAGCCCATTTCTCATCCTCTTAACACAGCCCATAACCCACCCATTTCAGGAACAGTTACCTCTTAACAAAAGCCCATTTCTCCACCGTTGCAGACAGATCCATCTTAACCAGCTCAATTCTCCCCCACATTTTCCAGACAGTGCTCTTCCTAACAGCCCATTTTCTCATCCCCGTTAAAAACAGGTCATTTCTCACTCTTTTCAGACATTTTTTGTTTTCTTAAACAGACCCCATTCTCACCCATTTCAGACAGTTCCTCTTAACAGGCCCATTCTCACCCTTTCAGACAGTTGCTTTCTTAATAGCCCATTTATCTCAGCCCTTAACAGGTCATTTCTCACCTCTTTCAGACATTTTTTTCTTTTCAACAGGCCCATTTACTCACCTTTCAGACAGCCTTACCTCGTTAACAGACCCATTTCTGACCTTTTCAGAAGTGTTCCTTTCTTAATAGCCCTTTTGTTCTACTCCTCTTAAACAGACCCATTATTTCTCCACTCTTTCAGACAGTTCCTCTTAACAGCCAAATTTCTCATCCTCTTAACAGCTCACTTTTTCTCCACTCTTTCAGACATTTTTCTTAAACAGCCCCATTTCTCACCCTTTCAGAAAATTCCTTTCTTAACAGCCCATTTCTCTTCCACCTCCCCTTAAACAGGCTCATTTTCCTCCACTCTTTCAGAACATTTTTTCTTAACAGCCCAATTTCTCAACCCTTTGTTCAGGACAGTTCCTCTTAACAGCCCATTTCTCACCCCCTTTCAGACAGTTCCTCCTTAAAACCCCAGCCCAATTTCTCACTCTTTCCAGGGACCAGTTCCACTATTAACAGCCAATTCTCATCCTCTTAACAGCCTCATTTCTCACTCTTTCAAGACTTTTTTCCTAAAACAGCCCATTTCTCACCCTTTTCCCAGGACAGTTCCTCTAAACAGCCCTCATTTCTCACCATTTCAGACAGTTCCTCTTAACAAGCCAATTTCTCACTCTTTCAGGAACAGTTCCTCTTAAACAGCCCATTTTCATCCTCCTTAAACAGCTTCATTTCTCTCACTCTTCGGAGAGGAATTCCTATTTACACAGGCCCTTTATTTTTCCCACCCTTTCAAACAGTTCCATCTTAACAGCCCATTTTCTACACCCTTTCAAAAAACAGTTCCTCCTTAACAGACCCTATTTCTCACTCTCTTTCCGAGAGTTCGTTTAATACATTCCATTGGCCCATTTTCACCCTTGCAGACACTTACCTCTTAACAGTCCATTTTCTTCACCCTTTCCAGACAGTTCCTCTTAATAAGCCCATTTCTCACCCTTTCTCAGACAAGTTCCTCTTAATCACTGCTCAATTTATCCCCCAAACCCCTTTCACACAGTTCCTTTAACAAGCCCATTTCTCACTTTTTCAGAGCAGATCCTCTTAACAGCCCATTTTTATCACTCTTTCAGTCAGACAGGTTCCTCTTAACAGCCCCAGTTTCTCCCCACCTTTTGTCAGACAGCATCCTTCTTCAACAGGCCTCATTTTCTCACCCCTTTCAGACAGTTCCTCTTAATAGCCCCATTTCTCCCACCCTTTCAGACAGGTTCCTCTTAACAGCCCACATTTCTCACCCTTTTCAGACAGTTCCATCTTAACAGCTCATTTCTTACACCCTTTTGCAGACAAGTTCCTCTTAAAACCCCAAACACCATTTCTTCACCCTTTGTCAGACAGTTCCTTCTTAGGCAGCTTTTTACCCCCCCCCCCCCCCAAGAATTTTTTCCCCCCTTCCCCCACTCTTACAGACCAGTTTCTCTTAACAGCCCATTTCTCACCTTTTCAGTCAGATCCTCTTAACAGCCCATTTCTCATCCTCTTAACAGCCCATTTCTCTCCCTTTCAGACAGTTCCTCTTAACAGCCCATTTCTCACCCTTTCAGACAGTTCCTGTTAATAGCCAATTTCTCACCTTTTCAGACAGATCCTCTTAACAGCCCATTTCTCATCCTCTTAAAAGCCTATTTCTTACCCTTTCAGACGTTCCTCTTAACAACCCAATTCTCCCTTTCAGACGAGATCCTCCTTAAAGCTCATTTCTCACTCTTTCGACAGTTCCCTCTTAACAGCCCATTTCTCCACCTTTTTTCAACAGTCCTCTTAACAGCTTCCATTCTCAACCCTTTCAAACGTTCCCTCTTAACAGCCCATTTCTCACCTTTGCAGACAGATCCTCTTAACAGCTCATTTCTCACTCTTTCAGACAGTTCCTCTTAACAGCCCATTTTTCACCTTTGTCAGACCAGTCCTCTTAAGGACAGCTCCATTTCTCACTTTTCAAGACAGTTCCTCTTAACAGCCCATTTCTCACCTTTTTCAACAGATTTCCTCGTTAATCAGTCCCATTTCTCTCACCTTTCGACAGTTTTTCCTTCTTAACAAGCCATTTTCTCATTCCCCTTAACCTTTGCTAAATTTCTCACTCTTTTCAGGACCAGTTTTTTCTCTTAACACCCATTTCCTCATTCTTAACAGACGTTTCCTCTTAACAGCCCATTTCTCCACCCTTTTCCAGACCAGTTCCTCTTAACAGCCCATTTCTCATTCCCCTTCTTAACTGCTTCAAATTTCTCACTCCTTTCCGAACCAGTTTCTCTTCAACAGCCCATTTCTCACCCTTTCTGACGTTTTCCTCTTAACAGCCCATTTTCACCCTTTCAGACAGGTTTCTCTCAACAGCCCATTTCCTTTCAACCCTTTTCAGACCAGTTTCCTCCTCAACAGCCATTCCTCACCCTTACAGACAGTTCCCTTAACACCCATTTCTCATTTCAGCATTCACAGCATTTCTTTTTTCAACTTTCAGACCAGTTCCTCTCAACACCCTCTTTCACTTAACAGACAGTCCTCTTTAACAGCCATTTTTTTTTCACCCTTTTCACTCCTCAAAGACAGTTCCTCTTCACCCAGCATCCTTTTTTTCTGACACCCTTTCTTGACACCCATTCCTAAACTTTCCAGTTTCTCTAACAGCCCATTTCTCCTTAGACAGTTCCTCTACAGACTTCTTTCACTTAAACATTTACAGTTCCTCTTAACAGCCCATTTTTTCACTCTTTCAGAGAGTTCCTATAAACAGCCCATTTCCCACCCTTTCAGATAGATCCTCTTAACAGCCCTTTTCTCATCCTCTTAACAGCTCATTTCTCACTCTTTCAGACAGTTCCTCTTAACAGCCCATTTCTCATCCTCTTAACAGCTCATTTTTCACTCTTTCAGACAGTTCCTCTTAACAGCCCATTTCTCATCCTCTTAACAGCTCATTTCTCACCCTTTCAGACAGTTCCTCTTAACAGCCAACTTCTCATCCTCTTAACAGCTCATTTCTCATCCTCTTAACCTCTCCTTTCTCACCCTTTTAGACAGTTCCTCTTAACAGCCAACTTCTCATCCTCTTAACAGCCCATTTCTCATCCTCTTAACCGCTCATTTCTCACCCTTTCAGACAGTTCCTCTTAACAGCCAACTTCTCATCCTCTTAACAGCCTATTTCTCATCCTCTTAACCGCTCATTTCTCACCCTTTCAGACAGTTCCTCTTAACTGCCAACTTCTCATCCTCTTAACAGACCATTTCTCACTCTTTCACAGTTGTTCTTAACAGCCCATTTCTCACCCTTTCAGACAGTTCCTCTTAACAGCCCATTTTTCATCCTCTTAACAGCTCATTTCTCACCCTTGCAGAAGTTCCTCTTAACAGCCCATTTCTCATCATCTTAACAGCTCATTTCTCACTCTTTCAGACAGTTCCTCTTAACAGCCCATTTCTCACCCTTTCAGACAGTTCTTCTTAACAGCCCATTTTTCACCCTTTCAGACAGTTCCTCTTAACAGCCCATTTTTCACCCTTTCAGACAGTTCCTCTTAACAGCCCATTTCTCACCCTTTCAGACAGATCCTCTTAACAGCCCATTTCTCACCCTTTCAGACAGTTCCTCTTAACAGCCCATTTCTCACCCTTTCAGACAGTTCCTCTTAACAGCCCATTTCTCACCCTTTCAGACAGTTCCTCTTAACAGCCCATTTTTCATCCTTTCAGACAGTTTCCTCTTAACAGCCCTTTTTCATGTCCAATCCTTTCAGACAGTTCTAAACTTAACCCAGCCCCCTTGTTTTTCACCCTTTCAGACAGTTCGTCTTAACAGCCCCTTTTTCACCCTTTCAGACAGTTCCTCTTAACAGCCCCTTTTTCACCCTTTCAGACAGTTCGTCTTAACAGCTTTTTCACCCTTTTCAGACAGCCAAAGTTCCTCTTCAACAGCCCCTTGTTTTTTCACCCTTTCAGACAGTTCCTCTTAAAGCCCATTTCTATCCTTCGTTTTAACAGCCCA
Organism: Macrobrachium nipponense; assembly: GCF_015104395.2. NCBI lineage: Eukaryota > Metazoa > Arthropoda > Malacostraca > Decapoda > Palaemonidae > Macrobrachium > Macrobrachium nipponense. The sequence continues at coordinate 59,951,145 of NC_087201.1, read as the reverse complement.
TTTCTTATCCTCTTAACAGCCCATTTCTCATCATCTTAACAGCTCATTTCTCACTCTTTCAGACAGTTCCTCTTAACAGCCCATTTCTCACCCTTTCAGACAGTTCCTCTTAACAGCCCATTTCTCACCCTTTCAGACAGTTCCTCTTAACAGCCCATTTCTCATCCCCTTAACTGCTAATTTCTCACTCTTTCAGACAGTTTCTCTTAACAGCCCATTTCTCATCTTTACAGACAGTTCCTCTTAACAGCCCATTTCTCACCTTCCAGACAGTTCCTCTTAACAGCCCATTTCTCATCCTCTTAACAGCCCATTTCTCACTCTTCCAGACAGTTTCTCTCAACAGCCCATTTCTCACCCTTTCTGACAGTTCCTCTTAACAGCCCATTTCTCACCCTTTCAGACAGTTTCTCTCAACAGCCCATTTCTCACCCTTTCAGACAGTTCCTCTCAACAGCCCATTTCTCACCCTTTCAGACAGTTCCTCTTAACAGCCCATTTCTCACTCTTTCAGACAGTTCCTCTTAACAGCCCATTTCTCACCCTTTCAGACAGTTCCTCTTAACAGCCCATTTTTTCACTCTTTCAGAGAGTTCCTATAAACAGCCCATTTCCCACCCTTTCAGATAGATCCTCTTAACAGCCCTTTTCTCATCCTCTTAACAGCTCATTTCTCACTCTTTCAGACAGTTCCTCTTAACAGCCCATTTCTCATCCTCTTAACAGCTCATTTTTCACTCTTTCAGACAGTTCCTCTTAACAGCCCATTTCTCTCTTAAACAGCTCATTTCTCACCCTTTCAGACCCAGTTCCTCTTACAGCCAACTTCTATCCTCTTAACAGCTCTATTTCATCTCTTAAACCCTCTCTTTCTACCCTTTATTAGACAGTTCCTCTTAACAGCCAACTTCTCATCCTCTTAACAGCCCTTATCATCCTCTTAACCGCTCATTTCTCACCTTTCAGACAGTTCCTCTTAACAGCTAACTTCTCATCCTCTTAACAGCCTATTTCTCATCCTCTTAACCGCTCATTTCTCACCCTTTCAGACAGTTCCTCTTAACTGCCAACTTTCATCATCCTTTAACAGACCATTTCTCACTTTTCACAAGTTGTTCTTAAAACAGCCCATTTCTCACCCTTTCAGACAGTTCCTCTTAACAGCCCATTTTTCATCCTCTTAACAGCTCATTTCTCACCCTTGCAGAAGTTCCTCTTAACAGCCCATTTCTCATCATCTTAACAGCTCATTTCTCACTCTTTCAGACAGTTCTCTTAAACAGCCATTTCTCACCCTTTCAGACAGTTTTCTTTAACAGCCCATTTTTCTTACCCTTTCAGACAGGTCCTCTTAACAGCCCATTTCTCACCCTTTCAGACAGTTCCTCTTAACAGCCCATTTCTCACCCTTTCAGACAGTTCCTCTTAACAGCCCATTTCTCACCCTTTCAGACAGTTCCTCTTAACAGCCCATTTCTCACCCTTTCAGACAGTTCCTCTTAACAGCCCATTTTTCACCCTTTCAGACAGTTCCTCTTAACAGCCCATTTTTCATCCTTTCAGACAGTTCCTCTTAACAGCCCATTTTTCATCCTTTCAGACAGTTCCTCTTAACAGCCCCTTTTTCACCCTTTCAGACAGTTCGTCTTAACAGCCCCTTTTTCACCCTTTCAGACAGTTCCTCTTAACAGCCCCTTTTTCACCCTTTCAGACAGTTCCTCTTAACAGCCCATTTCTTATCCTCTTAACAGCCCATTTCTCATCATCTTAACAGCTCATTTCTCACTCTTTCAGACAGTTCCTCTTAACAGCCCATTTCTCACCCTTTCAGACAGTTCTTCCTAACAGCCCATTTTTCACCCTTTCAGACAGTTCCTCTTAATAGCCCATTTTTCACCCTTTCAGACAGTTCCTCTTAACAGCCCATTTTTCACCCTTTCAGACAGTTCCTCTTAACAGCCCATTTTTCACCCTTTCAGACAGTTCCTCTTAACAGCCCATTTTTCACCCTTTCAGACAGTTTCTCTTAACAGCCCATTTTTCACTTTTTCACACAGTTCCTCTTAACAGCCCATTTTTCACCCTTTCCGACAGTTCCTCTTAACAGCCCATTTTTCACCCTTTCAGACAGTTCCGCTTAACAGCCCATTTTTCACCCTTTCAGACAGCTCCTCTTAACAGTCCATTTCTCACCCTTTCAGACAGTTCCTCTTAACAGCCTATTTCTCATCCTCTTAACAGCCCCTTTTTCACTCTTTCAGACAGTTCCTTTAACATCCCTTTTTCCACTATTTCAGACAGTTCCTCTTAAAAGCCCATTTTTCACTCTTTCAAACGGTTCCTCTTAACAGCCCATTTCTCACCTTTTCAGGCAGTTCCTCTAAACAGGCCATTTCTTACTCTTTCAAACAGTTCCTGTTACCCGCCTCAACTTTTTTCTTTTCATTCAAAATCAACGTTCACAAATTGTTTCCGTATGGAAAGATGGCTCAAAACTCCTTGCAAACATTCCCTCTAAATTATTTCATAAAGATTTTAGCGTCTTCCTTACCCATATCACCAATGAACCACTACCCCAAACGACTCCCTCAAACCTATGGGATCAAACCAGTTCCATTCTATCTCCATCGATACTTATATTAGCTTCTTCGTTTTCCTCACTTCCGTTAATCCACTTTACATTCCTCTTGCTAAAGTTTGCTACCAATTTTCTTATGAAAAATATCCTTCTTCTTTGGTCTGCATCTTCTCTTCAAATCGCCTATTAACAACTTATTGTTAGACAAATTCAACCTTCGGAATTCCATTCACGACCCGTTTCATAAATATCAATTATCAACCCCTACACTTCTGTCATTTTCTAAGTGCTCTCATTACTACTTTGATAAC